>NC_138780.1:190035049-190335049 GCF_965119305.1 Pelophylax lessonae | reverse complement strand
CTAACCCTAGCCCTAACCCTAGCCCTAAGCCTAACCCTAGCCCTAACGCTAATTCGTATTTTTTTCTTGTTATGGACATGCTACAGAGCTGAAACTTCACAGGTACACTTTTTAGACCCCCCAGATGCTAAATCCAAAGAAATTTTTTATTTTTATTTTTTTTAATTTTTCCAATAATTGGCTCTCTAACAAAAAATTACAATTTTTAAGAACTTTTTTTGTGTGATTCGGTGTCTGGGGGTCTAAAAAGTGTACCTGTGAAGTTTCAGCTCTGTAGCATGTCCAGAACCAGAAAAAAAATTAGAATTAGGGTTAGGGCTAGGGCTAGGGTTAGGGTTAGGGCTAGGGTTAGGGTTATTTTTAGTGCTTAGGGTTAGACGGTTAGGGTTAGAGGCGTAGGGGTAGGGTTACTAACTCTAACCCTAAGTATCTCACCGTAACCCTAACCCTAGCCCCTAACACTAAACCTAACCCTAACCCTAACCCTTAAAGCCCAGTTCCTGTCCCATTTTGGTCGGTTCTGGTCTGTTTGCGGTTGTTTGCGGTTGTTTGCGGTGCGTTAAACGGGGAGTTTGGTCTGTCAGAGTTTGGTCTGTCACTGTGAAGCGGGCGTAACCCTTACACTACCTGATCGATACAACATCATACCTGATCGTATACACACACTGGATGTTTTAAAGCACGTTATTCCAAACAATTTAGGAATGTTAGGTGATTTATGCCCTTTATGGAATAAAACCCGACTCTGCGTCAACTACGTAATTTTCCATGGGAGTTTTGCCATGGATCCCCCTCCAGCATGCCACAGTCCAGGTGTTGGTCCCCTTGAAACAACTTTTCCATCACTATTGTGGCCAGAAAGAGTCCCTGTGGGTTTTAAAATTCGCCTGCCTATTAAAGTCTATGGCGGTTCGCAATGTTCGCCGGTTCACGAACATTTGCAGATGTTCGCGTTCGCCGTTCGCGAACGGCGAATTTTATGTTCGCGACATCACTACTTACCAGTCACCTCCTTTTTTAGATGCTGCCGGGTATCGCAAACCTGCTAGTGTGACTTCTATAGTTCTGAGACGGTGAATGGTGAGTCCTTCTGTAAGGTGCTTCCGTACTGGGTTTTGCTGTAATATGCAGGCCCCTTGTTGGAATTTTGAGTTAATATATTGTGCTGCGTTCCTTGGCCTCCGTGTGCATTTACTCCACTTTGGGTACCTAATTTCTGGCCCCTCTTACAGGCAGGAGAACTTAGTTAATTCCATTAACTTAGTTAATTTGACTCTTAACAATAAACACAAATATAACCACAGATACTATCAAATATGTTGGCTTCTCTAGATGATAAGTGAGAGAGAGAAATTTGGTTCAAATTTTAATTGTATATTACTTTTTTAAGTGTACTGGCCCTTGTACTCCCCACTATGCTGGATTGCCACCCACATATTATGCAGTTTTAACACCTTAACCACTGCGATCTGACAAAAATTCACACCTTCGACCATGTGACTCAGACAATTAACACCTACCCCATACTCCACTGCACATTGAGGACAGGATTATGTAATTAGAACTGGGTGGTTTTACAACTTATTACTCCTCCAGTCATGTCTGGGACAATCAACGTCTTCCTTGACACCTCTCATGACACCATGATAATTGGATTATGGTTATCTGTGTGGTTATAAATGCCGGGACATGTTCTTGACACGTATTTGAACCGAGGAACATTCTTAAAAGAGTGCTGATATGTCTTTAACATCACAAAACATGTCCAGCTCAATGTGTCTAAATCTTACTAGCTATACCATGACCTGAATAAATAAGAACCTCCACACGCATACTGCAGATCTCTACCTCCTATCATTTTTCTACTCTACCTTGACCCCACCAGGGCACAAGGCTTCTCACAGGGGCAAGGCTTAACTTGGTCCACCTAGTCCTCTGCTCATGGACAGCCGAAGCCAACTAATGAGTACTAGATGAGGGGCTCCCGCGAAGAGAGACCCCGCCGGTTCAAGGGTGGAAGGAACCTGATGGTCACACCTTCTCCCCCAAGACTTCAGGGTAGGCCCAAGAACCTTCACCCTCCATCCTAGTGGGAAAAAGAGGCACAAAGAAAATTGCAGTGACAAATGTGAAGAAAAAATAAATAAGTGCCTGTGCTAGTGCATAGGCTAGGTCCTGAGTCCTGGTAACAAAAATTGCCCCCAGACTTAGCTAAAAGGCCTAGCCCTAAGGGGCACAGTGCAAAAAAAGCATAAGTGCCTTGGCCATGTGCTCAGTTCTCACAGTGTGTTCCCCACACCCAAGTGATACTAGCAGCACCTCTGGGCCGACCAACTCCCAGGAGCAATGAATGACACAGCGGGCTCTCTGCCTTCCCAGCCTCTGACCAGACCAGGTAGACCCATTCAAATCAGGAGGCACTGGGCTCCTCCAGCCTTCCCGTTCTCCACATCCCATGGACATCCCGGTTTCTGTTCCAGCCGGTACTAGCCTTCAGAGCCCCCATCATACCAGCAAGGACACTATGCGGCCAGACTGTAGGCAGGTTGCCTACTCTTGTTTAGTCAGTTCACTGAGCTGGATGGGACGGAAGGGGTGAATACTTGTACCACCTTTCTTGTATGCTTGTGGAATTTCCTCTGCAGTCCAGCCTCCCTCCTGTGTGATATAAAGGGAAGAAGCCAGGAACCTAGAATAAAGAGAGGGGAACCTAGAACAAGTGGAGGGACCTAGAAAGAGCTCAGATGCACTCAAGGAAACCCAGAACTATGTCTTAAGAAGCTTGCTTGTCATCTTGGAACGCTGATCAGAATACTCCCAAGGATATGAGTTCCTTTGCTTGGGCACTATAATACACTATATTCTCAAAAGTATTGGGACACATGCCTTTATACGCACATGAACGTTAATGGCATCCCAGTCTTAGTCCGTAGGGTTCAATATTGAGTTGGTCCACCCTTTGCAGCTATAAAAGCTTCAACTCTTTCGGAAAGGCTGTTGGCAAGGTTTAGGAGTGTGTCTATGGGAATGTTTGACCATTCTTCCAGAAGCACATTTGTGAGGTCAAGCACTGATTTTGGGCGAGAAGGCCTGGCTCGCAGTCTCCGCTCTAATTCATCCCAAAGGTGTTCTTTTGAGTGGAGGTCAGGAGTCTGTGCAGGCCAGTCAAGTTCCTCCACCCCAAACTTGCTCATCCATGTCTTTATGGACCTTGCTTTGTGCACTGGTCTAAGTCATTTGGTGGAGGAGAGATTATGGTGTGGGGTTGTTTTTCAGGGGTTGGGGTTGGCCTCTTAGTTTCAGTGAAGGGAACTTTTAAGGCAACAACATACCAAGACATTTTGGACATTTTCATGCTCCCAACTTTGTTGGAACAGTTTGGAGATGGCCCCTTCCTGCTCCAACATGACTGCGCACCAGTGCACAAAGCAAGGTCCATAAAGACATGGATGAGTGAGTTTGAGGTGGAGGAACTTGACTGGCCTGCACAGAGTCCTGACCTCAACCCAATAGAACACCTTTGGAATGAATTAGAACAGAGACTGCGAGCCAGGCCTTCTAGTCTACATCAGTGCCTGACCTCACGAATGAGTCAAACATTCCCATAGACACACTCCTAAACATTGTGGATAGCCTTACCAGAAGAGTTGAAGCTGTTATAGCTGCAAAGGGTGGGCCAACTCAATATTGAACCCTACAGACTAAGACCTGGATGCCATTAAAATTTATGTGCATGTATATACAGGTGTCCCAATACTTTTGGTAATATAGTGTATCTCCAGTTTGAAATCTTCCCAAAGATTCAGGTAACCTGGGGTAACCAATACAGGCATACTGGGGCAGCCATAGTTAGGTTTATTCAGGGAAAGGACGTTGCAACATATTGTATGTGTTCTGCCAAAAGTTCAAAAAGTTGTTTCTACTGCTCAAAGCCTGGTCTTTGTGGGGTACATGTGGGGTTCTGACATTTCTCTTTAAGGAACCAAGGTCTAAAATAGCACATCGGGGTCTGTGAAATACCACTACAACAATAGATTAACTTGGGAGGAAGTTGCTATGAGTAACTAGAAGGAAGAACAGCAACCAGTCATTGGCATGGTATCTGAACAGGGGACAGGTCCCCCAGTAGTGAGGGGGTTCGGTGTTTGGCTCTGTCTCTAGCTGTCTGTCTGTTGGTCACCAGGAGCATATTAGCATTATGGAGATCTAATACCTGATCACTTGATACGAAACGAGAAGGGTTAGGTGGAGCACGCATGATGTCTGAGCTATGTGCAGGGCTGGATTCCATTCTGTTACTGGGAGTGAGTTAACAAAGGTACGCTGACTGGTGGAGAGGGCACAGGCTCTGCATTTTCCTCAGAATGCAACACACACTTATACATGTGTGTAGGACAAGGGACAACATCTTGTGGAGGAAATCCGCATACTACTACTAAACACTATACACAAGTGGCTCATCTCTAAGTTGGGGGACTGCCTTAACCACTTGACCTCCGGAAACCCCCGTCATGACCAGGCCATTTTTTGTGATACAGCACTGCGTTACTTTAACTGCAAATTGCATGGTCATGCAACGCTGTACCCAAATGAAATGTATGCTTTTTTGTGTTTTTTTTTTTGCCTTTTTTGCCTTTTATCATACCCTCTTTATTTCATCTATATATGTCACTTTTTTAATTATCTGCATTTATGCATTGTTATTTCTTTCATTATATTTATGATATATTGTGTTTTATTGTTTACTATTGTATTAAACATCATGTACGTGGATCCTGAAGAAGCCCCAAAATCAAGCGAAATGCGTTGATCCAGATCCTTTTGCACTTGTATCTGCACTTGGTTACCCCGTTGCTTATCCCAGGCTAATTATATATGTCAAACAAATATATCAGCCAAGCACTCACTCCGAAGGGGAAGACTGGCGTGCTGCTCTCCTCAGGCAGGGAACTCCAAACGAATGCATAAAAGAAAGGAAAAGGAGGCGCAAACACCTAGTGCATTACCCGTGGTACTGTTAAAATAATTTAATAAAGGAGGAAGGGAGCTTGACTCCCGAAACGCGTTAGCGGTCGCAATTTCCAGGACATGGTCCAACACATGAGTGACGGGAATTTGCAATACGATTTTAATTCTTCATGTTTGTGAGTATGCATTCAGCATTTTATTAAATTAGTTTAACAGTACCACGGGTAATGCACTAGGTGTTTGCGCCTCCTTTTCCTTTCTTTTATTTAATTATATATGTGTCTGGCTATGTTATTGCTATATTGATAATTTATATGATTTTTAACATTTGATGGATTAATAAATGAATTATGTTTTTATTTGTGGAACATTGTATCATTAACCCCCTTAGCGGTAACCCCGAGCGTGGTTTTTTCATACTAGGATCGGTATTCCCGAGTCACGCTCGGGGTGGATGTGCAGAGCCTGCAGCGGGGTTCCTTACCTTCTCCTGGCGATCCAACGATGATCTCCCATTGCTGTGATCGCCGCCGAGATCCCCGCCGCGCCGTCAGTCGCTCTGATGACTTCCTGGTTACGTTCCCTGCAGCAGCAATGGTGCATGGGAGCGGAACTGGGAGGGAAATTCAAATGTTGCACAAACACAAACACATAAAAAGGAGGTGATATAATGTAATCTGAGAGGATTACACTGTATCACCTTAGTATCAGACCCAGTGCCCTTTCAGTGCCCCTTGCCATTGTCATTTGTGACAAATATAACCTGTATTAACCTAATAAATAATAATAATAGTAATAATATTAATAATAATATATATATATATATATATTATAATATTATAATATATAATATAATATAATTATATATATAATATATAATATTATAATATAATATTATATAATATAATATAATAATATTATTATTATTAATAATAATAATAATAATAATAAATAATAACCTGTATAAATACCTGTATTATAATAAAAATTATAATTCATGCGTTTGTGTTTCAAATTTATCACATCTGGGATGTCTACTAGAGTCTTGTTTTGGTCAGGTTTAAGTAAGTAATTACTAAGAATTGTAGGCCTATAATACATAACGCCAAATTTCCATGCAAAAAATTGTACCGCTTTTGGTACAGAATTCCTGACATAATCATACCGCCAGGGAGGTTAATAATTATTATACAACCTGTTGGGCACTTAAAAATGCCTCTTTTTTTTCCCGCCACCTCCTCCAATTCAGAGGAGAAGTGAGGGCCTTTTTTATGAAATGTAGGTCATTTTTTCCTATAAAAGGAGCTTTCTTTTGGTGGTATTTGATCACCTCTGCGGTTTTTTATTTTTTGCGCTATAAACAAGACTCACAGTTTTGATTAGATTGACCATTTCCAACTAAGCAGGTATATTGCAGCTCATTACATGGTGCATTTAATGTATCATTAACCGCTTGCCGACCGCCGCACGACTATATACTGCGGCGGTCAGCCCCTCACAGGCAGAGTGACGTAGGGGTACGTCACTAGCCTGTGAGGCTCTGGGGAGCGAGCCGCGCGGTCACGGACCCCCCCGCGCGTGTGACCGTCGGACCCGATGTCCGCCGGTCACTCAGTGATCATCGGGGGAGAGGGAGAAAGTCAGGCGGCTAATGTAAACAAAGCCGCCTGTCATTCTCCCCTGTGTAGAAACAGTGATGATATGGTTCTACTATGTAGGACCGTTGATCATTGTTCCTACAGTTCAAGCCACAGCCAATCACAGTAGAAAGCACGCCCCTAGGGACACACACAGCCCCTCCCTCTCCAATAAAGTTAACACCTTCACTGCCAGTGTAATTTTACAGTAACAGTGCATATGTATAGCACTGATTACTGTAGAAATGTCACTGGTAACCCCAAAAGTGTCAAAAATGTCAGTCAAGGGTCCGATCCAATGTCGCAGTACCGCAAAAAAAAAAATCGCAGATCGCCGCCATTACGCGTTAAAAAAAAAAACAACAAAAATGACAAAAATCTTTCCCTTTGTTAGTAAATGCGATAACTTTTGCGCAAACCAATCAAAATACGCTTTTTGTGATTTTTTTTACCAAACATATGTAGCATAAAACAAATTGGCCGAAAATGTTAAAAAATTTTGATTTTTACATTTTTTTTGGGGGGAATTTCATATAAAAAAATGTGAAAAATATTGTTATTTTTGCAAAATTGACGCTGTTTTTTTGTTTATTGCGCATGATCAAAAAATCACACAGGTGATCAAATACCACCAAAAGAAAGCTCTGTTTGTGGGAAAAAAAGGACGTCAAATTCGTTTAGGTACAGCGTCGCATGACCGCGCAATTGTCCGTTAAAGTCACGCAGTGCCGAATCGCAAAATACCCCCTGGTCTTTAAGCAGCCAAATCCTCCGGGGCTTAAGTGGTTAAAACATTTGTAGGCCTTTTTACCTACTTTTTTGATTTTAATATTCAGTTGATTGGATATCCTATACATATTGTTGCAGCTATTTGAGTGCCACCTAGTGGAATTTGCAGGCTCCCTTTGTTTTCATCTGTCTTTGGACAAGTAAGTTGTTAATATACACTACTCAAAAAAAAATTAAAGGAACACTTTTTAATCAGAGTATAGCATCAAGTCAATTAAACTCTTCCTGGGATATTGATCTTTCGGTTAAGTAGCAGAGGGGGTTGTTAATCAGTTGCAGCTGCTCTGATGTTAATAAAATTAACAACAGGTGCACTAGATGGGCAACAATGAGACGACTTCCAAAACAGGAATAGTTTTACAGGTGGAGGCCACTGACATTTTATCTACTCATCTTTTCTGATAGTTTTTCACTAGTTTTGCATTTGGTTAGGGTCAGTGTCACTACTGGTAGCATGAGGCGGCACATGGACCCTATAGAGGTTGCACAGGTAGTCCTACTCCTCCAGGTAGTCCATCAATACGTGCCATTGCCAGAACGTTTGCTGTGTCTCCCAGCACAGTCTCAAGAGCATAGAGTAGAATCCAGGAGACATGCAGTTACTCTAGGAAAGCTGGACAGGGCCGTAGAAGGTCCTTAACCCATCAGCAGGACCGGTATCTGCTCCTTTGTGCAAGGAGGAACAGGATGAGCACTGCCAGAGCCCTACAAAATGACCTCCAGCAGGCCACTGGTGTGAATGTCTCTGACCAAACAATCAGAAACAGAGTTCATGGGGGTGGCATGAGGGCCCGACGTCTGCTATAGGACCCTGTGCAGCTCGATTGGCATTTGCAATTGAACACCAGAATTGGCAGGTCCACCACTGGCGCCCTGTGCTTTCCACAGATGAGAGCAGGTTCACCCTGAGCACATGTGACAGATGTGAAAAGGTCTGGAGAAGCCGTGGAGAATGTTATACTGCCTGTAACATCATTCAGCATGACAGGTTTGGTGGTGGGTCAGTGATGGCCTGGGAGGCATATCCATGGAGGGAGGCACAGACCTCTACAGGCTCGACAATGAGATCCTGACTGCCATTAGGTATCAGGATGAAATTCTTGGACCCATTGTCAGACCCTACGCTGGTGCAGTGGGTCCTCGGTTCCTCCTGGTACACAAAAATGCCCGGCCTCATGTGGTGAGAGTATGCAGCCAGTTCCTGGGGGATGAAGGAATTGATACCATTGAATGGCCCCCATGCTCGCCTGACCTAAGTCCAATAGAACACCTCTGGGACATTATGCTTCAGTCCATCCAACGCCACCAGGTTGTACCTCAGTCTGTTCAGGAGCTCAGTGATGAGAGGAGGAAATACCCCAGGACACCATCTGTCATCTCATTAGGAGTATGCCCAGGGCCGGCGTTAGGGGGGGGGCAAACTGGGCAACTGCCCAGGGCCCCGAATGTCCAGGGGCCCCGGGCCCCGTGTCACTGTCAGAGTCCCGGTGGGTCGCGGCGCTCAGATTCACAGACAATAGAAGACGTTCCGTTACTGCGGGCGGCCGCCGGCCGGTGTGTACTTGCCAGCTACACCGGGTCCGCGGCCAATCAGCCTTCTGCTCAGGGGGGGTGTGACCGTGTGAGTCACACCCCCCTGAGCAGAAGGCTGATTGGCCGCGGAGCCGGTCCGGAAGTCATGTAGTCAGCGTGTGTGTTCCTTCCCGCGGCCGCCGATGATCAGTGAAGCTGCTGCAGATAGGAGCTCTTCAGCCCGATTTCGGGCTGCTCGCGGGGGGCGGCGGCGGGGAGAGAAGGTAAGTGACTGCCTGCAGTGCAGCCTGTGCAGCCCCGGCCGTGTGTGCTGAATAGGAGGGGGTGGGGCGGCTCGGCTGCATATAGAGGATTTGATGTTTCCTTATGCCACTGGATGGAGGGATGGATTCTTCTCCTCCCTTCTGCAGGCATTCTGCGGCTGCAGGAGAAATATGGAAATATCAATTTCTCTATATGCAGCTGAGCTGTCCCATCCCCCTCCTATTCAAATTCTTTTACTGTCCCCCCAGTGATCTTAGCCCCCCCCATGTTCTTAGCCCCTCCCCCATGTTCTTAGCCCCCCCCCATGTTCTTAGCCCCCCCCAGTACTCTTTAGCCCCCCCTAGTACTCTTTAGCCCCCCGCCCTGTGCTCCTTAGCCCCTTCCCGTGCTCTTCAAGTCCCCACAGTGCTTTTCATCTCCCCCTATGCTCTCTGGCTCCCCCAGTGCTCTCCACCCCCCTGTGCTCCCTGGCTCCCCCCTAAGTGATTTCCAGTGCTCTCCAGTCCCCCCCCCCATGCTCTCCATCCCCCTGGTTTTCCCTGCCCGCCACCCCCCCTCCCCAGTGCTATCCCCACCCTGCGCCTTCCAACCCTTCTGCAATGCTTTCCAAACCTCCCCCTTAATTCTCTCCAGTTCCCCCCCCTCTTGCCCTTCAGCTCCTCCAGTGCTATCTGCTTTCCCTGTGCTCTCCGGCCCCCCTAGTGTCCTTCTATCTTCTATCATGTCTGCAGTCTCTGACCTTCTCTTGTATCACATTCGCAGTGTCTGGACCATCTCCTGTACTACGTCTGCAGTCTCTGACCAGCTCTTGTATCACGTCTGCAGTCTGACCAGCTCTTGTATCACGTCTGAAGTCTCTGACCAGCTCTTGTATCATGTCTGAAGTCTCTGACCAGCTCTTGTATCACGTCTGAAGTCTCTGACCAGCTCTTGTATCATGTCTGCAGTCTCTGACCATCTCTTGTATCGTCTCTGACCATCTCTTGTATCACGTCTGCACTCTCTGACCATCTACTGTATCACATCTGCAGTCTCTGACCATCTCTTGTATCGTCTCTGACCATATCTTGTATCACGTCTGCACTCTCTGACCATCTACTGTATCATGTCTGTAGTCTCTGACCATCTCTTGTATCATGTCTGTAGTCTCTGACCATCTCTTGTATCATGTCTGCAGTCTCTGACCATCTCCTGTATCATGTCTTCAGTCTCTGACCATCTCCTGTATCATGTCCTCAGTCTCTGACCATCTCCTGTATCATGTCCTCAGTCTCTGACCATCTCCTGTATCATGTCCTCAGTCTCTGACCATCTCCTGTATCATGTCCTCAGTCTCTGACCATCTCCTGTATCATGTCCTCAGTCTCTGACCATCTCCTGTATCATGTCCTCAGTCTCTGACCATCTCCTGTATCATGTCCTCAGTCTCTGACCCTCTCCTGTATCATGTCTTCAGTCTCTGACCATCTCCTGTATCATGTCTTCAGTCTCTGACCATCTGCTGTATCATGTCTTCAGTCTCTGACCATCTCCTGTATCATGTCCTCAGTCTCTGACCATCTCCTGTATCATGTCTTCAGTCTCTGACCATCTCTTGTATCATGTCTGTAGTCTCTGACCATCTCTTGTATCATGTCCTCAGTCTCTGACCATCTCCTGTATCATGTCTTCAGTCTCTGACCATCTCCTGTATCATGTCTTCAGTCTCTGACCATCTCCTGTATCATGTCTTCAGTCTCTGACCATCTCCTGTATCATGTCTTCAGTCTCTGACCATCTCCTGTATCATGTCCTCAGTCTCTGACCATCTCCTGTATCATGTCCTCAGTCTCTGACCATCTCCTGTATCATGTCCTCAGTCTCTGACCCTCTCCGGTATCATGTCTTCAGTCTCTGACCATCTCCTGTATCATGTCTTCAGTCTCTGACCATCTCCTGTATCATGTCTTCAGTCTCTGACCATCTCCTGTATCATGTCTTCAGTCTCTGACCATCTCCTGTATCATGTCTTCAGTCTTTGACCATCTCCTGTATCATGTCCTCAGTCTCTGACCATCTCCTGTATCATGTCCTCAGTCTCTGACCATCTCCTGTATCATGTCTTCAGTCTCTGACCATCTCTTGTATCATGTCTGTAGTCTCTGACCATCTCTTGTATCATGTCCTCAGTCTCTGACCATCTCCTGTATCATGTCTTCAGTCTCTGACCATCTCCTGTATCATGTCTTCAGTCTCTGACCATCTCCTGTATCATGTCTTCAGTCTCTGACCATCTCCTGTATCATGTCTTCAGTCTCTGACCATCTCCTGTATCATGTCTGCAGCCTCTGACCATCTCCTGTATCATGTCTTCAGTCTCTGACCATCTCCTGTATCATGTCTTCAGTCTCTGACCATCTCCTGTATCATGTCCTCAGTCTCTGACCATCTCCTGTATCATGTCCTCAGTCTCTGACCATCTCCTGTATCATGTCCTCAGTCTCTGACCATCTCCTGTATCATGTCCTCAGTCTCTGACCATCTCCTGTATCATGTCCTCAGTCTCTGACCATCTCCTGTATCATGTCCTCAGTCTCTGACCCTCTCCTGTATCATGTCTTCAGTCTCTGACCATCTCCTGTATCATGTCTTCAGTCTCTGACCATCTCCTGTATCATGTCTTCAGTCTCTGACCATCTCCTGTATCCTGTCCTCAGTCTCTGACCATCTCCTGTATCATGTCTTCAGTCTCTGGCCATCTCTTGTATCATGTCTGTAGTCTCTGACCATCTCTTGTATCATGTCCTCAGTCTCTGACCATCTCCTGTATCATGTCTTCAGTCTCTGACCATCTCCTGTATCATGTCTTCAGTCTCTGACCATCTCCTGTATCATGTCTTTAGTCTCTGACCATCTCCTGTATCATGTCTTCAGTCTCTGACCATCTCCTGTATCATGTCTTCAGTCTCTGACCATCTCCTGTATCATGTCTTCAGTCTCTGACCATCTCCTGTATCATGTCCTCAGTCTCTGACCATCTCCTGTATCATGTCCTCAGTCTCTGACCATCTCCTGTATCATGTCCTTAGTCTCTGACCCTCTCCTGTATCATGTCTTCAGTCTCTGACCATCTCCTGTATCATGTCTTCAGTCTCAGCCCATCTCCTGTATCATGTCTTCAGTCTCTGACCATCTCCTGTATCATGTCTTCAGTCTCTGACCATCTCCTGTATCATGTCCTCAGTCTCTGACCATCTCCTGTATCATGTCCTCAGTCTCTGACCATCTCCTGTATCATGTCTTCAGTCTCTGACCATCTCTTGTATCATGTCTGTAGTCTCTGACCATCTCTTGTATCATGTCCTCAGTCTCTGACCATCTCCTGTATCATGTCTTCAGTCTCTGACCATCTCCTGTATCATGTCTTCAGTCTCTGACCATCTCCTGTATCATGTCTTCAGTCTCTGACCATCTCATGTATCATGTCTTCAGTCTCTGACCATCTCCTGTATCATGTCTTCAGTCTCTGACCATCTCCTGTATCATGTCTGCAGTCTCTGACCATCTCCTGTATCATGTCTTCAGTCTCTGACCATCTCCTGTATCATGTCTTCAGTCTCTGACCATCTCCTGTATCATGTCTTTAGTCTCTGACCATCTCCTGTATCATGTCCTCAGTCTCTGACCATCTCTTGTATCATGTTTGCAGTCTCTGACCATCTCCTGTATCATGTTTGCAGTCTCTGACCATCTCCTGTACTATGTCCAGCGGGAACACTCTGCAGCCACACCGCACAGCACACCCAAGGTAAGTGGAGGACTGGAGAGAGGAGTGACTTCTACTTAGGGATTTATTTTGCAGATAGGCTGGGCTGGCACTGGCAGCAACAATTTTATTCAAAGAAATCAGGATTTCTTCTGCAAATATACTGGCACTGGCAGCAACAATTTAATTCAAATCAGGATTTCTTTTGCAAATAGGCTGGCCTGGCACTGGCTGCCAGGCATAGTACTAGTCTAGTACAATGCCTGCCAGTGCCTTGTCTGATCTGATGATGTCACTGCCAGGCTATTTGCAGAAGAAATCCTTATTTTTCCTAATTTTTTGATCATGTGTCATGATGACATTGGTTTTGGTAATTGTCTGACTCTGATGCCAGCCTATTTGCAGAAGAAATCCTCATTTGAATAAAATATTTGCTGCCAGTGCCAGCCTACCAGGGGCTGATCTGAGGTGTGAAGGTGCAGGAATTGGGGTGATTTGAGGTGTGAAGGTGCAGGAATTGGGGTGGCCTGAGGTGTGAAGGTGCAGGAATTGGGGTGGCCTGAGGTGTGAAGGTGCAGGAATTGGGGTGGCCTGAGGTGTGAAGGTGCAGAAATTGGGGTGGCCTGAGGTGTGAAGGTGCAGGAATTGGGGTGGCCTGAGGTGTGAAGGTGCAGGAATTGGGGTGGTCTGAGGTGTGAAGGTGCAGAAATTGGGGTGGTCTGAGGTGTGAAGGTGCAGGAATTGGGGTGGCCTGAGGTGTGAAGGTGCAGGAATTGGGGTGGTCTGAGGTGTGAAGGTGCAGAAATTGGGGTGGTCTGAGGTGTGAAGGTGCAGGAATTGGGGCTGTCTGAGGTGTGAAGGTGCAGGAATTAGGGTGGCCTGAGGTGTGAAGGTGCAGGAATTGGGGTGGCCTGAGGTGTGAAGGTGCAGAAATTGGGGTGGCCTGAGGTGTGAAGGTGCAGAAATTGGGGTGGCCTGAGGTGTGAAGGTGCAGAAATTGGGGTGGCCTGAGGTGTGAAGGTGCAGAAATTGGGGTGGTCTGAGGTGTGAAGGTGCAGAAATTGGGGTGGTCTGAGGTGTGAAGGTGTAGAAATTGGGGTGGTCTGAGGTGTGAAGGTGCAGAAATTGGGGTGGTCTGAGGTGTGAAGGTGCAGAAATTGGGGTGGTCTGAGGTGTGAAGGTGCAGGAATTGGGGTGATCTGAGGTGTGAAGGTGCAGAAATTGGGGTGGTCTGAGGTGTGAAGGTGCAGGAATTGGGGCTGTCTGAGGTGTGAAGGTGCAGGAATTGGGGTGATCTGATTTGTGAAGGTGCAAAGCTCACTTGATTTCTTATTTATTCTATTTAATGTTATTTAATTAAAGCATATTTTCATGTAGTTGTATGTTTTATTTGGCTAAATTGATTAAATGCGCCTATATTTTTGGTAGAATATAAAAAAATTTGGGGCCCCACTTTTAGGTTTGCCCAGGGCCACACTTTGTCTAAAACCGGCCCTGAGTATGCCCCAACTTTGTCAGGCATGCATACAAGCATGTGGGGGCCATAAAGACTACTGAGGACCATTTTGATTTGCTGCAATGAAATTTCAGCAAAATGGACTAGCCTACTGCATCTTTTTTTTGCAATTTGATTTTTTGGGGTGTCTCTGAATTCAGCTCTCTGTAGGTTAATTTTAATTTCCATCAAACGATGTGGCATCCTTTTGTTCCTAACACATTGCCCAGTCCATACCAGTATAGATCCTAACACATTACCCAGTCCATACCAGTATAGATCCTAACACATTACCCAGTCCATACCAGTATAGGTCCTAACACATTACCCAGTCCATACCAGTATAGGTCCTAACACATTACCCAGTCCATACCAGTATAGATCCTAACACATTACCCAGTCCATACCAGTATAGATCCTAACACATTACCCAGTCCATACCAGTATAGATCCTAACACATTACCCAGTCCATACCAGTATAGATCCTAACACATTACCCAGTCCATACCAGTATAGATCCTAACACATTACCCAGCCCATACCAGTATAGATCTTAACACATTACCCAGTTCATACCAGTATAGATCCTAACACATTACCCAGTCCATACCAGTATAGATCCTAACACATTACCCAGTCCATACCAGTATAGATCCTAACACATTACCCAGTCCATACCAGTATAGATCCTAACACATTACCCAGTCCATATCAGTATAGATCCTAACGCATTACCCAGTCCTTACCAGTATAGATATCTAGCATGAGATTTTTCCCCATTGAGATCTGATGTGTTTTCAAAGTGTTCCTTTAATTTTTTTCTGAGCTGTGTATTTTAATTTGGTAACAAGTGAATTGTTAGTTAATGTTTTAAACTGTCTTCAGGATTTATTTGATGCATTTTTGCCAATGTAGTTCCAATTTACCGATTGGTGACCTCTTACCCTCCTCTGCGGGAGATCTAGTTGTGGACGGATCCCCTATCCCACTGATGTGCGTGGCCCCGGTTGACAGACCTACTCCTATTTATTATTCTGACCTTTTTAGCCTCAGCATCCTGCGTAATAGGGCGTCCAGATGTCCCCAGTTTCCGGGGACAGTCCCTGGACCGAGGACACCGTCCCCAACAGGATGGCACACATTGGGGGATGTCAGGCCAGTGCCCCCGCGTAGGATGCCCCATCAGTGTCGCCAACCCTCTGTGAACATACAGATGGCTGCATCTGTCACACAGCTGAGTGTCTGTGTTCTGTTCTAACAGAACCCAGACAGCACAGCTTCCCCCTCCACATGAATAGGAGAGGCTGGATCGGCTCTGCTTCTTCCTGCCCCTCCCTCGCTGTGCCCACCCACACTCCAGCAGCCCGTGTGCTATGTGTGAATAGGATGTGTGGGCGGGAAGTTTGAATGGAGCAGCCGACAGCCACATTGTAAACCTAAAGCTGCTGTGACTGAGCTAGGAGCCTCCAGGGACTGAAGTGAGTGAGCTGTGACCGGACTTACACCCCCCCCCCCTCATTCCCTCTCTCTCTCTCCCTCCACCCCTTTCCTCACTGCAGCCAAATAGCTTTGTTTCTTCAGCCTATAACAGTAATTTTTCCTATATGCTTTTAAGTGGTAGTTAGGGGTTAAACAGGCAGTGAGGAAATGCAATATCCCCCTCCTCACTGCATGTCAAATGCCTCTGAAAAGTGACTTGAGCATGGCTCACTTTTCAGTGGTGTAGTTTCTGACCACCTCTTGTATAATATTTGCAGTGTTTGATAATTTCTTCTATCATGTCTGCAGTCTATGAGCATCTCCTGTACAGGGCCAGACTGGCCTGCCGGGGTACCGGGAAATATCCCGGCAGGCCGGCAAGTCCCCCTGCCCTGGGGCTGCCTGAAGGACAGCAGCATCCATAAAAAATGGCTGCGGCCTGCCCGACATGTCAACTGTGCATGCGCCGCTGCTGCTCGGAAAACCCCGTACACGCTCAGCCCTTCTCGGGCAGATGTCGCATGCACAGTGAGGTGATGGCGCCGGACGGCGCGATTTTTAAATGTAAAGCGCCTCATTGATGGGTAAGACCCCCTCCGCAGCCCCTGCATCTCCTGTACTATGACTGCAGCACTGCATCTCCTGTACCATGCCTGCAGTCCCTGCATCTCCTGTAGCATGCCCGCAGCCCCTACATCTCCTGTACCATTCCCACAGCCTCTGCATCTTCTGTACCATGCCCGCAGCCCCTGCATCTCCTGCACCATGTCTGCAGCCTCTGCACCATGCCCGCAACCTCTGCATCTCCTGCACCATGCCCACAGCCTATGCACCTCCTGAACAATGCCCACAGCCTCTGCAGCTCCTGCACCACACCTGCAGCCTCTGCATCTCTTGCACTATGCCCACAGCCTCTGCACCATGCCCGCAGCCTCTGCATCTCCTGCACTATGCCCACAGCCTCTGCACCATGCCCACAGACTCAGCATCACCTGCACCATGCCTGCAGCTTCTGCATCTCCTGCACCATGCCCGCAGCCTTTGCACTATGCCCGCAGCCTCTGCATTTCCTGCACCATGCCCGCAGCCTCAGCATCTCCTGCACCATGCCTGCAGCCTCTGCATCTCCTGCACCATGCCCGCAGCCTCTGCACCATGCCCGCAGCCCCTGCATCTCTTGCACCATTCTCGCAGCCTCTGCATCTCAGGTGCAATAAACATCCAGCACCCACATACACTGAACAAAATTATATATGTAGCAACCTACAGGTAGGTGCTAGGTAAAAGTATAATGGGCCTTGGCTGCCTAACAGCAGGGCCATGATTTCAGCTGGGCTGTCATGTCTCCTAGGTGTGGTTACTGAGAGGGGAGTCTCCCCACTGGCTCTGTGACAGGATTCTCATTGGGCAATGGAGGAAATCCAATCAGTGGCCCATTCGGGCTTGTATCTACCCCAGAAGCCAGATTCTGCCGCAGAGGATTCTGGGAGTGGGTATAAGTTTGAAGGGAATGCATGACGCAGCGTCTTTTGCGGGAAGCCAGGAGGGAGAGTACGGCTGTCTCTCCTCCTGTCAGAAGGATCAGGTGTCTTGGGTGGCTGCCTAAGAATCCAGAAGGCAGAGCTGAGCTGCAGAGAGGATTCGGTGTGCCGAGGACCAGTGGAGAAAAGAGGGGTTCAGTTCCATGAAAGCCTTCCAAGGTCTTGAGTACTGTGGATTGCCCCTGGGGTCTGCTTAGTGTAGAGGGGACCACTCTGGTGAAGGTCCCAGGGACCCTAGAGCCTGCAAGTGTAAAGGGGGTTGCCTAGTGAAAGGACCCTGGAAGTATAGAGGGGGCGCCAGGGAATGGGCCCTGAAGAGTCAAGTGTGCAGTGTTAAGAGTTGCAGCAGTACAAGCAGTTACAAGGAGCTACCTCAGTCAGTGAAGGGCTGGAGGGAGTCATACACAGGACTTTTGAGCTGGTCAGAGTGTCAAGAGTCAAGGAACATTACAGCCCTGGATCTTCTGAGTTAACCAAGGAGTTAAAATCGAAGTTCTAGCACAAGTTCAGCATAACAGTGTTTTCAAGCACCAGGAAGCATTGGTCGGCATTCAGCCGGCGTCAGGACAGCGCCAACGGGCATTTTTCTGTACAGTGTCCCAGTTAAACCTAGTTGAGCCAGAGGAGTATCACACTTATTCCCTTCTCCCATCCCCATTATAAAATAAACAACACAAACCAAAGATGCCGGAATGGTCATTGTCTCAGTTCTCACACTTGGGTTTTCAACTTAAATGTGTTGGAAGTGTTTCCAGTAACAATGGCAGACCCACCTCAGGCCCAATGCCTGGAAATATTGCTACATATACGCAACACTTTTGTTTTTGTTCCCACTTTTCATGAGCTGAACTCAAAGATCTAAGACTT
The DNA here is from genome assembly GCF_965119305.1 of Pelophylax lessonae. Classification (NCBI taxonomy): domain Eukaryota; kingdom Metazoa; phylum Chordata; class Amphibia; order Anura; family Ranidae; genus Pelophylax; species Pelophylax lessonae. The sequence continues at coordinate 190,316,730 of NC_138780.1, read as the reverse complement.
TTTCTATGTACACAAAAGGCCTATTTCTCTCAAATATTGTTCACAAATCTGTCTAAATCTGTGTTAGTGAGCACTTCTCCTTTGCCAAAATAATCCATCCACCTCACAGGTGTGGCATATCAAGATGCAGATTAGACAGCATGATTATTGCACAGGTGTGCCTTAGGCTGGCCACAATAAAAGGCCACTCTAAAATGTGCAGTTTTATCACACAGCACAATGCCACAGATGTCGCAAGTTTTGAGGGAGCGTGCAATTGGCATGCTGACTGCAGGAATGTCCACCAGAGCTGTTGCCTCTGAATTGAATATTCATTTCTCTACCATAAGCCGTCTCCAAAGGCGTTTCAGAGAATTTGGCAGTACATCCAACCGGCCTCACAACCACAAACCATGTATAACCACACCGGCCTAGGACCTCCACCCGTACAGCTGCTGCAACAATCGGATTGTATAACCAAAGAATTTCTGCTCAAACTGTCAGAAACCGTCTCAGGGAAGCTCATCTGCATGCTCGTCGTCCTCATCGGGGTCTCGACCTGACTGCAGTTAGTTGTCGTAACCTATTTGAGTGGGCAAATGCTCACATACGATGGCGTCTGTCACTTTGGAGAGGTGTTCTCTTCACGGATGAATCCTGGTTTTCACTGTACAGGGCAGATGTCAAACAGTGTGTATGGGGTTGTGTGAGTATCACGTACCTGGAGATGAGCCTGACACTGTGAGGAAGGCCTCCCTTGCGCCTCCGACTCGGGACCCCTGATAGTGCAAACAGGGGACACCGGAGTGTAGAGTAGCATGAGTGCCTGGAGTTTTGCTTGAAGCGGACGATGGCTACTGGTGAAGGTTGCCAGAGAAGTCCGATGAGCAGGGTGTTGTGCAGGCAGCAGGTGCTGGAAGCAGGGTTTCCTGGATAACAGGAGGAGCTTCCCAGGCAGGATGGACGGATCTGGGAAAGACAGAAGCGTAGTAAGACAAGCCGGGTCAGGAGCCAATCGGTAACGTAAAAGCCAGGAGACAGGAAGAGTGGTCACGGGACAAGCCAAGGTTGGTGCAGGTGGAGATCAGAGAATCGTCAGGACAAGCCGGGTCTGGAACTAGGAACAAGTGCAGGTAAACAGGTAACAGGTATCCAAGGCTGAAGACAAAGCAGCACTGAACCTGTGTGCTGATCCAGCTTAAATAGTGCTCTTCCTTGATGAGAAGGGTGGAGCCAGGATTAGGCTGTGGGTTTAACTCATCCTCTGCCTTCCTGACAGTGAGTGAGCGGTTTGCTGATGTCAACATTGTGGATCGAGGTGGCCAATGGTGGCGGTGGGGTTGTGGTATGGGCAGGTGCATTTTATTGATGGCATTTTGAATGCACAGAGATACCGCGATGAGATCCTGAGGCCCATTGTTGTGCCATTCATCCATGACCATCCCCTCATGTTGCAGCATGATTATACACGGTCCCATCGTGCAAGGATCTGTACACAATTCCTGGAAACTGAAAACATCTCAGTTCTTGCATGGCCAGCATATTCACCGGACATGTCACCCATTGAGCATGTTTGGGATGCTTTGGATCGGTGTATACGAGAGCGTGTTCCAGGTCCTGCCAATATCCAGCAACTTCACACAGCCAATGAAGAGGAGAGGACCAACATTCCACAGGCCACAATCACCAACCTGATCAACTCTATGTGAAGGAGATATGTTGCACTGCGTGTGGCAAATGGTGGTCACAACAGATACTAACTGATTTTCGGACCCCCCAATACAGTAAAACTGCACATTTTAGAGTGACCTTTTATTGTGGCCGGCCTAAGGCACCCCTGTGCAATATTCATGCTGTCTAATCAGCATCTTGATATGCCACACCTGTGAGGTGGATGGATTATCTCAGCAAAGGAGAAGCGCTCACTAACACAGATTTAGACAGATTTGTGAGCAATATTTGAGAGAAATAGGCCTTTTGTGTACGTAGAGAAAGTCTGAGATCTTTGAGTTCAGCTCATGAAAAATGGGGGCAAAAACAAAAAGGTTGAATTTATAATTTTGAAAAAAGGTTGCCTCTGTTAATCATATATGAAACAATGTGATCAATTATCAAAACAAATTATATAACCAAAAACATTCACTTAACAATTATTATAAAGTGTCCAAATTATTTTGGGGGTCCTCCAGCAGCTGCGGTGTGTGGTGTAAAGCGCTTCTCACGGTCTCTCGGAGTGTTCGCTGAGATTAAAGACAGCTGGCCCGAGGCTGCTAAAGAGATCTGGAGTGTTGGCTGAGACGTCTCTGGTGGAACATAGGATCCTGCTGCCACACAGTGCCAGTATACAGCTCATCCTGGGGAATTGAAAGTAATCCTACATCCCATGCTGTTCATGATCTATAATTTATTGAGTTTTGGTAAGAGGCAAATGTTTCTATTTTTGAGCCCTGGTGGAACATAGAAGCACTTTGTTTGATTCATGTATCAAGCAACACTGGAAACAGAGCACCTTGATTCACTTAGTTTGGAAAATAATTTGGACACTTTATAATAATTTTTAAGTCAATGTTTTTGGGTACATAATTTGTTTTGACAATTTATCACATTGTTGCATATATGATTAACAGAAGCACCCTTTTTTTTATTTATGGGAGTGCTGGATGTTCATTGCACCTGGTTTCACATTTTTTAAGTTACATCGTTACATAGTTACATAGTAGGTGAGGTTGAAAAAGACAATAATCCATCTAGTTCAACCTGTGTAGGTGTGTGTGGCCGTAATCATCTCTCATACCCATGAATGTTCTGATTCTTGAGATGTACGTCTAAGAGTCTTTTGAAAGCCACCATACTTCCCGCAGAAACCACCTCTTGTGGTAAAGAACCCCCCACGTTGCCTGAGATTAAAACGCTTCTCCTCTAATCGCATTGTATGCCCTCGAGTCCTCATGCAATCCCTTCGACTTAATTGTTTTTTTCTATGCTGAGATCACCATTGAGATATTTATAAATTGCTATCATGTCCCCTCTCAGGCGTCTCTTCTCCAGGGAGAATAAATCAAGCGATTGCAGACGCTCTTCATAATTAAGGTCCTCCAATCCCCTAATCAGTTTAGTTGCCCTTCTCTGGACTCTCTCCAGCTCCAACACATCCCTCCTGAGGACTGGCGACCAGAACTGGACAGAATACTCCAGATGTGGTCGGACCAGAGTTTTATAAAGTGGAAGGATTATAGTCTTATCTCTGGAATACATCCCTTTCTTTATGCATGCTAATATTCTGCCAGCTTTGGCAGCTGCCGCTTGACATTGCATGCTATTGCTTAGTCTATCCTCTACCAAGACTCCCAGATCTTTCTCCATTTTTGATTCCCCCAAAGGCTCCCCCCCCCCCCCCCAAAGTGTATTGTGCTTTTATGTTTTTAGTTCCCAAGTGCAAAACCTTACACTTCTCCACATTTAACCTCATTTGCCATGTCGTTCCCCACTCCGTTATTTTGTCCAGGTCATTCTGTAGCAGTGTTAATTTTGGCAGCAAATTTCAATTTAGTTTTAGTCTTAGGACTAAAATGGCATTTTAGTTTTTGTCCCATTTTAGTCTTCTGCAAGTGTTTTAGTTTTAGTCGTATTTAGTCGACTAAAACTCCAGTACATTTTAGTCGACTAAAACATCTTACATTTTAGTCGACTAAAACGTCCTACATTTTAGTCGACTAAAACTCATTTTAGTCATCTATAATCGACTGGGTGTAGTTCAATTGTAATTTGTAATGCATTATTTAAGCATTTCTCTACAATTTCCAAACTCATATACTACTGCTGGTCCTGTAGTGAATGAAAAATCGAATATGTTATTATTTATGGTATTAAGCTTTGAGCTTGCACTAGCACAGCACTACACTACTACACAGACACAGAGTTAGTCATTATTGTCTTTATTAAGGCAAAACTGTTTTGCCAATGCCAATAATATTGTTTTTTTGACCAAACCAAAGGGGGTAACATAATGTAATGCTGCTGGACAGTGCTGGAGCCTGGTGGTCTCAGGTCTAAGGGATGGCCTGTAATGCCCTGGATGCCTGTGGTGGTCACTGGTCGGGACAGTCAGACAGAGGGGGCCTGTATGCTGGACAGTGCTGGAGCCTGGTGGTCTCAGGTCTAAGGGATGGCCTGTAATGGCCTGGATGCCTGTGGTGGTCACTGGTCAGGTCAGTCAGACAGAGGAGGCCTGTAATGCTGCTGGACAGTGCTGGATCCTGGTGGTCTCAGGTCTAAGGGATGGCCTGTAATGCCCTGGATGCCTGTGGTGGTCACTGGTCAGGACAGTCAGACAGAGGAGGCCTATAATGCTGCTGGACAGTGCTGGAGCCTGGTGGTCTCAGGTCTAAGCCAGGGATGGTCTGTAATGCATCGCAGTATAGCACACAGTGCTGGAAGGTGGTCTCAGTCTGGTCAGAGGAGGCCTGAAATGCTGCTGCAGTGAGTGCTGGTCTGCTGGATGGTGGTCTAATCAGCTGGATCTGAATGGGGGTCTGGGTCTCAGGTTTAAGGGTGGTGGTCTCTAACTAGTAACTAACTAGAAGTTATGGGCCGGGCGGGCCTCAACGGCCTATGCCTCACGCGGCGGCACACACAGTCCTGGATCATGGCGGTGGTCTGAGCTCTGAGGGGACTCAGGGGAGGCAATAATAGCTGGCTGTTGCAACTCACAGTGCTGCTCTCTCTGGTCTGGAGGATGTGGTGGTGTGCCGCGCCGCCACTGCCTGGTCGTCTGCCGTGTGACTGTGATGAGTCGGGCCTGGCTCTGGCTGTAGTGCTGTCTGGTGATGAGGTCTCAGGTCAGGTGACTGGTCTCGAGTCGACTCTCTTATAGACGTCCAACGTCACGGGGCACGCCACGCCAGACGCCACACAGGCGGAACTCAGTGAAAACCGGAAGTTGGGTAAACGTCCCTGCCTCACATTCTCGTTTAGTTTTCGTTAGTTGACGAAAACGGATTTGATTTTCGTCATCGTTGTCGTCATTTGACGAAAATGTGCTATACTTTGCGTCTCGTTTTCGTCATTGGAAAAATGCCGGTGACGAAAGCGGTGACGAAAACGTTTTCATTGACGAAATTAACACTGTTCTGTAGGATATCTGCTTCATGCTGTGCAGTTTTTGCCCTGCCCAATTTTGTGTCATCTACAAAAACTGATATAGAGCTACTGATCTCATCCTCAATGCTGTTTATGAATAAATTGAACAAGGTTGGTCCCAGGACTGAGCCTTGGGGGACCCCACTTACCACCTCAGACCAGTCTGAGTATGCGCTGTTTATTACCACCCTTTGGACACGCCCTTTTAGCCAGTTCCGTATCCAAGAGCAGACCTTGCGGTCGATGCCTGCAGACCTTATTTTATAAATTAAGCGCTTGTGGGGAACTGTATCAAACGCCTTAGCGAAATCCAGGTACACCACATCCACTGGTCTGCCCCTATCTAGCTCACAGCTCACCTCCTCGTGGAATATTAAGAGATTGGTTTGACAAGAATGCCAATTTGTAAACCCGTGCTGATTACTGCTGATGATGTTGTTGTCTTTAGCAAACTCTACGTTATAGTCCCTTATCATCCCCTCCAGAAGTTTACATACTATCGATGTCAGACTGATAGGCCTATAATTTCCGGGGACATACCTCTGCCCTTTTTTGAATATCGGTATCACGTTAGCTTTGCTCCAATCCCCTGGTACATTTCCTGTCATAATACTGTCAGCAAAGATCAGGAACAGTGGTCTAGATATAGTCTTACTAAGTTCTTTGAGTACTCTCGGATGTACGCCATCCAGGCCTGGTGATTTATTTGTGTTAATTTTATCCAGCCTTTCCCTAATTTCACCCTCTGTTAGCCATAGTGGCAAGTCCTGTGTATTACTACTAACCGTACAGTCATGGTCAGTGTACCCCTCCTTTTCCTGAGTAAAGACTGACGAGAAAAAGGCGTTCAGCTCGGTTGCCTTTTCAGTGACCTCTGTAACCATCCTCCCATCATCGTTAATTATGTGTGCAATATGCTCTGCCCTAGTTTTTTTGCTGTTGATATATTTAAAGAATTTCTTTGGGTTCTTTTTACTATCCTCCGCTATTTGTCTCTCAAAGTTGATTTTAGCCATTTTGATTTCGTATTTACTTTTCTTATTTGCCTCCTTGTATTGCTTGAAAGCCGATACTGTGCCCTCTGATTTATATTTCTTGAAGGCCATTTTTTTCCCTTAATAAGTTTTTTAACATTACGGTTTAGCCAGCCAGGTTTGGCTTTGTCTCTTCTAAATTTATTTCCCATAGGAATGCACTGCGAGAAGCATTTGTTTAATCTGTTCCTAAAGCATTCCCATTTTTCCTCCGTGGTCAGTGATCCCAAGGTTTGGTCCCAGTTTACCCTTTCCATCATGGAGCAAATGTTAATTTATCTTTTTTAAACAACAGTTTTTTGGTTGAATTATCACTACAGTTTGAGTATATTTTTTTTCACCAAATAGCACACTTGTATATTATATATCATGTATTACAAACAACCAGCAGGTCCAAGCGGTCAGGCTGGCTTGCAGAAAAACGTCACGGGTGAGGCCCCTTCCAACGAAATTCTCTGTAACCAACCAGCTGTCTGTGTTATATGAGGCTCTGATCCATCATGGTCACTATAAATTGATGAGCTATAAAGACATTTACAGCATACATCTCCAACAGGGGCGTAACTGCAGGGGTTGTAATTGCAATCGGGTCCCATGCTCCAGGAGGCCTGTGTTGCTCCCCTGTACACCTGGATAGGAGGGGCGGCGGGGGCAGCATGTAGAGAAATCACTGTCCTCCTTTTTCCATCTGTAGCTGCAGTAGGAAAATGGAGGAGATTGGTTCCTCTGTATGCTGCCCCCGCCACTCATCCTATCCAGTTCACTTGTGTTCTGCTGTCTGTGGGCCCCTTTGTGCTCCCCTGGTCACCCCCCCCCCCCAGCTGCGCTGCCCCCCCCCCCTCCCACTGTGCTCCCTTCCCTCTCCTGCCGGCTGCTGCAGGGGATGTGTCACAATAGAGAACCAGGAAGGGGGTCGGTAAATATGTAATTTACCAGCTCCTTCCTTTTCTGAATGGACAGAGTCATAGTCAGTGGCACTGTAAAAAAATAAAGTAAAATGATAAAAAATAATACAATTAACCACTTTACGTCTGCTCACAGTAATACTACTGCGGCAGAGTGGTTCGTTATCGTCTGACGACGTAGTATTAACGTCGTCAGACACTCCCCCTTCTGGGCGGCGCTTGCGCGCCGCTGGAGGCTCGCTCCCGCTGTTTTCATTCACAGCGGGAGTCGGGCCAGGGGAGGAGCAGCGGCGATCGCCGCTGCTCTGCCCCGATCGCCGGGGATCTAGTGTGGAGATCCGCCCGCCTGTGTAAGCACAAGCGGACGGATCTCCATAGTGACAGGGAGTGACAGATCGGACTGTTCAGCATAGCTGGACATCCGATCTGTCCATGACTCACACAGTCACCTCCCCCCCACACGTCAGTAAGCACCAGGCATACATTAACCCCTCCCTCTCCAATAAAATTAACCCCTTCCCTGCCAGTGTCATTTTTACAGTAACAGTGCATATATATAGCACTGATTACTGCAGTAATGTCACTGGTACCCCCAAAAGTGTCAAAAATGTCAGTCAAGGGTCCGATCTGTCCGCCGCAATGTCGCAGTCCCGCAAAAAAAATCGCAGATCGCCGCCATTACGCGTTAAAAAAAAAAACACCAAAAATGACAGAAATCTTTCCCTTTGTTAGTAAACGCAATAACTTTTGCGCAAACCAATCAAAATACGCTTATTGCGATTTTTTTTACCAAACATAGGTAGCAGAAAACAAATTGGCCAAAAATGTTTTAAAAAATTGGTTTTTACATCTTTTTTGGGGGGAATTTCATATAAAAAAATGTTAAAAATATTGTTATTTTTTCAAAATAAACGCTCTTTTTTTGTTTATAGCGCAAAAAGTAAAAATCGCACAGGTGATCAAATACCACCAAAAGAAAGCTCTGTTTGTGGGAAAAAAAGGACGTAAATTTTGTTTGGGTACGGCGTCGCACGACCGCGCAATTGTCAGTTGAAGTCGCACAGCGCCGAATCGCAAAAAGTGGCCTGGACGGAAGACAGCAAAATCCTCCGGTGGTAAAGTGGTAAAGTACCAAAAAAATAAAAACTACTGACACCAGTGGGTGAACTTCCAGGGTCGCAGAGGTCACACTTGCGACCAGGCCCTGGCATTCCACCACCGTAGGGAGGCCCCCTAGATGGCAGGAAGGGGGCCCACTTGCAGAACTTGTGAAAGGGTCCCGCTGCGGGACCGTAATAAAGGGCCCTGCAACGAGAGTAAAGGGCCCCAGGATCAGTGGGAAGAGCCCCAGGCTTGAAGGGAAGGGCCCTGGCCAGGGGTCCGGGGGCCCTTCATGGTTTCTTGCACCGGGGCCCTGAAGGTTCTAGTTATGCCTCTGATCTCCAAAATCCCCCAGAAATTCTGTAGGACGAAATGCGTAAGAGCAGAGCTACGTTGGGCACGTCATAATAGTGGTTCGGACAGGTGGCATCTGTTAGTCTGTGTGCTTGGTTTTACATCCTCATTTGTAAGTATTTTACTTTGTTTTAAATAAAAGGATTGGGAAATGACTACGCTTCTTCTTCTTTCTTCCTCTGCATATGAGACTTGTTTCCAGTGTATGTGGCCAATCAAAACGTGCCCAGAGGAGAAAGCCTTCAATCCATGTGTAGGCAGAGCTATATTCAACCTTATATATATATATATATATATATATATATATATATATATATATATATATATATATATATATATAAATCTGGTAAGCTAATTTGAGTGGTGGTGGCCAGAGCACTGGAATCGGTAAAGGTGGTTTAAGGATTCGATTTCAGAGCAGACCTTCTATTTTAAACTTTATTCATTGTGAACTTATCTTCACTATTCACAGTTTATTTATCTGAATATTGTATATAATTTTAATGTATTTTTAACAGCACGACACATGCCTTGTTTACATTTAAAGCATAGCCTATAGGCAAATTGCGATATTGTCGTTTTTTTACTATTCTAAACGTGCACAAAATTTTGTGGCTTATCATGTTTGGTTTTTTTTTTTTACTCAATGAAAAATCATCTTTTAAAGTTTACTAAAACATTTGGATTTTATATTATGTTTTTTGTTCACTGAAATTAGTTTGAATGTATTTTTTACCTAAAATGTAGCTTCACAGTACTGCAAACATCCTGTCACATAAACAAAATGGAATGACCACTATTCAATTCTACAGGTTCTCTGCTTCCAGAAAAAAATTGTAATGTTTTAATGTTTAACCACTTTCCTACATGGGCAATTTTTTCAATTTTTCGAATGCATGTTGAAATCTGTATTTTTTGCTAGAAATGACCTTAAAACAATTTAAAATCTTATGAAAGCTGAGGCCCTGTAGAATAAAACGTGGTAGCTGAATTGTTTTATGATGCACTATATTTGTGAAAATGCTCATCAAACGAATATTTTCAGGAAAAAAAAAAAAAACCCCAGAAAATAATTTAAAGGGTAATTTCACTTTTGTGGGGAAAAAGAAAATAGCAAATAAAGAAAAAACAATATAGCGTATACAATTGCGACACATTAAACTCATTACAAATGACCTTTCCTTTTCAATCTGCAGCTGTTGTAATTTTCTGAAAATGCAATGCAATATGGCCGCCTGGAGCTGTTCTGTACACAGAATGTATACTGACCACACCCCCAGAAACATCATTTCCTGCTTGTGTGATTGGCTCGCCAAGTTTTCCAGAAGTCTGCACTAAGAAACAAGTCAGATTTCTGGCATCCCCTGCAACAAAAATGTTATTTTTGGTGAGATACTCCCAATAGGAACACGTCTAAAGGGATGCAGGCCTAGCAGATTTCCTCATTAGAGCCCTGCAGCTGCCACAGCTGATAGATAATTATGAAGCCACTCCCATTAGACCCTCTCAGCACAGGAGAACAGAGGAACAAACAATGATTTCTTCAGAATAACAAAAGGTAGGAATTTGCAACAAAGTTTGTTACAATCCCTGCAATGTACAGAGATCACCCAGAGGGGAATGATTTTCTCAACAAAAGTACAAACGCTTTAAGTACAAACATGTAGCACTGCCCCCCCCCCCCCCCCCCCCCCGTAGGGACTGCTGAATATCCATTCTATGGGTCCCCCTGGTTACCAGCACACAGCTATAAGCAAATGCAATTCTTACATTCCTCTTGGCTCTTTACTTCATTAAACAGTAGAGAGATGTTTGGTTGTATTTGTTGTTTATTTAATAATGGGGATAGGAGAAGGAAATAGTGGGATTCTCCAATTTAACTATTCACAATATCTGAGGACTTCTATCTTCTACTTCACTCGTAGGTATGGAACAGTCAGGCTGTTAATTCATCCTGCCACTTTAGATGAATGGGATTAAGTCTCTTGCTTTCTCTCAAGTTGACTTGAGGTGGACAATATATTATCTTATCTTCAGGATACTCTCCCTAGCATCCTCTTTCTGCTGATACCCATCTACTTACTATCATATGAGCAGGGGTGGCCCCCCTCAGGTCAGGCCCCTTGACACGAGTCCCTGTACTCACGATACTGCAGCCACAGGGACTCCGCTCTCCAATGAAAGACACCATGCACATGTGCTCCTGGCTTTTATACAGTATCCCAGCATGCACCGAGGCAACCTGCCTTCTGCTGATCACCAGGACTGTATCAAAAGCCTATGCACCCATTCGTCAGGTTTCCTCCCACTGTCCAACATGCCTCCCTATTGGACCAGCGTGAAACACTCTCCAGACTAAATTTATCGCATACTGAGCACAATGAGCAGACCTCACTAGCAGATCCTGCTCTCTGGTAAGCAGAAAGCAATATAGCTTTGCAATATAACCTGCAGCTCCTCTGGTAAGCAGACAGCTCAAAACTATACTCTCTCACTAGCACCTACCTAGGAGGGTGCTACAAACTAGGGATAGACTGATTATCGACAAGGCCGATATATCGGTGGCCGATATGCACTTTCCCCGATATATCGGTATTGGCCCCGGAACTGGCCGATATTTCCGATATTTTTGTGACATCATTCTGCCTTCTTAGGCCGCCTCCCTCACCTTGGAAAGCCTCGTCTGGAGTCGGGACTAGTCTCGTGGGAGTGTATCACAGCCATACACCCACCCAACAGCAGCCCAGTGCCAGCCAGCCACCCACAGGCCCTGTATCAGCCAGCCACCCACCCACAGGTCCTGTATCAGCCAGCCAGCCACCCACAGGCCCTTTAACAGTCAGCCACCCACAGCCCCCATGCCAGCCACCCACCCACCCACCACAGGATGCCCCAGCCAGCCACCCACCACATGGTGCCAGCCAGCCACCCACCACAGGGTGTCAGCCAGCCACCCACCACAGGGTGCCAGCCAGCCACCCACCCACCATAGAGTGCCAGCCAGCCAGCCACCACAGGGTGCCAGCCAGCCACCCACCACAGAGTGCCAGCCAGCCACCCACCCATCACAGGGTGCCAGCAAGCCAGCCATTCAGTACCAGATTTGACTTTATTTTTCAAAACTTTAAATGTACAAAATATCGGCCCATATCGGCCGAAACCGATACGTTGTGACCAAAATATCAGTATCGGCCCTGAAAAAAACCATATCGGTCTATCCCTACTACAAACACAATTTAATACCCATTTTTGTTGGGTAAAATATAAAAGATAGAGTTGCATTGAGAAAATACATACCAAACATGTCAAGTTTTATATTGCGTGTCCTGTGAAAAAAAAATAAAAACGACAGTAGCCAAAAATGTAATTAAGCAAAACTTTCAAAGCCTGTACAAGTTATCATTTTAGAGTTAACCATGAATTATGGTGCTAAAATTATTGCTTTCACTCTGATATTCCCGACAATAGCTTAAAGCGGAGTTACACCCTAAAATGAAAGTTCCGTCCATCTTCTCGCTCCGGGTCACCTGAAAAACAAATGGATAATCGCTATTTTTTTTTTTACTTACCTTGTTTAGAAGAAAATATACTTACCTTACTTCCTCTTCCCCCCCTCGGCGGCCACGGCGAGTCGTCACTTCCTGGCTTGCAATGATTCCTGGGAGCTGAACGTCATCGCTCCCAGGAATCAATGCGCCTGCACCGGCCCGACGTCAGTTCCGGTGCAGGCGCCGTCATACCTTGCTAAACAGCTTCTGGGCATGCCCAGAAGCTATGCAGGGATGACGCTGCAGCCCCGGAAGTGACGGCGGGGTCGGCGCAGTGCATCGTGGGACTGAAGAGGACGGAAGAGGACGCAGAAGAGGATCGTGCTGGCTTCAAGCTGCCCACACCTGAGATAGCAGTGCTGGAGAAGACATTTTCAAGGTAAGTATTTCTTCTTGCAGGTAAGTGCAACCCGGTACAGTTCAGAGGCTATCCATTGTGGAATGCACTAGCCCTGACTGTCCCGGGGGTATTTTTATGTATTTTTTGGGGTTTTAGGTGGAACTACGCTTTAACATGTGTGGTGCCATTTATGCCTAACAACACTATATGCTGCATATTTGTATTGGGGTGTGTATGGGGGTGCGGAACTTGTGGGTTGGGTGCTTTTAAAAAAAAAAAGGTTTTTGTTTGATTACAATTTATTTATTTTTTTACATATTTTTTCATTAACTTTATTGCTATCATAAGGGAGCGATCAAGCCTCCTATGTAAGAGCATTGGCAGGTGACAGGTCCTCTTTATGAAGACATCAGGGGTCTAATAGACCCCCAATGTCTCCCTTGCTCTCCGCTCCAGCTAATCAACGGGGTAAATTCTTTTCATGTTCAAACTGTGCATTTTATTAAGTAAAAAAAAAATAAAAAGGCTCCGGCAGTGAAAGAGTTTCAAACGACATTAAGATTTTACAGCTTATATGAAATTTCGGTGATCGAGTTTATATCTAATTTAATTTCAAACAGTTCCATTCTACGGTTACAGTCTTGACATTGCTACACTGAAGGGCCCATAGAGACAGGCAGATTAAATATGGAGCTCTCTGCTGGGTATGCTTTCTATAATCTATGCCCAACTATGTTCCCCAAGGGCTTGCGCTCACTCTGCGGCATCACGGGCGAGCAGCCTCTCCTGAAGTAATTAGGAGCCGAACGCTTTTTCACTTTTGTGCTTGTCGAGTTCCAAGCTGTGGGATGAAAAGAGCAGCGACATAAGGAATAGAGCGTCCCCCCCTCTCCCCCCAGTGCCTCATGTACAGAAACTGGATGCACGGGCGCCGCTTGTTTTATAAAATGCCGCTGGGAGTTGGCAAGGAGACAAAAAATGCACCATATACACTGCAGGGGGCGCACTCAGAACTCTCTTCTTTATCAAAAGCACTGCCGGCAGGCAACATTGTACATTCTGATTGCAAAGTTTTAAAGTGCATGTAAAGCAAAAAATGTCAGTGAGGGCTTAGAACTCCTGTTGAGGTTTTATAGCTGACTGAGTCGCCGCTGAGTAGATTCACCGTCTTCTCTATTTGTCCTGGTGAGGAAAATCCAACATTTTAGGGTTGTCACCAGAAAAGAAATTGAGAGAAATCTTCTCAATCTTTTTTAAGTTGCAGAACGTTAAAAAATAACGTATAAAATTACCTTCACATCAGAGGTCCTCCATCACATCAGAGGCCACACCCATTACATCAGAGGTTCCCCATCACATCAGAGGTCCTTCATCACATCAGAGGTTCTCCCATCAACTCAGAGGTCCCCCCTACAAGTCAGAGGTTCCCCATCACATCAGAGGTCCTCCATCCCATCAGAGGCCACACCCATTACATCAGAGGTTCCCCATCACATCAGAGGTTCTTCATTACATCAGAGGCCTTCCATCACATCGGAGGTCCTTCATCACATCAGAGGTCCTCCCATCAACTCAGAGGTCCCCCCTACAAGTCAGAGGTCTTCCCTATTACATCAGAGATTCCCTTATCACATCAGAGGTCCCCCTTCACATTAGAGATTCCCTCATTACATCAGAGCCCCCCCCCCATCACATCAGAGATTCCCCCATCAAATCAGAGGTTTCCCCATCACCTCAGAGGTCCTCCCATCACATCAGAGAATCCCTCATCACATCAGAGGTCCCCCCATAGCATCAGAGGTCCTTCATCACATTAGAGGTCCCCCCCATCACATCAGAGGTACTCACCATCACATTAGTAGTCCTCGCTATCACATCAGAGGTCCCTCCATCACGAGAGGTTTTCCTTATCAAATTAGAGGTCCCCCCATCACATGAGAGGTTTACCTCGTCAAATCAGAGGTCCCCCATCACATCAGAGCTTCTCTATCACATCAGAGCTTCTCTATCACATCAGAGGTCCCCCATCACATCAGAGGTTCCCCATCACATCAAAGGCTCTCTCATCACATCAGAGGTCCCTCCATCACATCAGAAATCCCTCCATCACATCAGAGGTCCTCAATCACATCAGAGGTCCATTCATCACATCAGAGGTCCCTTCATCACATCAGAGGTCCTCTATTACATCAGAGGTTCCCCCATCACATCATTGTCCCCCTTTATATCAAATCCCTCCATCACATTAGAGCTCCTCCATCACATCAAAGGTCCCTTCATCACATCAGAGGTCCTCCTATCACATTAGAGGCCCTCCATCACATCAGAGGTCCCTTCATTATATCAGAGTCCTTGTTACATCAGGGTCTCCTCCATCAGAGCCTTCCTTATATCAGAGCACTATCAGAGTCCCCTTTGCATCAGGGTCCCCATTAGAGTGCCCCTTACATCAGAGTCCCCCTTACATCAGAGTCCACCTTACATCAGGGTCTCTATCAGAGTCCCCTCTACAGCAAATTCCCCCTCAGCGTCCCCCCTTATATGGGGGAGAGGTTGAAGCAGAGACCATAGGCAGTGTGACAGGAAGTCAGGTAAATCTGTGGATGTTGTCACAGACGGAGATACATTTCTGCTTGGTTTAGACAATGCACCAATTACTATAGGGTGTCGGCTGCAGATGTAGCCAGGAAGTTGTAAGGAAGTTGAAAAACCTTCAGCTATTCAGAATGAGGCAATGAAGGCCTCTATAAGTGATCAAGAGGATGACTAGTGATTGCTGCCTCCTGACGCTGTGTGAGTAGAGGAGGGCAGTCAGGTGTATGCCTCCTGAAGCTGTGTGAGTATAGGAGAGGAATGCCTCCTGAAGCGATGTGCGCTGAGGAGGGTAAAAAGACTGAAGGCTTCTCAAGGTGAGGTCTTGGATTGTTTTCTATGTGAAGAGAAAAACAAATGGATGTTTTCTATGTGAAGAGAAAAACAAATGGATTGTTTCTATGTGAAGAGAAAAACAAATGGATTGTTTCTATGTGAAGAGAAACCAATGAACATTTGCTGTGTGAAGATAAAATAAATGGACTATTGATGGTCTGCTGTATGATCAGCCAAGTCTGCCCAACGGTAGGTTGGGGACAGACTCCTTAGGTAGGTTCCTGTGTGAGAAGGTAGCCGCCCACAGTGGCAAGGATTTATTTTATTTATGTTTATTTTTGAATTATGCTGTTTTTGATGCTTGCACTTGTGTGAAGAAAATTGCAAGAATAAACCAGACTGTTGTTTTCAAACTACTCCTTGGCTATCTCCCTGTGTAACGACCCCCTCCAAGGGGTCATCCACGCCAGCCACCGAGCTAATCCCTCACATATGGTGGAGGTATGCATTGGGCAGAAGCAGAGATCCCTGCAAAGAAGTGCATCTGTTCTATGAACTTTGTTTGGTGCATGAGACTGCACAATCTGTGTGTGCAGGAGAGGAGTTCCTGCAAGAGAGAGAAAAACTACTTGTTTTAAAGAGACAGTGGTCTCAAAAATTTTGCTGGACTTTGAAAAATTTATTGTGGAGTTATTGAAGATGGGGCGGTCAAAGCGCCTGAAAGAAGCAAAGATAGCTGAAATGAGAGACCGAATTCTATGGATGGAGGGGATGTTACCGCCTGAACGAGCCCCATCCATGCCTGAACAGAGTCTGCTAAAGAGAAAGGTTGTTGTCCCTAGCAACACTGGTGCAAATGGGAAACAGAGACGCCAGCAGCAAATGGAGGCCATCGGTTTGGAGGAAACCGAGTATGTGTGCAGTGCTGAGCTGGATGCCTTGCAACGGAAAATGGAAGAAAAGGAACAAGCCCTGGAGTTGCTTAGGATGGAGCATAGAAACTTGCAGGCTCAGGTGTTACAGTGGGAAGAATCCACTGCTCTTCTTTTTTCCGAGTTGCAAAAACGTAGAGAGACTATAATGGAGAAAGATACCATCCTCATGGAAAAGGAAATTGAAGTTCAGACTTTGCACAAGCAAAGTATGGGTGATATGTTGGAGTTGCGTAATCAGCTGACACAAAGTGTTCAGTCTTTAGAAGCTACCAAAATATGCCCCGTACACACGTGCAGATTATCTGAAGACTTTTGTCTTCAGATTTACCTTTTCTATGTAGTGCAAGGGCCTGCCGGATTGCATACAAATTGAAAGTGTTTAGGTTTGACCTCATATTATATGGTTTTGGTAAGTCTGCAGACAAAAGTCTTCAGATAATCTGCACGTGTGTACGGGGCATTAGACCTACAGGATGTGCGTGAACAGAATGTCTCTCTGAAAAATACCTTGTCTCTCAGCTCCAAGGAGAAAAATGAGAGAGAGGCTAAATTACTGAGTACTGTGTATGAGCTCACCACTTTGAGCAATGTGGTAGATGAATTACGTACAGACTGTGAAAGTTGGAAAGATGAAGCCCAAAGTGTCCAGCAGCAGCTAAAGAAGAAAGAAGCCTGTGTGGCAGAATTACATTCTCATTCCCAGAAACTAGCCAATGAGGTGAAGGCTCTTATGCAGGGAAAAGGAGATTCTGAACACAAGAGGAAAAAAGTAGAGGCACAGCTGCAGGAATTGCAAGTCAAAGTATCAGAAGGTGACCGATTGTGTGCTAAGCTGTCAGAGAAGGCAAACCGACTGCAGGTTGAGTTGGACAATGTCACAAATCAGCTTTCTCAAGCAGACAGCAAATCTAGAAAAATTGCCAAAGATTTCTCTATCTTGGAATCACAGCTGCAAGATACTCAGGAACTCTTAAAGGAAGAGAGATGTCAAAGGCTGAGTTTTAGCACAAAACTCAAACAAATGGAAGATGAGAAAAATGGCTTCCTGGAACAATTAGAAGAGGAGGAGGAAGCAAAGAAAAACCTATCAGAGCAAGTCGCAACACTGCAAGCTCAGATAGCGGATATGAAAAACGCATTGAAGAAAGCGTGGGTTCGTTAGAAAAGGTTGAAGATGTGAAAAAGAAACTGCAGAAAGACCTTGAAGCTGCTAATCAACGCTATGAGGAAAAAGCAGCTGCTTATGATAAGCTTGAGAAGACCAAGACAAGACTTCAGCAGGAATTGGATGAACTGAGTGTGGATCTGGATCACCAGAGTCAGATTGTGTCCAACCTGGAGAAGAAGCAAAAGAAGTTTGATCAGATGCTTGGTGAGGAGAAGACTGTGTCTGCAAAATATGCAGAAGAACGTGATCGTGCAGAAACAGAGGCTCGGGAGAAAGAGAGCAAAGCCCTGTTCTTGGCTCGCTCCTTGGAGGAAGCTCTAGAGTCTAAGGCTGAACTAGAAAGAGTTAACAAACAGCTGTGTACAGAGATGGAAGATTTGGTCAGCTCCAAAGATGATGTTGGGAAAAGCATTCATGAGCTAGAAAAGTCTAAGCGAGCCTTAGAACAACAAGTAGAAGAGATGAAAACTCAGTTGGAAGAACTTGGAGAGGAATTACAGGCGACACAGGATCTTTCCCAAAGAGGGGATAGTGTGCCTGATGCAGTTTATAAAAGGATCAGTGTTGTGGGGTCTGTCCTGAGTGAGCATCAGAAATTTGATGACATGTTGCTTGAATCACCCCTCTGGATTAAACAGGTCCTTCAAAAACTTCAAGCACTGGAAAATGTATCATTAGAACTTCAGCAAACAAAGGAGCTGTGTAAGAAAAGTGATGATTTCTCAGTTCAGGCTGAAAGTCTAGTGAAGACGGCAAGTGATATAAAGCTTGGAGAAAAAAGCAAACACCACCTAGTGGAGAAAACTAAGGCAAGTGATATAAAGCTTGGAGAAAAAAAGCAAACACCACCTAGTGGAGAAAACTAAGGCGGTTGGTGAAAACGTGAAGCAAATGAATAAGTGCCTTTCCGGGAATATTTCCAAAATGGAACTGGTGAAAGACAGGTGGCAGAAGTTTGATTGTGATCTTGACATACATTCCATGTGGAGTTCAGATAAAGAAAAGGAACTAGGTGACCTTGAACGGTCAAATAGTTCAGCAGATATGCAATTCAACCAAATCAAGGAAATGCTAAAGGAGCTACAAGGGAAAAGTCGTGCAATAGCAGAAAGTGCATTGAAGAAACCTGTAATAGACCATGTTGTTGCCTTTGACCCATATGTTGGTGGAAGGAAAGTTGATGATGTTCTGGTTGGCTACTTCTGTGAAGAATTTGGCAAGAAATATAAACTGGATATCAAATCAAATATTAGGCCTTTACTGCGACTCGCTCAGGAGGGCGAAAAGCTAAGTGAAGCAGAGGTTCTTGAAACTTTGTGGAAACCATTTATTGATTGCAGAGAGAGGCGGCGCAAGACTGTTGAAGACAATAAGACTAGCACAATTGAGTTGCCTATGGATCACGGTCCTCCATGGCGGATAGGACAGACGGTCATGCAGGACAAACTTGAGAAAGAGCGAAATGATGCCAAAAATGCAGTTGAAGAATGTGTATATGAGATTAGAGACAAGCTAACGGACTTAAAGAAAGAGCCAACCCGACAAGCATTTCAACAAGGGTTAGCAGTTGTTAATGAACTGGGGAGGGAAATTGGTTCATATCGGCATGAAAGACAGTGGCTGATGGAAAAAGCAAAGCAGATTGCTCAGAAGGATGTATCTCTGGCAGCTGAAGCAGACAAAGAATCGAATGGACTGAACATTACTTGGGAAGATACTAAGAGGCTTATCAGTGAGAGTCAAGAGCCGTGCCTGACACATGCATGCCTGGCAACCTGTGTCCCAACCCTAGAGTTGAAACAAGAGGGGGGGGGGTATGTGACAGGAAGTCAGGTAAATCTGTGGATGTTGTCACAGACGGGAGATACATTTCTGCTTGGTTTAGACAATGCACCAATTACTATAGGGTGTCGGCTGCAGATGTAGCCAGGAAGTTGTAAGGAAGTTGAAAAAACCTTCAGCTATTTAGAATGAGGCAATGAAGGCCTCTATAAGTGATCAAGAGGATGACTAGTGATTGCTGCCTCCTGACGCTGTGTGAGTAGAGGAGGGCAGTCAGATGTATGCCTCCTGAAGCTGTGTGAGTATAGGAGAGGAATGCTTCCTGAAGCGATGTGCGCTGAGGAGGGTAAAAAGACTGAAGACTTCTCAAGGTGAGGTCTTGGATTGTTTTCTATGTGAAGAGAAAAACAAATGGATGTTTTCTATGTGAAGAGAAAAACAAATGGATTGTTTCTATGTGAAGAGAAAAACAAATGGATGTTTTCTATGTGAAGAGAAAAACAAATGGATGTTTTCTATGTGAAGAGAAAAACAAATGGATTGTTTCTATGTGAAGAGAAACCAATGAACATTTTCTGTGTGAAGATAAAATTAATGGACTATTGATGGTCTGCTGTATGATCAGCCAAGTCTGCCCAACGGTAGGTTGGGGACAGACTCCTTAGGTAGGTTCCTGTGTGAGAAGGTAGCCGCCCACAATGGCAAGGATTTATTTTATTTATGTTTATTTTTGAATTATGCTGTTTTTGATGCTTGCACTTGTGTGAAGAAAATTGCAAGAATAAACCAGACTGTTGTTTTCAAACTACTCCTCGGCTATCTCCCTGTGTAACGACCCCCTCCAAGGGGTCATCCATGCCTGCCACCGAGCTAATCCCTCACAGCAGCCTCTGTTGACCGAAATCCTCAATCTGAGCACATTGAGGATACACCAACGACCCAGGCTGTAGGCCGTACAAAATTTTGTGGCAGGTAGGATGTAGCCCACAGGCCGTGGTTTGGTGACCCCCAAAGAACATGTTCTAAGCAGTTACAGAAACATTTTTGTCTCGTTTTACCAATAAGTTTCAACTACACTGAACAAAAGTATAAAAGCAACACTTTTGTTTTTGCCCCCATTTTTCATGAGCTGAACTCAAAGATCTAAGACTTTTTCTACGTAAAAAAAGGCCTATTTCTCTCAAATAGTGTTCACAAATCTGTCTAAATCTGTGTTAGTGAGCACTTCTCCTTTGCCGAGATAATCCATCCACCTCACAGGTGTGGCATATCAAGATGCTGATTAGACAGCATGATTATTGCACAGGTGTGCCTTAGGCTGGCCACAATAAAAGGCCACTCTAAAATGTGCAGTTTTATCACACAGCACAATGCCACAGATGTCGCAAGTTTTGAGGGAGCGTGCAATTGGCATGCTGACTGCAGGAATATCCACCAGAGCTGTTGCCTCTGAATTGAATATTCATTTCTCTACCATAAGCCGTCTCCAAAGGCGTTTCAGAGAATTTGGCAGTACATCCAACCGGTCTCACAACCACAGACCATGTATAACCACACCAGCCTAGGACCTCCACCTGGACAACTGCTGCAACAATTGGATTGTATAACCAAAGAATTTCTGCTCTCTATCCTTGTCTTCAACCCGCACTCAGTAGGTCAGTGGCAGGGACTTTTTACTTCTCTTCACCAGGAATCCTTTTGGCATGTCTGTAGCAGAAGCAGTGTGGCTTTTTTACGGGGCATCAGAGTGGCCCAGGGGGCAATTGCCCCCCTGGCCCAGTCCTCCAGTGGGTAGCATGCAATCAGCATGCTGACTGCAGGAATGTCCACCAGAGCTGTTGCCCATGAATTGAAAGTTCATTTCTCTACCATCATCGTCTCAAAAGGCGTTTCAGAGAATTTGGCAGTACATCCAACCAGCCTCACAACCGCAGACCAAGTGTAACCACATCAGCCCAAGACCTCCACGTCCAGCATCTTCACCTCCAAGATTGTCTGAGACCAGCCACCCGGACAGCTGCTGCAACATTTGCATAATCAAAGATTTTCTGCACAAACTGTCAGAAACTGTCTCAGGGAAGCTCATTTGCATGCTTGCCGTCCTCGTCGGGGTCTCGACCTGACTGCAGTTCATCATCATATCCCACTTGAGTGGGCAAATGCTCACATTCAATGGCATCTGGCACTTTGGGGAGGTGTTTTTTTCACAGATGAATCCCGGTTTTCACTGTGCAGGGCAGATGGCAGACAGCGTGTATGGCGTCGTGTGGGTGAGCGGTTTGCTGGTGGCGTTGGGATTATGTTATGGGCAGGCGTATGCTATGTACAATGAACACAGGTGCATTTTATTGATGGCATTTTGAATGCACAGAGATTTTGTGACGAGATCCTGAGGCTCATTGTTGTGCCATTCATCCAGGACCATCACCTCATGTTGCAGCATGATAATGAATGGCCCCATGGTGCAAGGATCTGTACACAATTCCTGGAAACCGAAAACGTTCCAGTTTTTGCTTGGCCAGCATACTCCCCGCACATGTCACCCATTGAGCATGTTTGGGATGGATTGGCGTATACAACAGCGTGTTCCAGGCAGTGGAGTATTTTGGTTTTGTGCTGCCCTAGGCAAGACTAAAATTGGGCGCCGCCTTTCCGACTCCTATGTATATTTGCCCCACTCCTTCCTTTTTAAGGGATGTGACTCCCTCCAAAATTGAAGGACTCCCAAGTCCCAGCATGAACCCCTGAGATCTCACGAGAGGGGGGGGGGGTGAGAGGGGGTGAGAGGGGGTGAGAGAGAGAGAGATGGGGGTGGGTGAGGGAGGGAGAGAGAAAGGGGGGGTGGGTGAGGGAGGGAGAGAGAGGGGGATGAGAGAGAGAGAAAGGGGGGTGGGTGACGGAGGGAGGGGGATGAGAGAGAGAGAGGGGGGAAAGAGAAAGGGGATGAGAGAGGGGGTGAGAGAGAGAGAGAGAGGGGGGATGAGAGAGAGAGGGGGATGAGAGAGAGAGAGAGAGAGGGGGGAAGTTGAGAGAAAGAGAGAGAGGGGGGATAAGAGAGAGGGAGGATGAGAGAGAAAGAGGGGGTGAGAGAGAAAGAGAGGGGGTGAGAGAGAGAGAGAAAGAGAGGGGGTTAGAGAGAGGGGGGATGAGAGAGGAGGAGTTGAGAGAGAGGGGGTGAGAGAGAAAGAGAGGTGAAGAGAAAGGAGGGTTGAGAGAGAGAGAAAGGTGGGAGAGGCGGCTCTAGCAACCAGAGGCCAAAAGAGTCTCAGGTGGAGGGGGGGCAGCTTTTTTGCTGCCCTTTTGCTGCCCCCCTGCAAAGTGCTGCCCTAGGCCTGGGCCTTGTTGGCCTAGGCCAAAATACAGCACTGGTTCCAGGTCCTGCCAATATCCAGCAACTTCACAAAGCCATTGAAGGGGAGTGGACCAACACCGTTCCACAGGCTACAATCACCAACCTGATCAACTCTATGCCAAGGAGATGGGTTGCACTGCGTGAGGTAAATGGTGGTCACACCAGATACTGACTGGTTTTCGGACCCCTCCTGGACCCCCAAATACAGTAAAACAGCACATTTTAGAGTGGCCTTTTATTGTGGCCAGCCTAAGGCATACCTGTGCAATAATCATGCTGTCTAATCAGTATCTTGATATGCCACACCTGTGAGGTGGATGGATTATCTCGGCAAAGGAGAAGCGCTCACTAGCACATATTTATTATGTAGCACTACTCCCAAAGGAGCTGCTGGTTATGGGTTCCCCTGGGTTACCATTAGCAACAGTAAAACAATCTGGCATTTCTCCAAGTGTTTTTACCTCAGACATGAATCAGTCCAGTTTCTTTGTTTTTTTTAATGTTTTATTAGGAACTTGGATAGGAGAAGGGATGAGTGGGATACTCCAACTGAATAGAACTACGCACAATAGGCTGTGACGCCTTGAATAAATGCTGGTTAACGCTGAGTAACAATGGAATTGAGCTAGTCACGGCTAGGCCGCTGGTTTCAGTCTGTCACGAGATGTGACGCAGAACTGAAATAATTCTCGGAGGTAATCTGTACTCTGAAGTAATCTGAACTGTACTGCTAAACAACTTCAGGGCCCTTCCTGGCACCCCCTTTGTTCCAAATCTTCAGGGTTCATTACACGGCACCCCCTTTACTGTAACACTCTGAGTGAGCTGGCTCCTTGATCCCCTGACTTCTCTGGAGTGGTCCCCTCTCTTAGGCAGACCCCTCGGCAGATCCTTTAGTACTCACGATACTATTTTTCCCAAAGTCCTCTGCCCAACAGCTCCACTGGTCAGCGCACTGGATCCTCTGCAGCTCAGCTCCACTCCTGGTCCCTAGGCTGTCCGCCTGGACCAACTTCCTCACTCTGCAGCAGGAGAGACAGCCGTCCACCTCCTCCTGGGACTGTGCTCTGGCCAAAAGACACCCTGCCTCATGCGCTCCCCTCTTTTATCACCAAGTTCACTCCTGGTCCCTAGGCTGTCCGCCTGG
The DNA here is from genome assembly GCF_965119305.1 of Pelophylax lessonae. NCBI lineage: Eukaryota > Metazoa > Chordata > Amphibia > Anura > Ranidae > Pelophylax > Pelophylax lessonae. Next base: position 190,293,078 of record NC_138780.1, on the reverse strand, counting down.
ACCAACTTCCTCACTCTGCAGGAAGAGAGACAGCCGTCCACCTCCTCCTGGGACTTTGCTCCGGCCAAAAGACACCCTGCCTCATGCGCTCCCCTCTTTTATCACCAAGTTCACTCCTGGTCCCTAGGCTGTCCGCCTGGACCAACTTCCTCACTCTGCAGGAGGAGAGACAGCCGTCCAACTCCTCCTCAGACTTTGCTCCCCACCAAAAGACACCCTGCCTCATGCGCTCCCCGCTTTTATCACCAAGTCCACTCCTGGTCCCTAGGCCGACCACCTGGACCAACTTCCTCACTCTGCAGGAGGAGAGACAGCCGTCCACCTCCTCCTGGGACTTTGCTGCCGCCAAAAGACACCCTGCCTCAGGCGCTCCCCTCTTTTATCACCAAGTCCACTCCTGGTCCCTAGGCTGTCCGCCTGGACCAACTTCCTCACTCTGCAGGAGGAGAGACAGCCGTCCACCTCCTCCTGGGACTTTGCTCTGGCCAAAAGACACCCTGCCTCATGCGCTCCCCTCTTTTATCACCAAGTTCACTCCTGGTCCCTAGGCTGTCCGCCTGGACCAACTTCCTCACTCTGCAGGAAGAGAGACAGCCGTCCACCTCCTCCTGGGACTTTGCTCCGGCCAAAAGACACCCTGCCTCATGCGCTCCCCTCTTTTATCACCAAGTTCACTCCTGGTCCCTAGGCTGTCCGCCTGGACCAACTTCCTCACTCTGCAGGAGGAGAGACAGCCGTCCACCTCCTCCTGGGACTTTGCTCCCCACCAAAAGATACCCTGCCTCATGCGCTCCCCTCTTTTATCACCAAGTCCACTCCTGGTCCCTAGGCCAACCGCCTGGACCAACTTCCTCACTCTGCAGGAGGAGAGACAGCCGTCCAACTCCTCCTCAGACTTTGCTCCCCACCAAAAGACACCCTGCCTCATGCGCTCCCCGCTTTTATCACCAAGTCCACTCCTGGTCCCTAGGCCAACCACCTGGACCAACTTCCTCACTCTGCAGGAGGAGAGACAGCCGTCCACCTCCTCCTGGGACTTTGCCCCCCACCAAAAGACACCCTGCCTCATGCGCTCCCCGCTTTTATCACCAATCCCATCATGCACCTCTTCAGGTGCCAACCCACTGGGACAGTTACAAAAGCTTGTGTATCATTGGCCAGGTTTCCTCCACTGTCCAACATGCCTCCCTATTGGTTACAGTGGGGACACTCCCTCAGACCAGATGAATACACACTGAGCACAGAGAGCAGGCCTAACTAAAGATCAGGCTCCCCTGATAAGCAGCAGGAGCATTAGATGCTTTTACCTAGCACCTGTCTAGGAGGGTGCTACAATTATGTGGTTTGCCCCCTGTACCTGTCCTTTTGCTGGACAGCTTGGCCCGCATGTAGATGTAAAGAATATTTAAAGAAATGTGTATTAACCCTGTAATTACCAAGATATGTTCTGCTGTTGTGGCCCTTTAAAGCATAACCAGCAGGCCCGGTGATCGGTATGAGACGCTCGGTAAAAAAACGGCACACCATCCACAACAAAGCCCAATCCCGAGGGGGAGCGGGATCCTGAACAAGCAGCGGGAATGTGAAGAACAGAAGATTATCAAGGAAGATAATTTGCTTCTGATCACTCGCAGCGTGGAGGAGACACTGGAGGAAGATTTGATAATAGAGGCGCAATTTGGGTTTAGATGAGCAATCAGCGCTCTTTCCCCCGATAGCGCCTTCAACATAGGAGAGCGAACACTTAGAAGAAAACCATCAACGAGCTGAATTCATGAATATATAAAACGCACACTTGGACTTTTCCATATGAAGTTAAGATGAAGATTGTCAGCATTGCCTTTGTAAACCATTTTATTTTAAGCCAAACTCCTGGGAACAAAAGCTAAAGACACAAATGATGTCCATGTATGGGAGCTGTATTACCTTGCCAAAGGATTTTGTATTTCCGTCCATCCAGTTCTGAGATTTATACAGCTCTGTCTAGAGGCGTAACTAGAACCTTCAGGGCCCCGGGTGCAAGGGCCCCCCGGACCCCTGGCTGGGGCACTTTCCTTCAAGCCTGGGGCTCTTCCCACTGATCCTGGAGCCCTTTACTCTCTTTGCGGGGCCCTTTATTACGGTCCCGCAGTGGGACCCTATCACAAGTTCTGCAGTGGGCTCCCTTCCTGCCATCTTGGGGCCTCCCCACGGTGGTGGAATGTAAGGGGCTGTCGCAAGTGTGACCTTTGCGATCCTGGAAGTTCACCCACTGGTGTCAGTAGTTTTTTTTCTTTGGTATTTTAATTGTATTATTTTTTATCATTTTATTTTATTTTTTTACAATGTCACTGACTATGACTCTGTCCATTCGGAAAAGGAAGGAGCTGGTACATTACATATTTACTGACCCCTTCCTGGTTCTCTATTGTGACACATCCCCTGCAGCAGCCGGCAGGAGAGGGGAGGGAGCACAGTGGGGGGGGGGGGTGACCGGGGGAGCACACAGGGGCCCAGAGACAGCAGAACACAAGTGAACTGGATGGGAGGAGTGGCGGGGGCAGAATACAGAGGAACCAATCTCCTCTATTTTCCTCCTGCAGCTACAGGAGGAAAGTTTTTATACATTGTATCAGTTATTTTCCTATAGAGTTAATGTAGTCAGGGAGGTGACCAAGAACACGATGGTCACTCTGACAGAGCTCCAGCGTTTCTCTGTGGAAAGAGGGGAACCCTCCAGGTTCGGAGTCCACCTGTGGTAAATTCAGTTGATTGGACATGATTGGGAAAGGCACACACCTGTCTATATAAGGTCCCACAGTTACCAGTGCATGTCAGAGCACAAATCAAGCCATGAAGTCCAAGGAATTGTCTGTAGACCTCTGAGACAGGATTGTATGGGGGCACAGATCTGGGGAAGGGCACAGAAAAAGTTCTGCAGCATTGAAGGTCCCAATGAGCACAGTGGCCTCCATCATCCATAAACGGAAAACGTTTTTAACCACCAGGACTCTTCCTAGAGCGATCCGCCCGGCCAAACACAGCGTTCGGGGGAGAAGGGCCTTAGTCAGGGAGGTGACCAAGAAACTGATGGTCACTCTGACAGAGCTACAGTGTTTTTCTGTGGAGAGAGAAAAACCTTCCAGAAGAACAACCATCTCTGCAGCACTCCACCAATCAGGCCTGTATGGTAGATTTGCCAGACGGAAGCCACTCCTCATTAAAAGGCACATGACGGCCTGCCTGGAGTTTTTTCCCGAAAGGCACCTGAGGGACTCTCAGAAGATGAGAAACAAAATTCTCTGGTCTGATAAAACAAAGATTTAACCTTTTGGCCTGAATGGCAAGTGTCATGTCTGGAGGAAACCAGGCACCGCTCATCACCTATGCCAATACCATCCCTACAGTGAAGCATGGTGGTGGCAGCATCATTCTATGGGAATGTTTTTCAGCAGCAGAGTCTAGTGAGGATCAAGGGAAAGATGAATGCAGCAATGTACAGAGACATCCTTGATGAAAATCTGCTCCAGAGCGCTCTGGACCTCAGACTGGGGTGAAAGTTTATCTTCCAACAGAACAACGACCCTAAACACACAGCCAAGATAACAAAGGAGTGGCTACGGGACAACTCTGTGAATGTCCTTGAGTGGCCCAGCCAGAGCCCAGACTTGAACCCAATTGAACATCTCTGGAGAGATCTGAAAATGGCTGTGCACCGACGCTCCCCATCCAACCTGATGGAGCTTGAGAAGTCCTGCAAAGAAGAATGGGAGAAACTGTCCAAAAATAAGTGTGACAAGCTTGTAGCATCATACTCAGAAATACTTGAGGCTGTAATTGGTGCCAAAGGAGCTTCACCAAAGTATTGAGCAAAGGCTGCGATACTTATGTGCATGGGATTTTTTTGTCTATTTTTTATTTTTAATTTTTTGCAAAGATTTCAAACTAACTCCTTTCACGTTGTCATTATGGGGTATTGTTTGTAGAATTTTGTGGAAAATAATGAATTTAATCCATTTTGGAATAAGGCTGTAACATAAAAAAATGTGGAAAAAGTGAAATCCTGTGAATACTTTCTGGATAAACTGTAAATATTGTATCAGTGCTTCCTCTTTATAGTTTATTTGCATTGAATCAGTTATTTTTACCATACAGTTTATATGCATCAGTTCATTTTCCTGATGGGGTTCTATTTGCTTTGAATTTTTTCCAACAGCGGCACATTCTCAGTGGACTATAATGTCCAGGCGGACTGCGACATCTATAGAAGTGAATGATCTGTGTATGTTGGACACATCCCTGTCACCTAAAGTGATAATAATTGATGTTAAAACAACAAAACTTGTCAGACGCGACTCCATATAAAGAGATGAATTCCCTCCATCTTCTCAGTTACATATTTCCGGCCTGGACCCGGGGATAAGTATCAATCATTTTCACAAGTTTTCTTGCGTGGCAGCAATCTTCTCCGGCATTCTGCAACATCGTACCAATCCTCCCTTGTAGAGATCCTATTCAGGGGCCAATTAGTACCAGAGCAAATATCGACCTTAGCTTGGCGTACTTTTTTTCACGCCCGATCGCTCTCAGAAAAACTCATTATATTTTCATGTATCAGATGAAACTTTGATCAGAACACAGAGCAAAGGGGGAGAAGTTCTGAATAAAAGGAATACTTTAATCAATTTACAAAGCCGCAATATGCTCTACTAGTTTATTTAGAAAATGGAAAGCAATGACGCACTGCATGTTTTTGGATTTTGGGCGGAGCTCCTGCACTAGCTGCTGACAATGCATGGGAAATTCCCATTGGGAATATAGGATCTGATCTCATCCAAAAAGGAAAAATCCACAGCAAGTCAGATTACAAAAGCAAAAAAAGAGTTTGGAGATTTGGAAGAAGCCGAGAGCAATAAAAAAGGACTTGATGGAGTTAGGACAAAAAGAAAGGGGGAAGAAGAGACACTAATGCAGTGGCGGCCGGGGGGTTGAGGGCGCAGGGGCGCAGCCCCCCCTATCCATGCGTCTGGCCCCCTAATCTACATGCGGGGCGCCGGACGCATGGAGTACAATGGGATTTTATTTTATTTTTTTAGCCATGTGATTAGAGCCAGAGGCTCTCACAGGCTAACAAAAAGGGTGGACCCGGGGCGCAGAGCAGTGAGTCCTGAGCCCACCCATTGTGTGACAATAGCGAATAAAAATTCGCTATTGTCACACGGATCCTCCTCCTGGCCAATCAGGAAGCGCGTCCGATACCCGCTTCCTGATTGGCTGAAAGGCAAACCCCATGCCATTGGCTGGGGACTCTGGGGAGCACAGGGGCGGGAGCCGGGAGGATTGAGGACTCGCCAGTCGCCGCCACGCCGGAGAAGGGAGCCAGCCCAGAGCAGTAGCAGAGACCAGAGCGATCGCAGTACGAGCGAGGAGGTGAAGTGACAGGATGTGATCCTGGCGCACAGGTACCGTGTCCGCTTTCATTCTGGCTGTTCACCTGGTATGACGGAGAGGGGAGTGTAAGCATAGAAGTGGGCACATGCCTGTACCATGACCTGTGCCATGCCTATACCATCACCTGTGCCATGCCTATACCATCATCTGTGCCATGCCTGTACCTCAAAGTCACGCAATTTTTTACCGCATTTTTTGCCGTGAAGCAATACCTATTACATTTTTCTTTTTGGGCCCCCCCCAAAATTTTTGAGCACCAGCCGCCACTGCACTAACCCCCAAAGATAGTAGGACTTTATAGGCATCCACTGATTAATCTCACAAAAAAACGTGCAATATTAGATAATGTAAATACATACAAAATGTATTAGTATAAAATTACATAAAAATCATCATATGATGAAAACACAGCAGTACAACGCTATACTCTTATACTAAAAGACCCCATGTGTGGTCCAACAATACACAGGGTCTATCTATAGGGACCAGATTTATGGTCGACCTCCTGTGCCTGAAGCAATAGGGTTCTTATATGCAGGTATACCCAAGGAATCGCTACGCGTTTCGCTGTGCAGCTTCTTCAGGGGATTCCATTGGGGTTAAGAAAGGCAAGAACAGAGGGCACCACAGAGTCTCCTGAGAAGGGGCTAAAAAATTGCAAAAAGCAATGGAGTTGTTCCAACCGGAACTTGCATTGCATATATTCCCTTGCTGTTGTAGAGTTCCAGCTTCTGAGGGTGCTGATCAAATCCTTAAGATAACAGCCTGTCCGGTGGGGAGATGGTGGAGGTGTCCACACCTTGATGGAGTTAGGAATGTACACTTGATTAGATTTCTTTGTAAACCAAAGTTAAGCGTCACTTGGGTTGTCCCCAGAAAAGTAATAGAGGGGAAATCTTCCAATGGGGGCAGGAAGCGAAGGTAGATGTCCCCAATGCGATACAGATGGTAAGAGAAAACTGACAGGGGTTATGACCCTCCCTTATCCAAACTGACGAAAAAAAGTTTTGCCTTTAGTTCCACTTTAAAATAACATATACTGTATGTCATACCTGATTTGTGCAATGCTAAGAAGGGCTCCAGGCTCCTCCTCTTCTCTGTGCAGGCCACTTGCTATGGGGGCACACCTGCAGACTTGTTCCTGAGTTGGGCTGTGTACATCTATTGACACACACAGCACTGCTTGGCCACTGCTCACAGGATTGGACTGAGAGCAGCAATGGGGGCCAATGGCGACTGCTGCTGCCTCGTTCCCTGTGAGAGAAGAGACAGGGGAGAAAAGACCTGAAGCAGGGATAGCAAGGGCTGTGCTGCATCACTGACAAGCTCAGGTAAGTGTTTAGAGAGGGTTGGAGGGAAATAGTTAGTAGGGTGTTTTATATCTTAATGCATTAAGGTAAAAAACACCCAGGGTTTATTCTTTAAATCTCTGGCAAACTAACCTTACATTTAAAGCAGGTGTCTCAAAACGTTCTAAAGAAAGGGGCAGTTTACTGTCCCTCAGACTTTGGGGGGGCTGGACTGTGCCCAGTGGGAGTAAACAATGCCCAATTTTTGGTATTAGGGGGAAAAATAATTGGTGTTGGTAGGAGGAATAATGCCTCATTTTTGTTGTCAGTCACAGGAATTATGCACCATCGTTGGTGTCAATGGAAGGAATAGTGCCCCATTGTTGGTGTCAGTGACAGGAATAGTGTCCCATTGTTGGTGTCAGTGGCAGGAATAGTGCCCCATCGTTAGTGTCAATGGAAGGAATAGTGCCCCATTGTTGGTGTCAGTGGCAGGAATAGTGCCCCATTGTTGGTGTCAATGGAAGGAATAGTGCCCCATTGTTGATGTCAGTGGCAGGAATAGTGCCCCATTGTTGGTGTCAATGGAAGGAATAGTGCCCCATTGTTGGTGTCAATGGAAGGAATAGTGCCCCATTGTTGGTGTCAATGGAAGGAATCGTGCCCCATTGTTGGTGTCAGTGGCAGGAATAGTGCCCCATTGTTGGTGTCAATGGAAGGAATAGTGCCCCATTGTTGGTGCCAGTGGCAGGAATTATGCCCCATCGTTGGTATCAAAGGAAGGAACAGTGCCCCATTGTTGGTCTCAATGGAAGGAATAGTGCCCCATTGTTGGTGTCAATGGAAGGAATAGTGTTCCATTGTTGGTGTCAATGGAAGGAATAGTGCCCCATTGTTGGTGTCAATGGAAGGAATAGTGCCCCATTGCTGGTGTCAGTGGAAGGAATTATGCCCCATCTTTGGTGTCAGTGGCAGGAATAATGCCTCAAGGGCTGGATAAAGGCAAGCAAAAGGCCAAATCCATCCCCAGGGCTGCAGTTTGGAGATCATTGTTTAAAAGGGTGGCTATGCTGGCTTGCAGGGTCTTCCTGGAGCCTCTTTGTAGCCACCCCTACCTATGTGCACCTAACCCAGACTTCAGCTGCATGTGAACATGCCCTGGACACAGACTGCCTCCTCGGTAATAAGGGATCAGCAGATGGTCTTTCAAAGGTTTAGAGAAATGATGGGAGAGTCTCCAGGCAACTGGCAAGTTTAAGCACAATACGGCTTGGAAACAAGGCAATGTACAGTTCCCTGTGTTGTTTGTTTGCCTTACCTTATAATAATGGGATCACATGCTGTAGTTGCAGTTAGTTGTGTCATGGCTGATCAATTCCTCCATATTTATGCTCCTATAATAATTCACTGAGCTTGTCCTTATTCACCAAAGGGACAACATCCCAAGTCAATCAGTGTCCAGTCCATGCCTGGACATTTCCTCTGTGTTGCATTAGGATTGTGGGAGTGCTAATGTGATAAAACACTGCATTGTGATCTCTCTGTGAATTGCTCTGCTTGCATGTGTCTGTATCAGACCTAATTACAGTTTAGCTCTCACCTGCAGAGCACTAGACTGAGAGACCCAGGGATTGTGGGACATATAGTTTGTTCACAGGAAGTGTTAATTCTCAGAAGAGGAGGTTCGAGGTTGCTCTGTGCAATATCATTGCATAGAGAAGGAAAGCCTACACGTTTGTTATTAAAAAAAATAGATTTAAGTCTTTGTAATCACTTTAATATTAAAATAAAAAGCAATTAAGAGATAACTCTGGTCATCCCTAATATTCATATGAACCTGACAAAGCAACATAATAAAATACCAATATGGATAGAATACATACAAAAATACTGTATGTTCTGCTAACCCTCTGCTGTTTTCTGTTTAAAGTGGACCTTCACCCCAAAAAACTAATTCTGGGTCCAGTCCCCTTCCTTTCCCACAATTGGATATTTTTTATTTTTGTGTGTGCTTTTGACTTACTTGTGCTGCAGGGCAGTATTTCCTTCTTTTTTGCATAGGCAAGAATGATATATCATCGATTCCACACATGCATACATGTGATGAAAGGATCTGGATGGCCTTCCTTGACCTGGCAGTGATCTTCAGCACATCTGCACATGCATGATTTTTCTTCTTGGAGTAAGTAAAAAGGTCCCATATCTTTGTTTTCATGTGCATGTGTGGGAAAACTCGGCATGTGATGTGTCGCGGGGCTCTGTTAGATCCTAAAGTTCTGGCAGAACCCTTTGGCACATCTGTGCAGTGCAGGTGAGGGGGCGGGGGTCAGCAGTAAGAGGACTAAAGTTCCTCTTTAATGTGGCTATATATGTACTACACTATAAAGCCAAATGTTTGTGGACCTCCCTTTAAATTACTAAGTTTAGGGTCCAAACCCAAAGAAAACACGATAGCTGGCCCAATCGACCTAAGAATTCCCCACCCTGCTGCCACATGTAACAAAGAAATTAGAATTCTGGTGAAACCTTGTATTTGATTGGGTCAGCCGTCTGGTATCATGAACATGGGCTCGGGCAGAAATAAGTTCAGATGTCTCCAGTGAAGCTAACTGGTTAATCCTACAATATACAAATACATTGTAGACAACTGTGCTCTTCCATCCCTGCAGTAACAGTTTGCTGAAGACCCTTTTCTGTTTCAACATGACCGTGCCCCTGCGTACAAAACCATCTCCATAAAGACATGGATGACTAGTTTGATGTGGAGAAACTCGAAAGTCCTGCACAGAGCCCCAACCTCAATCCTACTGAACACCTTTGGGGTGAATTGGAATGCTGAGGGTGAGCCAGGTCTTCTCATGGATCTGATAGCCATGGGGGGATGTAAACCAATTCCATATTAACAGCCATGGGAGGATGGAGACCAATTCCATACTGATAGCCAAGGGGGATGGAGACCAATTCCATACTGATAGCCATGGAGGGAGTGGGGACCAATTCCATAGTAATGGTCATGGGGGGATGAAGACCAATTCCATATTGATAGCCATGGGAGGATGAGGACCAATTCCATAATAATGGTCATGGGGGGATGAAGATTTATTCCATATTTAAAGACCATCGGGGGGATGGAGACCAATTCAATAACAATGGTCAATGGGGGATTGAAACCAATTCCAAATTAATGGCCATGGGGGGATGGAGATCAGTTCCATAGTAATAGTCATGTGGGGATAGAGGCCAATTCCATATTAATAGCCATGGAGGGGTGGGGACCTATTCCAAATTAATAGCCGGGGGGGGGGGGTGGAAAACAATTCCATGTTTATGGTCATGGGAGACAGAGACCAACTTAATATTAATAGCCATGGGGAGATTGAAACCAATTCCATATCAATAGCCATGGGAGGATGGAGATCAATTGAACAATAATGGTGATGGGGGGATGAAGACCAATTCCATATTAATGGTCATTGGGAGATTGTGACCAATTTAATAATGATGGTCCTGGGGAAAGGGAGACCAGTTCCATATTAATAGCCATGGGGGGTGGATGGAGACCAATTCCATAATAATGGACATGTGGCGATGAAGACCAATTTCATATTAATTGCAATAGGAGGATGGAGATCAATTCCATATTAATGGTCATAGATGTATGGAGACCAATTCCATATTAATGGTCATAGATGCATGGAGACCAGTTCCATATTAATGGTCATGGGAAGGATGGTGGAGACCAATTCCATATTAATAGCCATGTGGGATGGGGACCAATTCAAATTAATAACTATAGGGGCATGGAGACAAATTTAAATGATAATAGTCACAAGGGGGTGAGGGATGGAGACCAATTCCAAATAAATAATCGGGGGGGGGGGGGGGAGTGCAGACTAATCCCTATTAATATTCATTGGGGGATGGAGACCAATTCCATATTAATAGCCATTGGAGGATGGAGACCAATTCCATGATAATGTTCATTGGGGAGATTGAGACCAATTCCATGATAATGGTCATGAGGGGATGAAGGCCAATTCCATATTAATGGTCATGGGGGGAGGGAGACCAACTCAATATTATTGGTCATGGGGGGATGGAGACCAATTCCATTGTAATAGAAATGGGGGGATGGGGACCAATTCCATAATAATAACCATGGGGGGATGGAGACCAATTCCATGATAACGTTCATTGGGGAGATTGAGACCAATTCCATGATAATGGTCATGAGGGGATGAAGGCCAATTCCATATTAATGGTCATGGGGGGAGGGAGACCAATTCAATATTATTGGTCATGGGGGGACGGAGACCAATTCCATTGTAATAGAAATGGGGGGATGGGGACCAATTCCATAATAATAACCATGGGGGGATGGAGACCAATTCCATGATAATGGTCATGGGGGGATGGAGACCAACTCCATATTAATGGCCATGGGGAGATGGGGGCAACTTCACACTAATGGCCATGGAGGGGGACCTCCATTCCAAATGCCATGGGTTGGAACGGGATGTCCAACAGGCTCCTGCAATATGTGATGGTCAGGTATCCCCAACATTTGGCCATATAGTGAACAATGTGACCTATGGAGATACTGACCTGCATCAGTCATCTGGGTTAAGATGATTATGAAACCTCACTGAAGCAGGAGGTAACGACCTCCAGTCTGAGTCACTACAAGTCTGACGCACATTTTCTGATGCAATCTGCTAGATTAAACCTTGCCTGAAATTAAATGTTTGGAGAAAAAGAAGGTCGATCAATGGTGTTCGTTGCCATATCCAATTCCTCATGCGGGAGGCTCATTTCGTTTTCACGTAGAAGGGTGAAGGTTAAGCGTAGAGTGGGGTGTCACTGCAGACAGACGGTGAAAGCATATTTGCATTGAATCAGATAGGGCCAAATTTTCTGTTTCTGTTTTTTCAGCTGCATCCCTCTGTGAAATAATTCCAGCTTCAAACACAGCCGTTAAGTCAAAAGCGTGCTTGGCCAGGACTAGATGAGAGTCCTCCAGCCTCCCGGCGAAGCTCTAATTAGGTTCTCTCTCAGGAAAAAAAAAGGCAATTTGCAGTTTGTATTGGAGGAGACGAAGAGCGGAAGACAGAGCAAGGTAAGGCAGCAATTTACAAATGACCCTAGAAGCGTGCTAAGCTAGTGGTGCAGAGACGTAGGATGATAACACAGCGAGCCTCCGAGACACTGCAAATCCCAGCATGTCCAGCATGCAACAAGGCAGTGTGTAAAGGAAACCTGTTAACAGGTGTGCCAAGCCAGGGAAGAATTACTGAGCCTTTTCAGTTCTTCTCTTGTACTAGCTGCTAGCATGCAGGTCAGCTGCCATCTGAGGCTTCTCATATACACTAAATTTTCAAAAGTATTGGGACGCCTGCCTTTACATACACATGAACTTTAATGGCATCCCAGTCTTAGTCCGTAGGGTTCAATATTGAGTTGGCCCACCCTTTGCAGCTATAACATAGCGCATTTGTGAGGTCAGGCACTGATGTTGGACAAGTAGGCCTGGCTCTCGGTCTCTGCTCTAATTCATTCCAAAGGTGTTCTATCGGGTTGAGGTCAGGACTCTGTGCAGGACAGTCAAGTTCCTCCACCCCAAACTCGCTCATCCATGTCTTTATGGACCTTGCTTTGTGCACTGGTCCAAATTATTTGGTGGAGGGGGGATTATTATATGGGTTTGTTTTTCCAGGGGTTAGGCTTGGCCCTTTAGTTCCAGTGAAGGGAACTCTTAAAGCGGAGTTCTGGCCACAGAATATTTTTATTTTTTTTAACCACTTGCCGACTGCCTAACGACTATTTACGTCAGCAGTCAGCCCCTCACAGGCAAAGCGACGTAGATGTACGTTGCTAGCCTGTAAGGGTTTTGGGAGCGAGCGCGCGCCGCGGATGCGCGCTCCCACTCCCGCTCGCTCACGGACCCACCCCCCCCCCCGCGCGTGTGACCGGCGGACCCGATGTCCGCCGGGCACTCGCGATCATCCGTGACAGCGGGAGAAAGGCAGGCGGCTAGTGTAAACAAAGCCGCCTGTCAGTTTCCCCTGTGTAAGAATGGTGATCAAACGGTTCTACTATGTAGGACCGTTGATCTCTGTTCTTACACATCAAGCCACAGCCAATCACAGTAAGAAACATGCCCCTAGGGACACACTTAACCCCTCCCTCTCAAAAAAGTTAACCCCTTCACTGCCAGTGTCATTTTTACAGTAACAGTGCATATGTATAACACTGATTACTGTAGTAATGTCACTGGTAACCCCAAAAGTGTCAAAAATGTCAGTCAAGGGTCCGATCTGTCGGCTGCAATGTTGCAGTCCCGCAAAAAAAATTGCAGATCGCCGCCATTACTCGTTAAAAAAAAAAACAACAAAAATGACAAAAATCTTTCCCTTTGTTAGTAAACGCAATAACTTTTGCGCAAACCAATCAAAATATGCTTTTTGCGATTTTTTTTTTACCAAACATATGGTAAAAAAAAAATTGGCCTAAAATGTTAAAACATTTTGATTTTTACATTTTTTGGGGGGAATTTCATATAAAAAAATTTGAAAAATATTGTTATTTTTGCAAAATTTAGGCTCTTTTTTTGTTTATAGCGCATGATCAAAAAATCGCACAGGTGATCAAATACCACCAAAAGAAAGCTCTGTTTGTGGGAAAAAAAGGACGCCAAATTCATTTAGGTACAGCGTCGCACGACCGCGCAATTGTCCGTTAAAGTCACGCAGTGCCGAATATCGCAAAATAGGCCCTGGTCAGGAAGGGGGTAAAATCTTCCGGGGCTTAAAGCGGAGTTCCGGGCAGAGAAACGTTTTTTTGTTGAACACACCCCCGGGACAGTCAGGGCTAGCACATTCCACAATGGCTAGCCTCTGATCTGTCCCGGTTCGCACTTACCTTTTAGAAGAAATACTTACTTAGAAATTTTCTTCCACAGCGTTTCCATCTCGGTTGTGGGCAGCTGAAGCCGGCGCGGTCCTCTTCTCTGTCTTCTTCCGCGTCTTCGTGTCCCAGAATGCACTGCACCGGCCCCTCTCGTCACTTCCGGCGCGGCGCCGCATTCCTAAACAGCTTCTGGGCATGCCCAGAAGCTGTTTAGCAGGGGAATGCGGCGTCGCCCGGAAATGACGAGTGGGGCCGGTGCAGCGCATTGATTCCTGGGAGCTATGACGTTTAGCTCCCAGGAATCATCGCGAGGCAGGAAGTGACGGGGTGAGCCTCGGCGCTGGAGGAGGAAGCTGTCATAGGTGAGTATTTACGATCGTCAATAAAAAGGTGAGTAAACAAAAAAAAAAAAAATAACTATCCAATTCCTTTTCAGGTGCGGCATACCTAGCGGAAGGGCACAAAAAAAAAAAATCTTTTTTGTGCCCGGAACTCCGCTTTAAGTGGTTAAAATACTTCCCAAAACAGTCCAATCCACCGCCCTTCATACATCCGCTAATCCGGATTTATACATTTAAATAATAGACTGACAATCATTAAATCTTACTTTATAAAAGAATTTATAAAAAAAAGGGAGGAAGTTGAAGGAAAGGTGAGTATATTTTCTTCTGAAACAAGGTGAGTAAAAAAAAAAACAGGAATATCCAATTCTTTTACAGGTGACAATAAGGAGGCGGATGCCACAAAATCTAAAGTAACGATTTTGTGGCCGGAACTCCGCTTTAAAGCATCAGTATACCAAAACATTTTGGACAATATCATGTTCCTATATTTGTGGGAACAGTTTGGAGATCGAAGATCGCCATTACTAGTAAAAAAAAAAAAAAAAACAATAAAAATTACATAAATCTTTCCCGTAGTTAGTAGACACAATAACTTTTGCGCAAACCAATCATAATACGCTTATTGCGATTTTTTTTACCAAAAATATGTAGCAGAAATCAAATTAGCCTAAAATGTAAAAAAAAATTTGATTTTTACATTTCTTTTTTTTTGGAGAATGTCATATGGCAGAATGTGAAAAATATTGTTTTATTTTTTTCAAAATTGTCGCTATTTTTCTTTTTATAGCGCAAAAAATAAAAATCGCCTGGCTCGTTCCCTAACAAGCCCGATGTCCGCCGGTCATTTGCGATCGTTCGCCGGGAAGGGAGAAAAGCAGGCGGCTAATGTAAACAAGCCGCCTGTCATTCTCCCCTGTGTAAAATGGGGATCAGACGATTCTACTATGTAGGACCATTGATCTCTGTTTTTACACTAGTAGCCATGTCCCATCACAGTTAGAAACACACCCCTAGGACACACTTAACCCCTCCCTCTCCAATACAGTTAACCCCTTCCCTGCCAGTGTCATTTTTACAGTATGTATAGCACTGATTACTGCAGTAATGTCACTGGTACCCCCAAAAGTGTCAAAAATGTCAGTCAAGGGTCCGATCTGTCCGCCGCAATGTCGCAGTCCCGCAAAAAAAATCGCAGATCGCCGCCATTACTCGTTAAAAAAAAAACCCACCAAAAATGACAAAAATCTTTCCCTTTGTTAGTAAACGCGATAACTTTTGCGCAAACCAATCAACATACGCTTTTTGCGATTTTTTTTTTTTACCAAACATATGTAGCATAAAACAAATTGGCCGAAAATGTTAAAAAATTTTGATTTTTAAATTTTTTTGGGGGGGAATTTCATAGAAAAAAATGTGAAAAATATTGTTATTTTTGCAAAATTGTCGCTCTTTTTTTGTTTATAGCGCATGATCAAAAAATCGCACAGCTGATTAAATACCACCAAAAGAAAGCTCTGTCAGGACGTCAAATTCGTTTAGGTACAGCGTCGCACGACCGTGCAATTGTCCGTTAAAGTCACGCAGTGCCGAATCGCAAAATAGGCCCTGGTCAGGAAGGAGGTAAAATCTTCCGGGGCTTAAGTGGTTAATGGTGTTGAGTAATTTTGAGGGGACAGCAAATTTACACTGTTATACAAGCTGTACACTCACTACTTTACATTGTAGCAAAGTGACATTTCTTCAATAAAATATTTACAAAAATGTAAGGAGTGTACTCACTATTGTGAGATACTGTAGGTATCTATTTACTTGGTGTAACATCATCTTTTACATTATAAAAAAAATCAGGCTAACTTTACTGCGTTTTTTTTTATTCATGAAAGTGTTTTTTTCCCCCCAAAAAATTGTGTTTTAAAAAGTTGCGCAATTACCATGTGAAATATAAAATTGCAGTGACCGCCATTTTATTCCTTAGGGTCTCTGCTATAAATATATATATATATAATGTTTGGGGGTTCTGAGCAAAAAAAAATGATGATTTTTACATGTAGAAGAGGAATGCCAGAATTCACCCGGTATGGAGGCGGTTTAATTATCCATAAATGTGATAAAACAGACATGAAATCCCCCCAGAACACAACTCCACACCACGCAAACAGCATGCTTCCTATAGTCCGTGGCGTAGTGAGCGTGAACACTGGAGATTTGCATGGATTTGCATACACTTTGCATCTCATTATACAGATTAGAAGACAGAGGGAGTCCGTTACACCTTGATACAATTAGCGCTCTAGAGTTTCATTGCTAGTGATAGGCATGCTTATATCGGCCAAATGAAAGCTCACGCAGCTACAACAGGCGAGAAGATACCAGAGCGCACTTGCTAACTGAAGCAAGTATTAAAGCTGTATTAAATCCAAAAGCAAAAAATTATTATATTGCAGTTTGCCAGTTCCTAGATGTGATGGCTGCATTCGTTTTCCTTTTTAGGCTTTCTTTCCCTTATTTTCACTTGGTGATCCAGCCACCAAGTCTTTTCTTTTTCAACAGAAAAAACTGTCCTGTAGATGTAGCAGTAAGGGGGCCGGGACAAAGTAATTTAGAGCCCAGGGTGAACAGGGCTCCCTCCAAGATGTCCATCTGATGCCACCAGGTTGCACCTCAGTCTGTTCAGGAGCTCAGTGATGCCCTGGTCCAGATATTGGGGGAAATACCCCAGGACATGTCCTGACATTGCCAGACATGCATACAAGCACGTGGGGGTCATACAAACTACTGAGGACCATTCTGAGTTGCTGCAATTAAATTTCAACAAAATGGACGAGCCTGCCGCATCATTTTTTACTTTGATTTTTGGGGTGTCTTTGACTTAAACCATCTGTAGGGTGATAATTATAATTTCCATCAAACGATGTGGCATCCTTTCCTTCCTAACACATTACCCAGTCCATACCAGTATAGATTCTAACACATTACCCAGCCCATACCAGTATAGATCCTAACACATTACCCAGTCCATACCAGTATAGTTCCTAACACATTACCCAGTCCATACCAGTATAGATTCTAACACATTACCCAGTCCATACCAGTATAGAGCCTAACGCATTACCCAGTCCATACCAGTATAGATCATAACACATTACCCAGTCCATATCAGTATAGATCCTAACACATTACCCAGTCCATACCAGTATAGAGCCTAACGCATTACCCAGACCATACCAGTATAGATCCTAACACATTACTTAGTCCATACCAGTATAGAGCCTAACGCATTACCCAGTCCATACCAGTATAGATCCTAACACATTACTTAGTCCATATCAGTATAGATCATAACACATTACCCAGTCCATACCAGTATAGAGACTAACACATTACCCAGTCCATATCAGTATAGATTCTAACACATTACCCAGTCCATAGCAGTATAGATCCTAACACATTACCCAGTCCATACCAGTATAGATCCTAACACATTACCCAGTCCATACCAGTATAGATCCTAACACATTACCCAGTCCATATCAGTATAGATTCTAACACATTACCCAGTCCATACAAGTATAGATTCTAACACATTACCCAGTCCATACCAGTATAGATCCTAACACATTACCCAGTCAATACCAGTATAGATCCTAACACATTACTTAGTCCATACCAGTATAGATACTGTATCTAGCATGAGATTTTTCGCCATTGAGATCTGATGTGTGTTCAAAGTGTTCCTTTCATTTTTTTGAGCTGTGTGCTTTAACCACCTGCCGATTGTATAACTTACATATACAGCAGCAAGGCAGCTCTGCCTTGCCAGAT
This sequence comes from Pelophylax lessonae, assembly GCF_965119305.1. Lineage (NCBI taxonomy): Eukaryota > Metazoa > Chordata > Amphibia > Anura > Ranidae > Pelophylax > Pelophylax lessonae. The sequence goes on along the minus strand of NC_138780.1, from coordinate 190,275,287 downwards.
CATGTACTAGGTACGTAATCCAGCACTCCCGGGTAGAGGGCCGCCGCCTGCGACCAGGCTGTGCTGTAATTGTACACAGCAGATGCCGATCAGGGGGTGCCAGCCAATGGATGACCGCCAGCAGGAGAGAGCTCTGTAAATAGGGCAGAGCTCTGCACTCTCAGGCAGGATGTTAAGAATTTTCAAATTTTCGCAAAGCAGGGATTAAAATTCATCTCTTCCCCTAGTAAAAGAACCTCACATAGTAAACCAAAACACTGGCTAGGCACACATTTAACCCTTTGATCACTCCTGGTGTTAACCCCTTCCCAGCCAGTGTCATTAATACCATGACAGTGCAATACTTTTAGCACTGATCACTGTATTACTGTAACTGGTCATCATAAAGTGTCAAAAGTGTCAGTTAGTGTCCAATTGTCTGCTGCAATATCGCAATCCTGCTATAGGTTGCTGATCGCCACCATTACTAGTAAAAAAAATAAATAAATAAAAATTCCAGTATAAAAACCTTAGTTATAGACCCTATAACTTTTGTGCAAATCAATCAATATACGCTTATTGGGATTTTTTTTTTTTTTTTTTACCAAAAACATGTAGCAGAATACATATTGGCCTAAACTGATGAAGAAATTCAATTTTTTACATTTTTTTATTGGATATGTTTTATAGCAGAAAGTAAAATCACTTTTATTATTCATATACCTGTATTTATTTATTTATTCAGTACTGATATTCACAACACTTGGTCATATGAGTTGACATTATAGTATTTTTTACATTTTTTATGTGATTTATTGGCACTATATTTATGTGACATTTATATATATATATATATATATATATATATATATATATATATATATATATATACACATACACTTTCTATTTTTGTTTCAACACTGTTTAACATTATCATACACCAATCAGCCCATCTCCCTAGGCAGCGCCATTAACCCTTCTACTTTCTACAGAATACATATTGGCCTAAACTGATGAAGAAATTAGATTTTTTAAATTTTTATTGGATATGTTTTATAGCAGAAAGTAAAAAATGTTGCTTTTTTCTTTTCAAAAAATGTTGATATTTGGTTTTAGAGCAAAAAAAAAACCCCCAAAAATGTGGTGGTGATTTGGAACCACCAAAAGAAAGCTCTATTTGTTGGAGAGAAAAAAAGGTTCTCAATTTTATTTGGGTACAGCGTCGCCCGACCGCGCAATTGTCAGTTAAAGTAACGCAGTGCCGTATCACAAAAAATGGCCTGGTCATAAAGGGGGTAAACCTTCTGGAGGGCAAGTGGTTAACACATCAAACAGATAATACAAAACACATTTAATGATATATTTAACCACTTTACCCCCCAGCCCTATTTCGGACACTTTTTGTTTACAAGTTAAAACCAGTATTTTTTCCTAGAAAACTACTTAGAACCCCCAAACATTATATATATTTTTTTAGCAAAGACTCTGGAGAATAAAATGTCGGTCATTGCAAAATTTTTTGTCACGCGGTATTTGCGCAGCGGTCTTTAAAACGCCATTTTTTTGGAAAAAATTTGAAAAATCACATTTCACTGCATTTAAAAAATACTAAACAGTAAAGTTAGCCCATTTTTTTCGTATATTGTGAAAGATGATGTCACGCCGAGTAAATAGATACCCAACATGTTACGGTTTAAAATTGCGCACACCCGTGGGATGGCGACAAACTACAGTCAATAGAGATCTCAATCTGCGACGGTTTAAATGTATTTAACGGTTATCAGTTTAGAGTTAGAGTGTAGCTCTTTTTTTTTAATTATTGCCCACGCTCTGGCGATCGCGGCGATACCTCACATGTGTGGTTTGAATAGCGATTTCATTTGCGGCTCGACTTGCGTATACGTTTTTTTTTGTGCGCGAGCTAACGGTGACGGGGGCGGCTAAATTATTTATTTTTTTTTCCTATTTATTTTTTCTTTTTTTTTAACTTTATTACAGTTTTTAAAAAAAAAAAAATCTGATCACTTTTATTGCTGTCACAAGCAATGTAAACATCCCTTGTGACACCAATATGTAGTGACAGGTACACTTTATGGAGGGATCGAGGGTCTAAAAGACCCCAAACCCCTCCACTACACTTCCATGTATGCAAAACGCCGAAAATGGTCGAGCAGCTCCTGAGCCGCATCGGTCGTTACCGACGGAAAGCCGACCGCCGGCTTTAAACCACGGTACCGGGATGATGCCTCTAGCTAGAGGCATCATCCCGGTATAACCCCGCAAAGTTACCCGACGTACGGGTACGTCGATATGCGGTAAGTGGTTAAGAGGCCAAAAAGGGACCAGATAGGAGGAGTTCATTTTGGGGTTTACCTATACTTTAAAATTTGAATAAAAAGGATTAGAATCTCTCACAAATGAAGTAGTAGCATTGCATATTGTATTTCACACAGAGGAATGCAGAATCCCATGTAATTGGGACTACACAGAAATGTATTGTATATAATAAAATAATATATTAATAAATACAAATATAATAATACACTGATCAGGCATAATGTCGTGACCTCTGATAGGCAAAGTGAAAAACATTGATTATCTACCTACAGACATCTGAAAGTGAGTGAGATATATTAGGCAGCAAGTGAACATGTTATCCCTGAAGTTGATGTGTTGAGAGCAGAAACAAAATGGGCATCACAGTTTGCTGTGTATAGATCAGAGTAGCCGCAGACCAGTTAGGGTGCCCATGATGACCCGTGTCCACAGCCAAAAGTACCTACACTGGGCACGTGAGAAACAGACCTGGACCACGGAAGAATGAAAGAAGGTGGCCTGGTCTTATGAATTACATTTTCTTTTACATCATGTGGATGTCCAGGTGAGTGTGCGTCACTTACCTGGGGAAGAGATGGCACGAGGGTGCAGTATGGGAAGAGGGAAAGCTGGCGGAGGCGGTGTGATGCTCTGGGCAATGTTCTTCTGGGAAGCCTTGGCTCCTGCCATTCATGTGGATGTTACTTGACACGTACCACCTACCTACACATTGTTGGTGACCAAGTACACCCCTTCATGAAAACGGGAATTCCCTGATGGCAGTGGCCTCTTTCAGCAGGATATGTGCCCTGCCACACTGCAAAAATGGGTCAGCAATGGTCTGAGGAACACTTGGCCTTCAATTTCTCCAGATCTCCATCCATCAAGCATGTGTGGGATGTGCTGGAAAAAACAAATCCGATCCATGGAGGACCGACCTCACAACTTACAGGAAATAAAGGATCTGCTACTGACGGCTTGGTGCCAGATATCACAGCGTACCTTCTGAGGTCTGGTAGTGTCCATGCCTGGACGGGTCTGGTGGTGTCCATGCCTGGACGGGTCTGGTAGTGTCCATGCCTGGACGGGTCAGGGCTGTTTTGTTGGGGAAAAGGGGACCTTCTCAATATTAGATTAAAGTTATGACTGATCATTGTGTAAATCCCAGAGACGGTCTAATATAAGTACAGCTCCGATGTTTCCAGCATTAGCGGTTCTCAGGAAGTATTATCAAATGGGACTCATTTTACAAAATGAGGAGTCCATGTTGCCATGGCAACAAATCAGATTCATCTGGAATTGTAATAGTTCAGGTTAGGAAACAAACACCTACCTACAACATCACTTATTTCCTTTACTGATATCACAAGACGTGTATTCTTCTCTTCTCCTTGTCCTTTTCCTCTTTCTTCTTTGACCTTCTCTACTTCTCTCCTGTCTTCTCCTCTACCTTCATCCTCCCTTCTTCCATTCTCCTCTCCTCTACCTTCACTCTCTACTCTTCCTTCATCATCCCCTCTTCCTTCATCCTCCTCCTTCTATTCTCCTCTGCTCTACCTTCACCCTCTACTCTTCCTTCATCATCCCCTCTTCCTTCATCCTCCCCTCTTCCTTTATCCTCCCTTCTTCCATTCTCCTCTCCTCTACCTTCACTCTCTACTCTTCCTTCATCATCCCCTCTTCCTTCATCCTCCTCCTTCTATTCTCCTCTACCTTCACCCTCTACTCTTCTATTCTCCTCTGCTCTACCTTCACCCTCTACTCTTCCTTCATCATCCCCTCTTCCTTCATCCTCCTCCTTCTATTCTCCTCTCCTCTTCCTTCACCCTCTACTCTTCCTTCATCCTCCTTCTTCTATTCTCCTCTCCTCTACCTTCACCCTCTACTCTTCCTTCATCCTCCCCTCTTCCTTCATCCTCCTCCTTCTATTCTCCTCTACTTTCACCCTCTACTCTTCCTTCATCCTCCCCTCTTCCTTCATCCACCTTCTTCCATTCTCCTCTCCTCTACCTTCACCCTCTACTCTTCCTTCATCCTCCCTTCTTCTATTCTCCTCTCCTCTACCTTCACCCTCTACTCTTCCTTCATCCTCCCTTCTTCTATTCTCCTCTCCTCTACCTTCACCCTCTACTCTTCCTTCATCCTCCCCTCTTCTATTCTCCTCTCCTCTACCTTTACCCTCTACTCTACTTTCATCCTCCCCTCTTCTATTCTCCTCTCCTCTGTCTTCATCCTCCCTCTTCCTTCATCCTCCCCCATTTCTTCATCCTCCCATCTTCCTTCATCCTCCCTCTTCTATTCTCCTCTCCTCTGTCTTCATCCTCCCCTCTTCCATTTTCCACTCCTCTACCTTCACTCTGCCCTCTTCCAATTTCCCGTAGCTTCACCCTCCCCTCTTCCAATCCCCTCTTCTCTATCTTCATCCTTCCCTTTTCCATTTTCCTCTCCACTACCTTTACCCTCCCCTCTTCTGTTCTCCTCTCCTCTTCCATTCTCCTCTACCTTCATCTTCCCCTCTTCCATTCTCCTCTCCTCTATCTTCATTCTCACTTTTTCCATTCTCTTCTCCTCTACCTCTACCCTCCCCTCTTCCATTCTCCACTCCTCTACCTTTACCCTCCCCTCCCCTCTTCCATTCTCCTCTGCTCTACCTCTATCCTCCCCTCTTCCATTCTCCTCTCCTCTACCTCTACCCTCCCCTCTTCCATTCTCCTCTGCTCTACCTCTATCCTCCCCTCTTCCATTCTCCTCTACCTCTACCCTCCCCTCCCCTCTTCCATTCTCCTCCCCTCTACCTTCACCCTCCCCTTTTTCATTCTCCTCTCCTCTACCTTTACCCTCTTCCATTCTCCTCTACCTTCATCTTTCCCTCCTCCATTCTCCTCTCCTTTTCCTTGTTCTCCCCTCCCATTCTCTCCTTTCCTCTCTTCTTTTCACTTCTTCTCCACCTGTGCCCTTTCTTCCTCCTGTCTCATCCCTTCCTCTCCTCTACATTTCTTCATTTCTTATCCCTTTCTTTTCTCTCCACTCGTGTCTAGGTTTTTCCTCTATCCTTCTTCTTTTTTCTCCTCCCCCTTCTCATCTTTCCTCCTCTCCTCTTTCCTCTAATTTTCTTCTCTCCTTTTCTGTTCTCTCTTCTGTGTATTTCCTCCCCTCTCCCTTTCATCTGCTCTTCCTCCTCTTCCTTACTTTTCTGCCCTCTGCTATCTTTCTTATCTCCACCCCCCCCTCCCCCTTTCCCTCCTCTCCTCCATTTCTCTCCCTTCCCTTTGTTTTCACTTTACTCTTGCTTTTTTTTGTACCTTTCTCTTGTTCTCTCTCCTCTATTTTTCTCCTCTTGTTTTGTTTTCTTCTCTGCTCTACGTTTCTCCTCTCCTCTGCCTTTCTTATCTGCTCCCTCCTCTCCTTCTCTTCTACCTTACTTTTTTTGCCCTCTGCTACCCCCCTCCCCCTCTTTTTTTCCTCTCTCCTTCCTTTTTCTCCTGTTCTCCTCTGACTCTCTCTCTCTCTCTTCCCCTTTTTTCCCCACTATTCTCTTCTTCTCTTTTCTCTCTTTTTCCATATTCTTCTCCTCTCATTTCCATTTCTCTTCTCTCTTCCTTTCACCTCTCCGTTTCTTGACTCCTCCATCCTACGTTTTTACTGATTCCCTCTTATTTCCACTCCACTCCCCTCCTCTCCATTTAACTTCTCTCATCTCCTCTCCCACATCTTTTAATTTCTCCTCTCTACTCTCTACTACTTTTATTACTTCTCTCCCCTGTTCACTCTTCCTTTTAATGTCCCCATTTCTCTTCTCCTCTCCTTTTAATTTCTCCTTTCCTCTCCTTTGTATTTCTCCTCTCCTTTTCACCCTCTCCTCTGCTCCTCTTCATTTTTCCTCTTCTCTTGTGCTCTCCTCCCCTCTCCTTTTAAGTTCTCCTCTTATCTCCTCTCCCCCCTTTAATTTACCCTCTCTACTCCTTTTATTTCTTCTCTCCCCTGTCCTCTCTTCCTTTTACTTTCTCCTCGCCTCTCCTTTTAATTTCTACTCTCCTCTTAATTTCTCCTCTCCTTTTTACCCTCACCTCTGCTCTGCTCCTCTACTCCTTTTATTTCTTCTCTCCCCTGTTCCCTCTCTTCCTTTTAATTTCTCAATTTCTCTGCTCCTCTCTTTTTCATTTCTCCTTTCCTCTCCTTTGTATTTCTCCTCTCCTTTTCACCCTCTCCTCTGCTCCTCTTCATTTTTCCTCTTCTCTTGTGCTCTCCTCCCCTCTCCTTTTAAGTTCTCCTCTTATCTCCTCTCCCCCCTTTAATTTACCCTCTCTACTCCTTTTATTTCTTCTCTCCCCTGTCCTCTCTTCCTTTTACTTTCTCCTCGCCTCTCCTTTTAATTTCTCCTCTCCTCTTAATTTCTCCTCTCCTTTTTACCCTCACCTCTGCCCTGCTCCTCTACTCCTTTTATTTCTTCTCTCCCCTGTTCCCTCTCTTCCTTTTAATTTCTCAATTTCTCTGCTCCTCTCTTTTTCATTTCTCCTTTCCTCTCCTTTGTATTTCTCCTCTCCTTTTCACCCTCTCCTCTGCTCCTCTTCATTTTTCCTCTTCTCTTGTGCTCTCCTCCCCTCTCCTTTTAAGTTCTCCTCTTATCTCCTCTCCCCCCTTTAATTTACCCTCTCTACTCCTTTTATTTCTTCTCTCCCCTGTCCTCTCTTCCTTTTACTTTCTCCTCGCCTCTCCTTTTAATTTCTCCTCTCCTCTTAATTTCTCCTCTCCTTTTTACCCTCACCTCTGCCCTGCTCCTCTACTCCTTTTATTTCTTCTCTCCCCTGGTCCCTCTCTTCCTTTTAATTTCTCAATTTCTCTGCTCCTCTCTTTTTCATTTCTCCTTTCCTCTCCTTTGTATTTCTCCTCTCCTTTTCACCCTCTCCTCTGCTCTGCTCCTCTTCATTCTTCCTCTTCTATTGTGCTTCCCTCCCCTCTCCTTGTAAGTTCTCATCTCATCTCCTCTGCCCCTTCTTTAAATTTCACCTCTCTACTCCTTTTATTTCTTCTCTCCCCTGTCCTATCTTCCTTTTAATTTCTCCTCTCCTCTAGTTTTCACCCTCACCTCTGCTCTGCTCTTCTTCATGTTCCTCTCCTCTTATGCTCTCCTCCCCTCTCCTTTTAAGTTCTCCTCTCCTTTCCCCCTTCTTTTAATTTCCCCTCTCTTCTCCTTTTATTTCTTCTCTCCCCTTTTCCCTCTTCCTTTTAGTTTCTCCATTTCTCTTCTCCTTTTAATTCCTCCTTTCCTGTCCTTTGTGTTTCTCCTCTCCTTTTCACCCTCTCCTCTCCTCTGCTCCTCTTCATTTTTCCTCTTCTCTTGTGCTCTCCTCCCCTCTCCTTTTAAGTTCTCCTCTCATTTCCTCTCCCCCTTCTTTTAAATTCCCCTTTCTACTCCTTTTATTTCTTCTCTCCCCTGTCCTCTCTTCCTTTTACTTTCTCCTTTCCTCTCCTTTTAATTTCTCCTCTCCTTTTCACCCTCACCTCTGCTCTGCTCCTCTTCATTTTCCTCTCCTCTTATGCTCTCCTCCCTCTCCTTTTAAGTTCTCCTCTAATCGCCTCTCCCCTTCTTTTTATTTCTCCTCTTATCTCCTTTTAATTTCTCATCTCCCCTCTCCGCCCCTCCTTTTAATTTCTCCTCTGCCCTTCCTTCCCCTCAATTTCACCTCTCCCCTCCCCTCCCCTCCCCTCCCCTCCCCTCAGTTTCTCCTCTCCTCTCCTTTTAGTTTCTTCAGTGCTCTCCTCTCCTTTCACTTCTCTGCTCACTGTCTTTGACCCTTTAGGGTCGATTTACTAAAGGCAAATAGACTGTGCAGTTGCTCCAGAGCTTAGTAAATGAACAGAAGCTCTGCTGACTTCCATCATCCAATTAGGTGCAAGCAAAAAGTTTATTTTTTATTTTTTTATTTTCCTTGCATTAAAGCGGAGTTCCGGCCTCGGGGGTGAAATTTAGATAAAAATCCCCCCTGGGACAGTCAGGGCTAGTACATTCCATAATGGATAGCCTCTAAACTGTCCCGGGTCGCACTTAGCTGTAAGAAGAAATACTTACCTTGAAAAGTTCTTCTCCAGCGCTGCCATTTCAGGTGTGGGCAGCTGAAGCCAGCGCTTCCTCTTCTGCGTCCTCTTCGGTGATGTCGGAGTCCCACAATGCACTGCACCGACCCCGCTCGTCACTTCCGGGGCAGACGCGTCATCCCCGCACAGCTTCTGGGCATGCCCAGAAGGTGTTTAGCAGGGAATGCCGTGCCTTCACCGGAAGTGACAAGCGGGGCCGGTGCAGGAGAATTGACTCCTGGAAGCGATGACGTTCAGCTCCCAGGAGTCATCGCAAACCGGAAGAGACGGCGCGGGCCGCGGCCTCAGAGGGAGGAAATGGAAGGAAGGTGAGTATATTTTCTTGTATATTAAGGTAAGTGACCAAAAAAAAAAATTGGGAGCATCCATTTCTTTTTCAGGTGGCCCTCAGCAAGCGGATGGCCCAAAATTGATTTTTTCGATTTTGAGGCCGGAACTCCGCTTTAAGTATTTTTTGCAAAGTGAAGCTTCACCTCATTTAGTAAGCTCTGGAGCAACTGCACTTTGCAAAGTGCACAGTCTTTTTGCCTTTAGTAAATGAACCCCATTATCTCATGCTTTTGCAGGAATATAGAAAACATTCCTCTCTGGTAACGGGAAGGAAATTTATCGCACACTTCCTGTCTAACAGAGGAGACCAATCAGCACACCGGGAGAGTGCCTACTGCACCATACTCCTTTAGACATAAGCAGTTCGTTTGCCATGTCAGTTGCCCGCGCCACCAAATCTGACGCTTGCGATTGAATGCTTCCTATATGACATTTGCAAAGCCAGTGGCATGAATGGAAAAGCAGAAACTGGATATTTACCGGTCACCACCAGAAACATCCCTTTGCGGGCAGAGAAAGCGGAATAATCGTGTTTATAATGACAGGAGAAGACGAAGAAGTCATTTTTGCCATTCAGCAGAAGCCTTCACAATTAGCCGGAGAATATAATTATGGAAGAAACAGACAAAAGGCTCTGGCTCTGATTAACAGAAACAAACTGCGCGGCGGTGGTAATTTCTTCAAATGTTCCGGCTCGGGTGCGCAGGCTATTGGATTAACCCATACACTGCTGGCTCCGACAGCCAATATGCGGAGGGTAGAGTGTGCCTTGATTTCCCTTCACTTCCTGTTCAGGGGACACAACAGGAAGTGAGATAAAACCTCTCCAAAGAAAGTTCCCTTTCACTGGAACAATTTCACCTCACCTCTGATGGAAACTGTAACATTTTGGGTTTCCCATCACTTTCTATACCTGAGACAATTAGAGAGGCTGAGTCTCTTTAGTAAAGACTTAGGGAGCAATAAAATCTGAAAGGGGTTCTAACCCTTCCCACTCCATCCAAAGTAGACAAATGGCCCTAAAGTGTTACTAAATCCACAACAGTAAAATCAGCGTGAATATGCAGTAAAGCATGTTTGTTATACTCACTGTAGAACCAAAGGGGTTAATCCTCTGCATTGTGTATAAAGGCTGGTTGATTCTGTCTTCTCTGATCCTCCCCTTCCTCCACTGTCCTCAAACTATCTCCTGATAGTAAAGTGCCTCAGGGGCACTCTGCTCAGTTTGGTGTGTATTGCTAGAGAGTTTTTCCTTTTTCCTGGGAGGGTGCATGTGATCAGCACAGGGCCAATCAGCACTGTCCAGACAGAGGGTCAGGGTTCCTGCAGTCTCATAGGACAGTCAGAGGAGAATTAAAACTTCTCCTACAAGCATTACTAGGAACTGATAGAAGTCACAAGACTGCTATATACTGCTGATGAGAAAAGGTATTTATCAGTTTATATTTTCTAAAATAATTGCATTTTCGTGTTCTGTGTACTGCGGGAGACCAGATATAGTGAATGCAGGCTCCTGGGGAGACCAGATATAGTGAATGCAGGATCCTGGGGAGACCAGATATAGTGAATGCAGGATCCTGGGGAGACCAGATATAGTGAATGCAGGATCCTGGGGAGACCAGATATAGTGACTGCAGGCTCATGGGGAGACCAGATATAGTGAATGCAGGCTCCTGGGGAGACCAGATATAGTGAATGCAGGCTCCTGGGGAGACCAGATATAGTGAATGCAGACTCCTGGGGAGACCAGATATAGTGAATGCAGACTCCTGGGGAGACCAGATATAGTGAATGCAGGGTCCTGGGGAGACCAGATATAGTGAATGCAGGCTACTGGGGAGACCAGATATAGTGAATGCAGGGTCCCGGGGAAACCAGATATAGTAAATACAGGGTCCTATCAGTGCCCATCAGTGCCACCTTTCAGTGCCCATCATTGCTGCCTTCAGTGTCCAACAGCGATGCTAATCAGTGCTGCTTTTAGTGACCATCAGTGCTGCTCATTAGTACCTATCGGTGCTGCCTATCAGTGCCCACCAGATATAGTGACTGCAGGCTCCTGGGGAGACCAGATAAAGTGAATGCAGGCTCCAGGGGAGACCAGATATAGTGAATGCAGAGTCCCGGGGAGACCAGATATAGCGAATGCAGGCTCCTGGGGAGACCAGATATAGTGAATGCAGGCTCCTGGGGAGACCAGATAAAGTGAATGCAGGCTCCTGGGGAGACCAGATATAGTGAATGCAGGCTCCTGGGGAGACCAGATAAAGTGAATGCAGGCTCCTTGGGAGACCAGATATAGTGAATGCAGACTCCTGGGAAGACCAGATATAGCGAATGCAGGCTCCTGGGGAGACCAGATATAGTGAATGCAGGCTCCTGGGGAGACCAGATATAGCGAATGCAGGCTCCTGGGGAGACCAGATATAGTGAATGCAGGCTCCTGGGGAGACCAGATATAGTGAATGCAGGCTCCTGGGGAGACCAGATATAGCGAATGCAGGCTCCTGGGGAGACCAGATATAGTGAATGCAGGCTCCTGGGGAGACCAGATAAAGTGAATGCAGGCTCCTGGGGAGACCAGATATAGTGAATGCAGAGTCCTGGGGAGACCAGATATAGTGAATGCAGAGTCCTGGGGAGACCAGATATAGTGAATGCAGAGTCCTGGGGAGATCAGATATAGTGAATACAGGCTCCTGGGGAGACCAGATAGAGTGAATGCAGACTCCTGGGGAGAGCAGATATAGTGAATGCAGACTACTGGGGAGACCAGATATAGTGAATGCAGGGTCCCGGGGAAACCAGATATAGTGAATGCAGGGTCCTATCAGTGCCCATAAGTGCCACCTTTCAGTGCCCATCATTGCTGCCTTCAGTGTCCAACAGTGATGCTAATCAGTGCTACTTTTAGTGACAATCAGTGCTGCTCATTAGTACCTATCGGTGCTGCCTATCAGTGCCCATCATTGCTGCCTGCAGTGTCCAACAGTGATGCTAATCAGTGCTGCTTTCAGTGGCCATCAGTACCGCCCATTAGTACCCATCAGTGCAGCCTATCGGTGCCCATCTGTGCTGCATATATGTGCCACCTCATCAGTGCCCATCAGTGTCACCTCATCAGTGCCCATCAGTGTCACCTCATCAGTGCCCATCAGTGCTGCCTCACCAGTGCCCATATGGGAAGGACAAAAATTACTTATTTACAAAATTACAAAAACAGAAACTAAGAAAGGTTTTTTCTTTTTTTTTTTAATTTTCTATCTTTTTTGTTTTATTTAGCAAAAAAATAAAAATCCCCAGTGATTATTAAATACCACCAAAAGAAAGCTCTATCTGTCTCAAAATATGTATAAAAATTTTGTTTGGGTACAGTGTAGCATGTTGTCATTCAAATTGTGACAGCGCTGAAAGCTGAGAATTGGCCTGAGCAAGAAATGCTTTTGGATCTAACAATCCATTATAATGATTCACTGTGAGTTTATTACAGAGCCGTACTCCATACAAGTACATACCTGCCATGGCATACTCGGCCTTTACATACATACGGTCTGCCATGACATGCTCTACACAGTCAGCAGAATGAAGGAGACTTGGCAGGCATGCTGTGTATCTATATAGGCATAGGTGTGCACAGGGGGTGTGCCAGGTGTGCCTGGGCACACCTTAATCACTATGTGTAGTGCCAATTCTCCCTACTGCCCACGCTCCCCCACCCCGCAGTGCTGCCGGCTTTCCTCCTCTCCTTTCCCACTGCTGCTGCAGAGGATGTTTCAGGATGAAGAGCAAGGAGGCTACTAAATATGTCATTTACTGGCCCCTTCCTTTTCTAAATGAACACACTCACTCACTGTGTCCAATATATTAACTCAAAGTTCCAGCAAGGTGGCAACAGGGACTGAATATCACAGCCAAACCCAGTATGGCAGCACCTTACAGAAGGACTTGTAGTACACAGTCCTCAATACTGTAGAAGTCACACTAGCAGGTTTGCGATACCCGGCTGGAGAATTGGGAATATGTCCTTTACCAGCTCCTTCCTTTTCTGAATGAACACAGTGAGTGATCAGTACCAATCACTCACTTTGTCCATTCATAACTGAAGCATTGTAAACTGTGTTTACTATGCTTCAGTTTATGAATGAACAGGAAGCCGCTGAGCACAGAGCACTTCCCATTCATTCACTGCCCCGTGCAGCTGAGGCCGCAGAGGAAGGCATGTGTGTTTGAACTTTGGGGTGCGCAACCTAATGCAGCGATGGCGAACCTTGGCACCCCAGATATTTTGGAACTACATTACCCATGATGTTCATCTTACACTGCAGAGTGCATGAGAATCATGGGAAATGTAGTTCTGGGGTGCCAAGGTTCGCCATCATTGCCCTAATGTATTAGGCTGCACACACATACAGTGCACCCGAAAAGTATTCACAGTGCTTCACTTTTTCCACATTTTGTTATGTTACAGCTTTTTTCCAAAATTTTATAAATTCATTATTTTCCTTAAAATTCTACAAACAATCCCCCATAATGACAACGTGAAAATAGTTTGTTTGAAATCTTTGTAAATGTATTAAAAATAAAAAAAATGTAAAATCCCATGTACATAAGTATCACAGCCATGACAGTCAAAATTGAGCTCAGGTGCATCCTGTTTCCACTGATCATCCTTGAGATTTTTCTACAACTTGATTGGAGTCCCCCTGTGGTAAATTCAGTTGATTGGCCATGATTTGGAAATACACACACCTGTCTATAGAAGGTCCCACAGTTATCAGTGCATGCCAGAGCACAAACCAAGCCATGAAGTCCAAGGAATTGTCTGTAGATCACTGAGACAGGATTGTATGGAGGCACAGATCTGGGGAAGGGTACAGAAAAATGTCTGCAGCATTGAGGGTCCCAATGAGCACAGTGTCCTCCATCATCTGTAAATGGAAGATGTTTGGAACCACCAGGACTCTTCGTAGAGCGGGCCACCCGGCCAAACTGAGCAAAGAAGAAGGGCCTTAGTCAGGGAGGTGACCAAAAACCCAATGGTCACTGACAGAGCTCCAGCGTTTCTCTGTTGAGAGAGGAGAACCTTACAGAAGAGCAACCATCTCTGCAACACTCCACCAATCAGGCCTGTATGGTAGAGTGGCCAGACGGAAGCCACTCCTCAGTAAAAGGCACATGGCAGCCTGCCTGGAGTTTTCCAAAAAGCACCTGAAGGACTCTTAGACCATGAGAAACAAAATTCTCTGGTCTGATGAAACAAAGATTGAATTCTTTGGTCTGAATTGCAAGTATCATGTCTGGAGGAAACCAGGCACCGCTCATCACCTGGCCAATACCATCCCTACAGTGAAGCATGGTGGTGGCAGCATCATGCTGTGGGGATGTTTTTCAGTGGCAGGAACTGGGAGACTAGTCAGGATCGAAGGAAAGATGAACGCAGCAATGTACAGAGACATCCTTGATGAAAACCTTCTCCAGAGCGCTCTGGACCGCAGACTGGGGCGAAGGTTCATCTTCCAACAGGACAACGACTCTAAACACACAGCCAAGATAACAAAGGAGTGGCTACGGGACAACTCTGTGAATGTCCTTGAGTGGCCCAACCAGGGCCCAGACTTGAACCCGATTGAACATCTCTGGAGAGATCTGAAAATGGCTGTGCACCGACACTCCCCATCCAACCTGATGGAGCTTGAGAGGTCCTGCAAAGAAGAATGGGAGAAACTGCCCAAAAATAGGTGTGCCAAGCTTTTAGCCTCATACTCAGAAATACTTGAGGCTGTAATTGGTGCCAAAGGTGCTTCACCAAAGTATTGAGCAAAGGGTGTGAATACTTATGTACATGGGATTTTTATTTTTTTATTTATATTTTTTTAATTAATTTGCAAAGATTTCAAACAAACTTTTTTCATGTTGTCATTATGGGGGATTGTTTGTAGAATTTTGAGGAAAATAATGAATGTAATCAATTTTGGAATAAGGCTGTAACATAACAAAACGCGGAAAAAGTGAAGCGCTGTGAATACTTTCCCGGATGCACTGCAAATGAAAAATAAGATAAAGTCCTCCAAAATAAACCTTCAGCCTAAAACAGTATCTCATTCCTGGTATATCCGGAGTATAGGTAGGTCAGCAAAGGCCCATTGAAGGGCATACAAGTAGCCTTGGCCCAAACTTTCCTGTTAGCCATTAGCATACAACATGGTGTCCCATTTCAAATAAATTAGGATTATCACTTAAAGCACATGTGGATCTAGAGGATATTAATCGTGATCTGATTGTGTCCTTTTTACGATTGGCTAGTCTTGTTTTGGCTGTATATATGTTCCATTTATGGCCTGACTGAAAAAACGACATGCAGGGGGGGATGGGCCATGTATCTAATAATAAATGCTTCCAACAGTCGGAAGTGCTTATTATCAGAGTGATTTTTTTATCTTGTTCTGCGTGATCATCAAAAAGAATTCCGGACCATGCGCCAGGGTATGCGCCAAACGGAATTTCTTCATTAATTTACAGCAGATTACATTATCAGCAATCACGGGAGCTGTGTGCATAGAATAGAGAAGTTCCTCCAGTGTTCCGTCCAGGCTCCTTCTGCTGTCCTACAAACATCTGCTGCAAGCCTTGGGAAAGTTTTGGATTGAGCATGTCATGGTAGCAGGGTTCCAAGAGACAGTGATGTCTATATATACTCACTGGCCACTTTATTGGGTACACCTTGCTAGTACCAGGCTGGACCCCCTTTTGCCTTCAGAACTGCCTTCATTCTTCCTGGGCCAAAGATTCAACAAGATTCCGAGATTTTGGTCAATAGTGACATGACAGCATCATGGATTGAGATGTGGTGAGTGTGGAGACCATTGGAGAACAGTGGCCTCATTCTCATGTTTGTGACATGGTGCATTATCCATACCTTCCAACATTTGAACTTCTGAATGAGGGACACTGGAGGATGAATAAGACCTGCGGCGCACATAGCGAGCCGTGGTAATACCATCCCATCCCAGCTTCATCCACCCCCCTCACCCATCCCAGCTCCATCCTTCCCCCTCACCCATCCCAACTCCATCCTTCCCCCCTCACCCATCCAAGCTCCATCCATCCCCCCCTCACCCATCCCAGCTCCATCCATCCCAGCTCCATCCTTCTAGCCCCCTCACGCATCCCAGCTCCATCCTTTCCCCCTCACCCATCCCAGCTGCATCCTCCCCCCCACACCCATCTCAGGTCAATCCATCTCCCTACACCCATCCCAGCTCATCCATCCCCCCTCACCCATCCCAGCTCCATCCTTCCCCCTCACCCATCCCAACTCCATCCTAACCCCCTCACCCATCCCAGCTCCATCCATCCCCCCTCACCCATCCCAGCTCCATCCTTTGTACCCTTACCCATCCCAGCTCT
Organism: Pelophylax lessonae; assembly: GCF_965119305.1. Taxonomy (NCBI): domain Eukaryota; kingdom Metazoa; phylum Chordata; class Amphibia; order Anura; family Ranidae; genus Pelophylax; species Pelophylax lessonae. Next base: position 190,259,159 of record NC_138780.1, on the reverse strand, counting down.
GTCCATCCCCCCCCCCCCCCTCACCCATCCCACTGCAAGTCTTGTGTGTATAGAAATAATCACAGACCTCAGATCAGCCGTTCTCGTGGTGTGCTGCTCCCTGCCTCCTCCTCCGTTTAAGGGGAAAACACAGGAAGGAGGAGGGGCGGGTTCAGGGCGCTCAGCTCTGAACTGGTCTGAGAGTGACTTGTCAGAGACAGCCGGAGAGAAATGCCAGCTGGCATGTGTTGCTCGTGGCGTGCGGGAATCAAGTTCTCAAAAGAGGCAGAACGATGGTCTGACAGCCGCTCATTCTAACTGTGGGGGGCGTGGCTTGTGAAATGACCATAAGACCTGTGTTCCTATATAGAAGGATCACAGGCACTCTGTGATCATTTCAGGGAGAAGAATGGTCAGATGTATTTACAACAGCTGACCGTTCTTCTCTCAGCGGGGAACGATCGTGGGTGTCAGGCGGCAATCGGAGCCGCCTGCCCACTGCATTAGCTTCCCTGCTGATGAGCGCCAGCGGCGCGCGCTTGCCCCCTAGCCTCCTGTTTGCGACCGATGTACAGTTACAGCGGTAAGCACAGGAGCGGCTGCCTGCTGCAGTGCATCTGCGGCAGGCGGTCATAAAGAGGTTAAAAATATGGCTGCCTGGAGGTGATCTGTACACAGAATGTATACTGACCACACCCCAGAAACATAATTTTCTGCTTGTGTGATTGGCTCACCAATTTTCTCAGAAGGCTTCACTAAGATAAAAGTCAGATTTCTGGCATCCCCTGCAACAAAAAGGTCATTTGTGGTCTAATACTCCCAATAGGAACACGTCTAAAGGGATGCAGGCCCAACAGATTTCCCCATTAGAGCCCTGCAGCTGCCACAGCTGATAGATAATTATGAAACCACTCCCATTAGACCCATTCAGCACAGAGGAACAAACAATGATTTCTTCAGAATAACAAAAGTTAAAGAGGTTGTAAACTCGTTTGAGTTTTTTTTTTTTTTTTACACCCTGCAAAAGAAAGACATAATGAGCTAGTATGCATCGCATATTAGCTCATTATGCAATACTTACCTCAGAACGAGCCCCCGCCGTGCCGCTCACTCACCTCTATGACGGGCGACATGTCTAGTCGCCCGTCTTCCGGGATCGCGGCATCCGGTCATCTGATTGGCCGGAGCCGCGGTGACGTCACTCCCGCGCACGCGCGCGGGAGCCGACAGTCACGGCACGGGGCTCTGAAGGAACGGCACGATCGGCCGTTCCTTCAGAGCGCATGCGCCAGTGACGTCACTGGCGACATGTAAGGTAAATATCTCCTAAACGGTGCATGTTTAGGAGATATTTACAGTACCTATAGGTAAGCCTTATCATAGGCTTGCCTATAGGTACAAGTTGTAGAGGAGGGTTTACTTCCTCTTTAAGAATCTGCAACAAAGTTTGTTAAAATCCTTGTAATGTACAGAGATCACCCAGAGGGGAAGTTTTTTTCTCACCAAAAGTGGAGATATGCTTTAAGAAAAAAAATATTGTTTTGTGTTTTTTTTTTTTAAATTGTCGGGTTTTTTTTTTTTAATTTGTTTAACCGGTTGCCGACCGCCGCACGACTATATACTGCGGCGGTCAGCCCCGGCCAGGCAGAGTGACGTATCGGTACGTCACTCGCCTGTCACTGACTTGCGAGCCTATTGCGGGCGGGCGCGCGCCCGCCGAGGCACGTGCCCGCCGCGGCTCGTTCACAGACAAGTCAGTGCGTGTGACCGGCGGACTCGATGTCCGCCAGTCACACTGCGATCGCTCCTGTGAAGGGAGAAAGACAGAGCGGCTTGTGTAAACAAGCTGCCTGTCAGTTCTCCCTGTGTAAAAGTGAAGATCTGTCCGTTCTACTATGTAGAACGGTTGATCTTTGCTTTTACACCAATAGGAATGTCCCTGCACAGTTAGAATCACGCCCCTAGGACACACTTAACCCCTCCCTGTCCAATAAAGTTAACCCCTTCCCTGCCAGTGTCATTTTTGCATTAACAGTGCATATGTATAGCACTGATTACTGCAGTAATGTCACTGGTACCCCCAAAAGTGTCAAAAATGTCAGTCAAGGGTCCGATCTGTCCGCCGCAATGTCGCAGTACCGAAAAAAAAATCGCAGATCGCCGCCATTACGCTTTAAAAAAAAAACACCAAAAATGACAAAAATCTTTCCCTTTGTTAGTAAACGCGATAACTTTTGCGCAAACCAATCAAAATACGCTTTTTGCGATTTTTTTTACCAAACATAGGTAGCATAAAACAAATTGGCCGAAAAATGTTAAAAAATTTTGATTTTTACATTTTTTTTGGGGAATTTCATATAAAAAATGTGAAAAATATTGTTATTTTTGCAAAATTTACGCTCTTTTTTTGTTTATAGCGCGTGATCAAAAAATCGCACAGGTGATCAAATACCACCAAAAGAAAGCTCTGTTTGTGGGAAAAAAAAGGACGTCAAATTCTTTTAGGTACAGCGTCGCACGACCGCGCAATTGTCCATTAAAGTCACGCAGTAAAAAATCGCAAAAAAAACCCTGGTCCTTTAGCAGCCAAATCCTCCGGGGCTTAAGTGGTTAAAGCGAAAAAAATAAAAACCGCAGAGGTGATCAAATACCACAAAAAGAAAGCTCTATTTGTGCGAAATATCAATTTTTTTTTGGTACAACGTCACACTTCCGCGTAAGTGACAGTTAAAATAAAGCAGCGTACCATTGCCCGCATCCTCCACCAAAAAAAAAATAAAATAAAAAATAACGCAGCGCAGTATCGCAAACAAATGGGGGGTAAATCTTCCGGGGCTGAAGAGGTTAAAGGAGCTTCTAGAATCCTCAGGAACCATTTGAAGCCCATTGCGCCCTTAAAAAACACCAACAACCAACTTAATTCTGCCTTCTTCATCAGCTGAAATGCATAATTACTTGCAGAATAGAGCATTGCCGGCAATCTGTCTTCATGTCCTTGTGGAGTCCTTGCTCCAACTTCTTTCACAGAGATAAGCCCCGTGTTCCAAGAAACTTTATATGTGGGCAAGTTCAAAGAGGAGACACTGCACTCTGATCTCGACTCTGGGCGTGCGCTGCCGGGAAATGACTTATATTTTTTTATTAACATTATTTTGTGAACTGACATCTAGGCGACCAGATACGGGTAATCAAAGGCGATAGCCATTAAAGGGTCGGCGCACGTAAATTAAAAGTCAGTTTATTTGAAATAGCTTTTAACAGAACGTATCAATAAAATAAAAAAAAAAAAAAACAGTTTTGGGTATCTTTCAGAAGTAAAGATATGCAATGAGAAATAATTATACAGATAATATATATTGCTTGTTTATATATATATATACATATATAAAAATAAATAAATAAAAAATACATATATATTCATTGTAAAGCGCTGCGCAAACTGTTGGCGCTATATAAATCCTGTATAATAATAATAATATATAGTGCGTCCGGAAAGAATTCACAGCGCTTCACTTTTTCCACGTTTTGTTACGTTACAGCTTTATTCCAAAATTGATTCAATTAATTATTTTCCTCAAAATTCTACGAACAATACCCCATAATGACAACATGAAAGAAGTTTGTTTGAAATCTGTTCAAATGTATTAAAAATATAAACAATCCCATGTGCATAAGTATCACAGCCTTTGCTCAATACTTTGGTGAAGCCCCTTTGGCACCAATTACAGCCTCAAGTATTTTTGAGTATGAGGCTACAAGCTTGGCACTCCTATTTTTGGGCAGTTTCTCTCATTCTGCTTTGCAGGACCTCTCAAGCTCCATCAGGTTGGATGGGGAGTGTCGGTGCACAGCCATTTTCAGATCTCTCCAGAGATGTTCAATGGGGTTCAAGTCTGGGCTCTGGCTGTACATAAGTATTCCTTGTGATGACACTCAAAACTGAGCTCAGGTGCATCCTGTTTCCACTGATTATCCTTGAGATGTTTCTATAACTGGATTGGAGTCCACCTGTGGTAAATTAAGTTGATTGGACATGATTTGGAAAGGCACACACACCTGTTTATATAAGGTCCCACAGTTATCAGTGCATGTCAGGGCACAAACCAAGCCATGAAGTCCAAGGAGTTGTCTGTAGACCTCCGAGACAGGATTGTTTTGAGGCACAGATCGGGGGAAGGGTACAGAAAAATATCGGCAGCATTGAAGGTCCCAATGAGCACAGTGGCCTCCATAATCCGTAAATGGAAGAAGTTTGGAACCACAGGGACTCTTCCTAGAGCGGGCCGCCCGGCCAAACTGAGCGATCGGGGAAAGGAGTATTAGTCAGGGAGGTGACCAAAAACCCGATGGTCAACCTGACAGAGATCCAGTGTTTTTCTGTGGAGAGAGGAGAACCTTCCAGAAGAACAACCATCTCTGCAGCACTCCACCAATCAGGCCTGTATGGTAGAGTGGCCAGACGAAAGCCACTCCATGTCTTTATGGACCTTGCTTTGTGCACTGGTCCAAATCATTTGGTGGAGGGGATTATGGCGTGGGGTTGTTTTTCATGGGTTGGGCTTGGCCCCTTAGTTCCAGTGAAGGGAACTCTTAGGCCCCTTTCACACTTGTGTAACCTGTCCTGCGACTTGAGACTGCATGACAAGTCATACCCCATGATTTCCAATGAGTACCATTCATATCTGTGTGACATCGCAGCGACTTCAAAGTAGACCTTGCACTACGTTGGTCTGACTTTGAGGTGACCTGAGGTCCATAGACCTCAAGGTTACACCAGCATTGCTTCAAGTCGTGTCAATGTCTCGTCAAAGTTGTGTGACTTTTAGGTCATACAAGTGTGAAAGGGGCCTTAAGGCATCAGCAAACCAAGACATTTTGGACAATTTTCAGTTTGGGGATGGCCGCTTCCTGTTCCAACATGACTGCACACCAGTGCACAAAGCAAGGTCCATAAAGACATGGATGAGCGTACATATGAGACTTTCTGAGTCGTCAACAGATGTTTCCGGGGGAATGGTCCTTACACTCTGAGATCTTTGCATTGATCTGCAAACGCTGGGGGTTTCCCAGATGTAGATCTGTTGGCATCCAGATTCAACAACAAGTTGAAGAGATTTGTGTCCAGGACAAGGGATCCACTCGCAGTCGGAGGGGATGCTTTGGTGACTCCTTGGGAGAAGATTTCCCTGATCTATGCCTTTCCTCCGGTTCAGCTGCTGCCGCGTCTGTTACGCAGAATCAGAGGGGAAATCAGTAATCCTGGTAGCTCCAGCATGGCTGAAGAGGTGGAAATCAGTAATCCTGGTAGCTCCAGCATGGCTGAAGAGGTGGAAATCAGTAATCCTGGTAGCTCCAGCATGGCTGAAGAGGTGGAAATCAGTAATCCTGGTAGCTCCAGCATGGCTGAAGAGGTTTTGGTCAGCACAAATTCAAAAACTGCCAGTGGCAAGGCCTTGGGTTCTTCCACTGCATCCGGACCTGCTCTCCCGAGGTCTCAATGAATATGCCTCTGTGTCCTATGATGTACTCTAAGAAATGGATTCTACAGGCAAGCTGTAGAAGAAATACATATTTTATTAAAAAACAGACCATGACAACAGTTTGTGTCACACAGTGCACACAGGAAACTAAATGTCACCCACTTTGGGTTTGCATCTACTTTATTAGACAAACAACATAATCTAGTCACTAGTGCATCCCTTCCTTTTTTACGTTTTATTAAGTGTAATGCAGCATACAAACAAAGCAGCATAAATTAGTTGAGCGGTTCACTGGGGTTGATTTATTAAAAGCTAATAGACTGTGCGGTTGCTCCAGACCATGAGTAATATTTTTTAAAGTAAATGAGTGATTTTTAAAGCAGAAAGCACTATGATGAGTGTAGATTGTCTGATACATCCCCTCTGTATGAACTCATCACTCGAATAATTATCATAGGACTCACAGAACTCCGAGAGGGTTATAAATAGCAGCCCAGCGGTCCTAATGGAATCCAAACTCTGATGAGTTTAAAGGGAAACTTTAGCAAGTGGAGAGATTACCTTCCAGGCTTTCGCCATGCTGGGGAGAGAACCGCTACCGTATAAAAACAAGAGAAAACAAAGGCGCGTGTAATCCAATTTTATTGAGCGCCAAACATTTCAGAACACATTTCATCCCTCGGTAGGGAGATTCAATGTGTTTGATTGATTTCCATGCATTATGGTGCGGCGCCTTTGTTTGATCCATGTTTGCCCGTCTGTGTTAAAAAAATCAGTAATGGTACGTTTATCTTGTTAATCGAAACGCCAGATACAAGATATCTGATTAGTTCCCGCTGCAGTCCTGTCAATGTGTGCCTTTGAAATAAAATAGCACTCCAGTGGCAACCTGGGGAGCTACAGTTCATTGTGGTCTGATGAGACCAAGATGAACTTATTTGGTTCAGATGGAGTCAAGCGTGTGTGGTGGCAACCAGGTGAGGAGTACAAAGACCAGTGTGTCTTGCCTACAGTCAAGCATGGTGGTGGGAGTGTCATGGTCTGGGGCTGCATGAGTGCTGCCGGCACTGGGGAGCTACAGTTCATTGAGGGAACCATGAATGCCAACATGTACTGTGACATACTGAAGCAGAGCATGATCCCCTCCCTTCAGAGACTGGGCCTCAGGGCAGTATTCCAACATAACGACCCCAAACACACCTCCAAGACAACCACTGCCTTGCTAAAGAAGCTGAGGGTAAAGGTGATGGACTGGCCAAGCATGTCTCCAGACCTAAACCCTATTGAGCTTCCGAAGACGTCAACGTAATGACCAAACATGTCAAGCTGACACGCACGCCGCCTCATTGTGGATTATAGCCGTGGAACGCTCACCGGGTGTCGGACCGTACTCCAGGAAGAAACAAACTTTTTGCATCCTGAAGAGACCTCGGTGTACCCCCCATCCAGTAATAGTGCATTCGGCTGTCTAGCTACATGTTACCCTTAGGGCATTGATACATTGTTGGTTACATGTTTTTAATTATTTTAATAAATGGATTTGACTTATGAAAATACTACACCATGAGGAGTCCCTTGTTTTTGCTTTAATACCCACCCAGAGATATACAGGTCATCCTAGTACCTAGGAGAGTGGACAAGAGTGTACCCAGACATTGGAATATTTAAACTAGCGTTATATGATCCAGGTTGCCATATGGTAACAGGGATCAACTACATCTGGTAAGCTTTAACTTCGGCCATCCCTGCACGAGTGACTAGGAGATACCCACCATCACTGCTCCCCTGCATGGTTGTGATTATTTCACTGGGACACTATAGGTTATATATGCACTGGACTTTGAGTGAATAACCTGAGTTGCACAGAAGCACTTTATTGATTTATATGTGTCCATATTAATTGGAAAATTTTGCACAATTATTTATTTATATTTATTTCTGTAAAGGATTGATATGTCACTAATATTTGAGAATTGCACAGTATTGTATTTGAGTCTTAGCATTGGATATATGGTTCACAAAAAAGGGGGTGACCTCTTATTTTTCAATATAGCACTTTGAAACGCACAGGAGTATTATTTTATATTAGTCACTAATGCACTTTATTGTATGGTAGGATTTTGCGCTGCTAGAATTGAGGTCATAAACTTCGAGATATAACTATATTGTTTCCCCATTTGGTGGATGTGTAGCAGCTGCAATACTGTACATTCCCATACATTTATTTATTATTTATTTGATAATATATTTGGTGCGAGTGTTATTCCTATTGTTTGAACCTTGCACAGTGCCTTCCAAACTCCTACAGAGTAAGAAAAAATTATTTGATCCCCTGCTGATTTTATACGTTTGCCCACTGACAAAGAAATGATCAGTCTATAATTTTAATGGTAGGTTTATTTTAACAGTGAGAGACAAAATAGCAACAAAAATATCCGGAAAAATGCATTTCAAAAACGTTATAAATTGATTTTCACTATAATGAGTGAAAAAAGTATTTGATCCCCTATCAATCAGCTAGATTTCTGACTCCCAGGTGTTTTCTATGCAGGTAATGAGCTGAGATTAGGCGCATTCTCTAAGGCCGTTTTCACACAGGTGGACCATTCAGATCCGCCTGTCCGTTTTTTTGGCTCTGAACGGTCCCCCCATGCATCCCTATGGGGCATTGGATGTCAGCGGAGACATGTCCGCTGACATCCGATCCGTCAAATCTGGACGGATGGAAACCCTATTTTCCATCCGTCCAGCGGATCGGATCGGATGAGAACGAACCGACGGTCCTTTACCAATCCGATTTCCCCCATAGAGATGCATGGGGACCTGACAGCTGTGTCTCTGCACACAGCGCGGAGACACAGCTGTCATCCTCCTGCTCAGCGGGGGATTGGCGGATCGATCCCCCACTGAGAAAATTGGAGTCCGTCCAACGGACTCAGTGTGTGAAAGAGCCCTTAACCACTTTACCACCGGAGGATTTTGCTGTCATACATCTGGGTCACTTTTTGCGATTTGGCACTGTGCGAATTTAACTGACAATTGCGCAGACGTGCGATGCCGTACCCAAACGAAATTTACCTCATTTTTTTCCTACAAACAGAGCTTTCTTTTGGTGGTATTTGATCACCTGTGCGATTTCTACTTTTTGCGCTATAAACAAAAAAAGAGCGTACATTTTGAAAAAATAACAATATTTTTCACATTTTTTTATATGAAATCCCCCCCCCCCAAAAAATGTAAAAATCAAAATTTTTTTGAATTTTTGGCCAATTTGTTTTCTGCTACCTATGTTTGGTAAAAAAAATCACAATAAGCGTATTTTGATTGGTTTGCGCAAAAGTTATGGCGTTTACTAACTAAGGGAAAGATTTCTGTCATTTTTGGTGTTTTTTTTTTTTAACGAGTAATGGCGGCGATCTGCGATTTTTTTTGCGGGACTGCGACATTGCGGTGGACAGATCGGACCCTTGACTGACATTTTTGACACTTTTAGGGGTACCAGTGACATTACTACAGTAATCAGTGCTATAAATATGCACTGTTACTGTAAAAATGACACTGGCAGGGAAGGGGTTAATTTTTATTGGAGAGGGAGGGGTTAATGTATGCCTGGTGCTTACTGACGTGTGTGGGGGGAGGTGACTGAATGACACAGGGACAGATCCAGGGTTCAGCTATGCTGAACACTGCAATCTGACCCTGCCTGCCACTTAGGAGATTCGCCCGCTTGTGTTTACACAAGCAGGCGGATCTCCACACTCGATTCCCCAACGATCGGGGAAGAGCAGCGGCGATCGCCGCTGCTCCTCCCCTGGCCCGACTCCCGCTGTGACTGAATACAGCGGGAGCGAGCCTCCGGCGGTGAGCGTGCACCACCGAGAAAGGGGAGTGTCTGGCGACGTAGGTCTACGTCGTCAGACCTACAAGAGCCACTTTGCCGCAGTACAGCTCTAGTGAGCAGACGGCAAGTGGTTAAAGGGAGTGCTCCTAATCTCAGCTTGTTACTTGTATAAAAGACACCTGTCCAAAGAAGCAAGCAATCAATCAGTTTCCAATCTCTCCAGCATGGTAAGGACCAAAGAGCTGTCCAAGGATGTCAGGGACAAGATTGTACACAAGGCTGGAATGGGCTACAAGAACTGATCACATGCCTGACGAAGGGGTCCTGCGTGGCTCTGAAACATTGCACTTACCTTGGTATGATGTGATCCTGTCACAATAAAAAGTTTTTGGACTGCTATGCAAGATCTATGGTTTGTTTCCTAACATTTATACTTATCTGGGCTACAAGACCATCGACAAGCAGCTTGGTGAGAGGGTGACAACAGATGGTGCGAATATTCGCAAATGGAAGAAACACAAAATCACTGTCAATCTCCCTCGGTCTGGGGCTATATGTAAGATCTCACCTTGTGGAGTTTTATCGAGGATGAGAATGGTGAGGAGTCACCCCAGAACAACACGGAAGAATCTTGTCAATGATCCCAAGGCAGCTGGGACCATAGTCACCAAGAAAACAATTGGTAACACATTACGCCGTGAAGGACTGAAATCCTGCAGCGCCCGAAAGGTTCCCCTGCATTCTCCCACTGACACCAACAATCAGGGGCAGACTGGCAACTTTCGGCCCAGGGGGCAAGTACAAACCAGAGGCCCATGGTGCAGCGACTCGGCCCCCCTCCCACTTTCCCTCACCCATCCTCCCAATCCTCCTCCTGACCCCCATTATAAGCTGAAGCCCTGCTCCAGATACTCTCTACTTACCGACTGAATCATAGTTCCCGATCTGGCCAGCAGGGGGCAGTTGGGGGGAGCTGGGACAGCTCGGTTGGGGCTGGCCGGGGCAGAAGAGTCTCCAGTGGGGCATGGAACCGGCTGCGTTCTGTCCTTGTCTTTACCCCGCACTCAGTAGGTCAGTGGCAGGGACTTTTTACTTCTCTTCACCAGGAATCCTTTAGGCATGTCTGTGGCAGAAGCATTGCAGCCTTTTTACGGGGGGCATCAGAGCGGCCAAGGGGGCAATTGCCCCCCTGCCCCCTGGCCCAGTCCTCCCCTGCCAACAATGGGGTACTATTCCACTCGCTGACACCAGAGATGGCAAACTGATTCTCCCACTGATACTAATAATGGGGCACTATTCCTCCAACAGACACCAATGATGCAATCTCTTTACTCACACTGACACCAAAGATGGGGCACTATTCATCCTACTTACACCAACAATGGGACACTATTCCTCTCACTGACACCAGTGATGGGGAACTAATTCTCCCACTGACACCAATTATAGGGCACTATTCCTCCCACTGACACCAATGATGCAATCTCTTTACTCTCACTGACCACCAAGCCTATGGCATTGTTTACTCCCACCGATGCCAGGGCATTTTCTCCTCCCCTGGCCACGGTTTGAAGGGAAGTTAACTGACCCTTTGTTTGAAAAGTTTGGAGAGCCCTGCCTTAGTGTTATGGTCAACGCTCCTTACATTTGTGGTCATTGAAAAGAATTACTCCCTGAAAAGGTTTGGAGCCCGTAGATTACGTATCTGGAGGGGGACCCCCGAGCTGGACAGTTGTAGGCCACATCGGATGAACGTATATTGAGCGTGTTGGTACCGTCAGATACTTAGCTACATACATATGCTCTACTTATATTTGACCTGAAGTCATTTTCCTCATTCAGCAATCTCAAACGTTTTCGCAATACTTCTCTTCATTTCTTCTACTTTCCTTTCTTTCGCTCTTTCTCTTAGTTGGTCTTTTCCCAGCCCAACTTCTTTGATGTTTCCTTAGGGGTTTCACTTCATTTAAAGACTACATACGAGAAAAAGCCTTAGAGTTTATGGGTGGGGGACAATAGGGGACTTACTTGCATTGCTTACTAATGTTTACCTCAGTTGAAGTCCACCCAACTCATGTATGTTCCTTCAGAGCTGCTGACGGTATTCAGTTATATGATTGATTTTGTTCATTTGCAACATTGTCTGAACAATATTGCTTATTTGTTTTTTTATGTTGAAAATTTTCAATAAAAACATTGAAACGAAAATAATTAGTCTCCATTTACACTAGTACGACTTGTCAGGCGACTTGGTCAGCCTGACAAGTCGTGCACCGTCACGGTCCATAGTGTAGTACAGGAACAGTTCTAATAGGAGCGACACAAGTCGCTCCGACTTAGAAAAAGGGTCCTGTACTACTTCGGGGCGACCTGGAGTGACTTGCATAGACTTCACAGGTCGCCCCCGAAGTCATGCCACTTCAGTGTGAATGCGGTCTTACTCCCTTACAGATAGCTAAAAAGATCAATGGTGGGACCTATCTGCAGGGGCTGACTGGCAACTTTTGGCCCAGGGGGCAAGTACAATCCAGAGGCCCATGGTGCAGTGACTTCCCCCCCCCCCCACTCTCCCTCTTCCCGTCCTTCTTCTGTCCCCTATTCCAGGCTGAAGCTTTGCTCCAGGTACTCTCTACTCACCGGCTGAATCTGGGTTCCCAACCTGGCCAGCAGGGTTGCAGTTGGGGGAAGCTGGGGGAAAGCTGGGTCGGGGCTGCCTGAGGGAGGAGAGTCTCCAGTGGGGCATGGAACCGGCTTCTGCTCAGACACAGTTTACACCATCCATGCTGGGGGGGGGGGTCTGTGCTCTGTCCTTGTCTTCAACCCACACTCAGTAGGTCAACAGTGGGGACTTTTTACTTTTCTTCACCAGGAATCCTTTAGGCATGTCTGTGGCAGAGGCCGTGCAGCCTTTTTACAGAGCATCAGAGTGGCCCGGGGGGCAATTTCCCCCCTGCCCCCTGGCCCAGTCCTCCCCTGCCTATCTGAGAGGAAGAAATGGCTTATTGCTCAAGAAACCCCTAGGGACCTCTGGAGGAACCCTAGGCTTCCATGAAACCCTGGTGTACCCTTTTCTCTTGGATTTTATATTATATTGTATTTTTCAAAAGACAAGAAAATGGTGTCAAGACTTGACAGAGCAACAATGTGTCAACAATAGCGTGCGATATATCGCTCAGCAATGGTGCCCATTGCCGCTTGGCTTCCACATGCGGTGTAATCTGCATTGGTGTGTTTGAATTCCTTATTGCAATCACTGAACAGGTGTTCAGCCAGAAAATCGATGTCAGGTTGCTGTTGATGCAGGGTTCCTGTTCAGAGATTGCAGAGCGCCATCTGATCCTCTTCCAGTCCATTTCACAGTCAATATCCCATTAGCGCCTCGATTACGGCAATCTTTCAATAATTTCACCGAGCCTATGGTAACCCCAGAACCTCTTCTGCAAACTGCAGGCAGAAAGTAACTGGGTGATCAGTAATCAGAGATAAATGTGGAGTTTATAGCAGCTAATGGAGGAAAAAAGCCAACTTGGCGTGTGTAGGCGTGGAGAGAGAGAGACGGAAAATTGCATATACACAAATCAGAGAAGTAAAGCAAACCTGTAGAGAAAATAAATGGAAGAGATACAAGGTTCTTCAGGGCCAAAGGTCATTGGCTACCCAGGTAAATTTAGCAGAAGCAAGCAAGCTGCAACGTAGATTAAATTGCATGAAAATAGTAAGAATGAACTCTCTTATTTACTTCCTTTTGATCTGTTAAATATAACATTGTCAACATTTTTATATTTATTCGATAAGTGCCAAAATATACCTATTAATGCTTCCAGAAATATTATGAGCTTATAACTTCCTTTGCTCTCTGCCTATGCTGGACACTTAGCGCCGGTTCACATATATGCGAGCCCACTGCTCTGCAAATCACATGCGATGTCTGTGCGATGCGAATTCAGCCATACAGATTGTATGGCTGAATTTGCTTTAGATTCGGACACAACTCGCACAGGACCCTTTTTTGGGTCCACACTAGAATCGGATTGCATCGGCGATCCGATTCATGTCCGAACTGACAGTTTGCACTGCGATATGCGAACTGATCTGGGAGTGTCGTTAAATTAGTATTGACACCCCCAGTGATTCGCATATGGCAGTGTGAACTGCCTGCGAGTTGAACATGATTCGGGAACCCACAGTGGATCCGCATTGCATATGTGTGAACCGGGACTTAAAGAGGAAGTAAAGTCTTTACTTTTAATTGTACCTACAGGTAAGCCTATAATAAGGCCTATAATAAGGCTTACCTGTAAGTACTGTGAAAATCTCCTAAACTTGCACCGTTTAGGAGATATTCAGGGTGCATGCAGCCGATGACATCAACAGCGCATGCGTCTGAAGGTCCGGCTTACCATGCCGGACCTTCAGAGCCCGTGCTGTAAATAGCAGTACCTGCTCACATGGGCGGGAGTGACGTCATCGTGGCTCTGGCCACTCACAGTGCCCAGAGCCAGCGAACCCGGAAGAAACACCAGGGAAGATGTCAGCCGTCTCAGCGGTGTGCGGGCGCAGCTAAAGGGCTTCGTTCTAAGGTATTTCATAATGAGCTAGTATGTTATGCATACTAGCTCATTATGCCTTTGTCTTTTGTCTCCGGCCCCCCCATGGAAAAATTAAAAGTCAGCAGCTACACATACTGTAGCTGCTGACTTTAATATTGAGACACTTACCTGTCCTGGAATCCAGAGATGTCGGCACCCCAGCCAATGTTTCCATTGGCTGTTGGGTGCTGCCGCCGCCATACCCTGTAAGGGAAATCTGATTCCCTACTGTGCATGTGTAAAGTGCGCTGCGCTTTCTAAATGGCCCGGCGGCGGGGAAGGAGGAGGGGGCCAAACTTCTGATGGACCACGCCGTAGCGAGGTCTGACGGAAGTGGGGACGGGTACCTGTCAAAATCATTTTCCCCCTTCCCCCCCGAAAGGTGCCAAACGTGGCACCGGAGGGGCTGGAAGGAGACAGATAAGCGGAGCTTTCACTTTTGGGTGGAACTTTACTTTAACAATTACACTGTTCCTTGGTATCTTTATGAATTACAGAAGTCCCCCCTCCCTGGTATAGAGATGAGAAGAGGATAGGTGGTATCAGGGCTGATTTTCAGAGAATAGGTGCAGGAACTCCCCCCTTTCTTAGTCACTCTTATCTCTGCCCCCTACCCACCCCTGAGCAGATCTCTTGGCTCCACCTCCTATTCAGCATCCACCTCCCTGTACCGCCTCTTTTAGAAAATACAGAACTAAGTATCATTTTGTGCTACTAAGTGCTACAAAGTATGGAATTTCACAGACCCCACCACAGCAACAATAGATCCCCAACACAACAGCAGACGACCCCCTAGCAACATTGGACTCCTACAACAAAATATCACCCTAGCAACAACAAACCCTAAGAAGCAACAACAGATCTCCGAGCATCCAGCATCAATAGACCCCCCAGCAGCCAGCAACAACAGACATCTTCCTCAACAATAGATCCCTCTCAGCAACAATTGACCCCCTGGCAACATAAGACCCCCCCAGTTAACAACAATAGACCCACCCAGCAAAAACAGATCCCCACCAGCGACAATAGATCCCCCAGCAGCCAGCATCAATAGAGTCTCCAGCACACCTTGCCATAAAATACATTCACTGTTGGAGGTGAAAAAAGCCCTGGGTGGTGTTGTGTAGTCCTAACACACTTCCTGTCCTAGGATGACAACATTGCTTTTCCACAGTGCAGTGAGTGAGTGTTGTCACCCTAACATAGGAAGTGTGTTACTAGCAGGTAGGGATGAGCATAGGATTTGGCCAAACAGCAGGGAATTGGCTCAGGATTCTGCCAAACATGGAAGGCAGTGGTCAGTGCTGGGCCAATGAGCTGCGGGTGGGGGATTCCCTTGACATCACTGACCTAACATGGCCATATTAGGCCAATGATATAATGAGCATCTCCCGCCCCTTTATGTATGTGAAGCTGCAGGACAGGGAATAGGCTCAGGGTTTAGCCAAACCCAGAAAGCAGCGGTCATCACCTGACCAATGAGCTGTGAGCGGAGATTCCCATGACATCATTAACGATGTCATGAGCATCCCCTTATCTTTATGTACGTGAAGCTGCAGTGCAGGGAATTGCCACCGGGTTCGACCAAACCCAGAAAGCAGCAGGCAATGCTGGGGAAGTGAGCTGTGGGTGGGGGATTCCCTTGACATCATTGACCTAGCATATCCCTATATGGTCAATTATGTCATGAGCACCCCCACCCCTTTATTTCGGTGAAGCTGCAGGGCAGGGAATAGGCTCAGGGTTTAGCCAAACCCAGAAAGCAGCAGTCAGTGCCTGACCAATGAGCTGTGGGTGGAGATTCCCTTGACATCATTAATGATGTCATGAGCATCGCCCCATCTTTATGTATGTGAAGCTGCAGTGCAGGGAATTGCCACCAGGTTTGACCAAACCCAGAAAGCAGCAGGCAATGTTGGGGAAGTGAGTTATGGGTGGGGGGTTCCCTTGACATCATTGACCTAGCATATCCATATATGGTCAATTATGTCATGAGCACCCCCACCCCTTTATTTCGGTGAAGCTGCAGGGCCAAACCCAGAAAGAAGTTGTCAGTGCCAGGCTAATGAGCTGTGGGCAGGGATTCCGTTGACATCATTAACTTAACAGGGCCATATTAGGCCAATGATGTCATGAGCAACCCCCCCACTTTTATGTACGTAAAGCTGCTATGCAGGGAATTGCCACCGGGTTCGAACAAACCCAGAATGCAGCGGTCAGTCCTGAGCCAATGAGCTGTGGGTGGAGAGTTCCCTGCCCCACGTGCACAAAGGAGTGGGGAAGCTTATGACATAATTGACCTAATATGGCCATGTTAGGTCAATGGTTTCAAAGGAATCCCCCGCTCACAGCTCTCTTTCAGGTTTGGCCACATCCTGAGCCAATTCCTTTCCCCGCAGCTTCAAGAACATAATGGTGGGGAGATGCTCATAACAATGTAGCACTGCCCCCTTAAGGAATGCTGGATTTTCACACTTTCGGGTCCCCCTGGGTTACCTTGACATTCACAGTCTATCACTTTACTTCTTGGCTCAGTCAATAATTAGTCCAGGGGTATGTTATTGTTTTGTTTTTATTTTATAAATTAGGGATGGGAGAAGGGAATAGTGGGACACTCCAGACCAACCACGCACAAAGTTTGGAGGACATCTATCTGCTGATACAGCCAGGCTGTTGATTCACCCTGCCACTTAGGTGGATTTAGGATTAAGTCTCTTTCCAGATGACTTGATGAACTAATATTATCTTCAGGACACTCTCCTAGTATCCACTTTCCTGACCACTGACACCCGTTTACTGACTATCCTACTCTGGGGTGGCCCCCCTCAGGATAGGCCCCTTGACACGATCCCCTCACGATACTGTTTTTCCAGGGTCTCCAGTGTCTCCCCCTCAGTCAGCTTTCCTGGACCTCTGGATTCAGCTCCGTTCCTCTGGCCTTCCGGACAACCTCCTGATGCCACGTGCCACTGCTACAGAGGAGGCAGCCACCACCCTCCCTCCGGGACTCTGCTCACCAGCCAAAGACCCCGCAGGACATGTGCTCCTGGCTTTTATAAAGTATCCCAGAATGCACTGAGACAGCCTGTCCCTACCAATCACCAGGACTGTATCAAAGCCCATGTATCCATTGGTCAGGTTTCCTCCCACTGTCCAACATGCCTCTCTATTGGACCAGCGTGAAACACTCTCTAGACTCAATGAATCGCATACTGAGCACACTGAGCAGACCTCACTAACAGATCCTGCTCTCTGCTAGACAGAAAGCAATATAGATTTGCCTACTGCTCCTCTGATAGGCAGACAGAGCCAAAAACTATACTCTCTCACTACCACCTACCTAGGAGGGTGCTACAATATTATTGGCCTGAAATGGCCATGTAAGGTTCAATTATGTCAAGGGAATCCCCCGACACTTCACCTTTCTGACATTGACAGCATGGGCGTCCGCAGAACGTTTTTCAGGGGGGGGGGGCATCATTTTAAGGTCACCCATGCTCCACCCCTTTTTAACAATGTCATTAAGGGAAGGGGCTTGGTCATTATACTTATTTGAGTATATATCTTTAAAGGGCAAATGGCAGCATTTATTTTTAAAGCATTTGTTAACCTAAAAAAAAAAATTGTTGCTTGTGCTGTGTAATTTGGCCCCTGCCTGGCTATGTCCTCCCCTCTGTAAACTGACCACGGTATACCAAGGCTGCTGAGCCCTGACACCGTGGTCAGTTTACGTGCCTCCGTAATTCGCAGCTCACCTGTCCTCCTCTGTCCTCTCTTCCCCCTCCCTCCCTGCCTGTGCCCGTCCCCTCCCCTTCTGCTGCTGTAGTTTCATTTAAAGTTTCATATCTTGTCTACAGTCTGTTTAATAATCCTGTGTGCCCCTGTGTCTGTGTTTTATAAAAATAAGCCGTTCTTTACAAGTTTTTTAGAGCGCCAATTGCTGCTCACATGACCCGCCACCTCTCTCCTGCTCTCCCCCTCCCCTCCCGACTGACGACAGTGAGGAATCCTCTGCCCCACCTGCTGCAGGCAGCTGTCAGACAGGGAGAGGAGATAGCCGATGGGTCACGTGAGCGGTGCTCGTCTCACTGCAAACTGGTAAAGAACGCCTTATTTTTTTTAAAACACATACACAGACACTTGGGCACACAGGATTATTAAACAGACCAGACAGGATGGTATAAAGTGGCTTAACAACCACTTTTAAGGGGAAGTTGAGATTCCAGGGGGGGGGGGGGGGGCGTTTGCCCCCCCCCCCCCCCCTGCCCCTACCTGCGGATGTCCATGATTGACAGCTACCTTCTGGGCTCGACCAATCTGGGAGCTGAATCCAACCTCATTCCTATTGGTAGGATCACCAGGTCTCAAAAAAGAAATAAGGAAAACTAATGCAACCACCACATCTAAAACACATCTAAGCGCTGATAAGCTGTGATATGTTGCATTTTTTGTTCTTAAGTGTAGATACGCTTTAAAAATCAGACAACACGTTTATGAATGGGCCGTTAATGAGCGATTAATCTTCTTCTTCCTTTTAAGTCTATGAAGGAGATTAATCACTAATACTTTCTATGGGATTACAGATCTGCTACTGAAACCTTGAAATGCACACAAGGAGCACATCCAGCCTTTCATCTAGACAAGCCTTTCTCATAGAGAAACCCTCGAAAAAACTTTCAGGTCTTATAGAATCCCTGACAATAATTACTGTATCTACAGATCACAGCATATTTGCAGGAACGGCACGTTGACATAAAAGGGTAAGAAAAAGAATAAAGAATGTACATACCTAGCTTATTTGACACCCAAGGATTCTTTATACCCTAAAAGTATTTTTTAGTAATGAAAGGAAAATTGTAATAATCTTTGCCAGAAAAGAAATACAGACTGGAAAAATTGTAGTGTAGTGCTTCCTCAGTGGGAAGAATGTTCCTTACATTGGTGGTCAGTGGGAAAAATTCCCCTAACACTGGTGGTCAATGGGAAGAATGCTCCTTAACGGCTTGCCGACCGCCGCACAACTATCTACGTCGGCAGTCAGCCCCTCACAGGCAAAGTGACGTAGATCTACGTCGCTAGCCTGTGAGCCTCTAGGGGGCGAGCGCGCACAGCCGGAGGCGAACTCCCGCCCCCACTCATTCCCTAACATGTCCGCGCGAGTGACCGGTGGACCCGATGTCCGCCGGTCACTCGCGATCTCCCCGTGGAGAGGGAGAAAGGCAGGCGGCTAATGTAAACACAGCCGCCTGTCATTCTCCCCTGTGTAATAACAGAGATCATACGGTCCTGCTACATAGGATCGTATTTCTCTGTTATTACACAACAAGCCACATCCCTATACAGTTAGAAACACGCCCCTAGGGACACACTTAACCCCTCCCTCTCCAATAAAGTTAACTCCTTCACTGCCAGTGTCATTTTTACAGTAACAGTGCATATGTATAGCACTGATTACTGTAGTAATGTCACTGGTAACCCCAAAAGTGTCAAAAATGTCAGTCAAGGGTCCAATCTGTCCGCCGCAATGTCAAAGTCCCGCAAAAAAAATGGCAGATTGCCGCCATTAAGCGTTAAAAAAAAAAACAACAAAAATGACAAAAATCTTTCCCTTTGTTAAGTAAACGCAATAACTTTTGCGAAAACCAATCAAAATACGCTCTTTGCGATTTCTTTTTTTTTTTTTTTTACCAAACCTATGGTAAAAAAAAAAAATTGGCTTAAAAATTTTGATTTTTACATTTTTTTTGGGGAATTTCATATAAAAAATGTGAAAAATATTGTTATTTTTGCAAAATTGACGCTCTTTTTTTGTTTATAGTGCATGATCAAAAAATCGCACAGGTGATCAAATACCACCAAAAGAAAGCTCTGTTTGTGGGAAAAAAAGGACGTCAAATTAGTTTAGGTACAGCGTCGCACGACCACGCAATTTTCCGTTAAAGTCACGCAGTGCCGAATCGCAAAATAGGCCCCGGTCAGGAAGGGGGTAAATTCTTCCGGGGCTTAAGTGGTTAAAGAGCATCCGGAAAGTATTCATAGCGCCTCACTTTTTCTACATTTTGTTATTTTACAGCCTTATTCCAAAATTGATTAAATTCATTATTTTCCTCAAAACTCTACAAACAATACCCCAGAACAGTGGTGGCGAACCTTGGCATCCCAGATTTTTTGGAACTACATTTCCCATGATGCTCACCTACCCTGTAGATATAAAACAAAGAAAAGGGCGCACCAGCCTAGCGCATTATCCTCAGCGAGTTTATTTAAAATATCAAGATAAAAATCGGCTACTCACAAACATACGTAGAAAACAAGCATATCAGTTCCATAAAGCCGCCTCATTATAGGAGTCCAATATCTCATAGAAGCAGAGGGCTGACGCGTTTCGAGGCTGTGCCTCTTCCTCAGAGCTCTGAGGAAGAGGCACAGCCTCGAAACGCGTCAGCCCTCTGCTTCTATGAGATATTGGACTCCTATAATGAGGCGGCTTTATGGAACTGATATGCTTGTTTTCTACGTATGTTTGTGAGTAGCCGATTTTTATCTTGATATTTTAAATAAACTCGCTGAGGATAATGCGCTAGGCTGGTGCGCCCTTTTCTTTGTTTTATATCTACAGTGTCTGGTCGACCGCCCTGGTCGTAAGGGGCAGCAAAGCCTAGCCATATTGGATGCCAAGTGTAAGTACGAGTTCCGGGATTGAGGCAGCCTGAGAACCGGGTTCTGAGCGCAGGAGTGAGGTGCTGAATAGCACTCATTTTCTTTTCTGGCATATGCTCACCTACCCTGCAGAGTGCATCATGGGAAATGTAGTTCCAAAACATCTGGGGTGCCAAGGTTCGCCATCACTGCCCTATAAAGACAAGGTGAAAGAAGTTTGTTTGAAATCTTTGCAAATGTATTAAAAATAAAGAAGGAGAAAATCCTATGTACATGAGTATCACAGCATTTGCCATGACACTCAAAATTGAGCACCGGTGCGTCCTGTTTCCTGTTTCTACTTCATCCTTGAGATGTTTCTACAACTTGATTGGAGTCCACCTGTGGTAAATTCAGTTGATTGGACATAATTTGGAAAGGCACACACCTGTGTATATAAGTAACCAGTGCATGTCAGAGCATAAACCAAGCCATAAAGTCCAAGGAATTGTCTGTAGACCTCTGAGAAGGGATTGTATGGAGCCACAGATGGGGAAGGGTACAAAAACATTTTCTGCAGCATTGAAGGTCCCAATAAGCACAGTGGCCTCCATCATT
Organism: Pelophylax lessonae; assembly: GCF_965119305.1. NCBI lineage: Eukaryota > Metazoa > Chordata > Amphibia > Anura > Ranidae > Pelophylax > Pelophylax lessonae. Next base: position 190,238,013 of record NC_138780.1, on the reverse strand, counting down.
CCTGAATGGAAAAAGTTTGGAACCACCAGGACTCTTACTAGAGCGGGCCACCCGGCCAAACAAAGTGGTGGGGGGAGACGGGCCTTAGTCAGGGAGGTGACCAAGAACGCAATGATCACTCTGACAGAGCTATAGGGTTTCTATGTGGAGACAGGAGAACCTTCCAGAAGAACAACCATCTCTGCAGCGCTCCACCAATCAGGCCTGTATGATAGAGTGGCCAGACAGTAAAAGGTGCATGGCAGCCCGTCTGGTGTTTTCCAAAAGGCACATGAAGGACTCTCAGACCATGAGAAACAAAATTCTCTGGTCTGATGAAACAAATATTGAACTCTTTGGCCTGAATGGCAAGCGTCATGTCTGGAGGAAACCAGGCACCGCTCATTATCTGGCCAATACCATCCCTACAGTGAAGCAGTGGCGGCCTGTGCATAGGGGGCGCCAGGGCGCCGCCCCCCTAAAAAAAAAAGGAGAAAAAAATTGCAAAAAGAACAATAAAGTTTTGAAAAAAAAAAAAATCGCGTTCACCGGCCTATGTGGTGGCTATGGGGGGTGGGGTTTACGACCCAGAAGAGGCGCCGATTGGCTGCCTTCTGGGGGCGTAACCTGGGCGCAGGTCATAGCGCTAGGACACCCCCACTTTCGTGATATCCTGGCTGTGATTGGTCCAGTCTCCAGCCTGGACCAATCATCATCAAGGACATCCGATTGCTGACCCCGCTGACGTCGCAATGGGGGCGGTGCCGGTGCGTGCGTCAGTCACGCACCGTCACCGCCCGATCTCCTTCCCGCCGCCCGGACCGATCGGAAGACCAGAAGACTGAAGAGGACGAGCAGCGCCGTGGACGGTTCCCGGAATCCCGCCGCCGTCAGAAGAAGAGGACTCGAGGAGAGGAGCAGCGCCGTGGACGTCTCGCAGGCAGCCCAGGAGGAGAGCAGGTAAGTGATTGAAGCCGACCTGTGCCCTCACCTGTGCCATGCCTATACCATCACCTGTACCATGCCTATACCATCACCTGTGCCATGCCTATACCATCACCTGTGCCATGCCTGTACCATCACCTGTGCCATGCCTGTACCATCACCTGTGCCATGCCTATACCATCACCTGTGCCATGCCTGTGCCATGCCTATACCATCACCTGTGCCATGCCTATACCATCACCTGTGCCATGCCTGTGCCATGCCTATACCATCACCTGTGCCATGCCTGTACCATCACCTGTGCCATGCCTATACCATCACCTGTGCCATGCCTGTACCATCACCTGTGCCATGCCTATACCATCACCTGTGCCATGCCTGTACCATTACCTGTGCCATGCCTATACCATCACCTGTGCCATGCCTGTGCCATGCCTATACCATCGCCTGTGCCATGCCTATACCATCGCCTGTGCCATGCCTATACCATCACCTGTGCCATGCCTATATCACCACCTGTGCCATGCCTATACCATCACCTGTGCCATGCCTGTACCATCACCTGTGCCATGCCTATACCATCACATGTGCCATGCCTGTACCATGCCTATACCATCACCTGTGCCATGCCTATACCATCACCTGTGCCATGCCTGTACCATCACCTGTGCCATGCCTATACCATCACCTGTGCCATGCCTATACCATCACCTGTGCCATGCCTGTGTCATGCCTATACCATCACCTGTGCCATGCCTATACCATCGCCTGTGCCATGCCTATACCATCACCTGTGCCATGCCTATACCATCACCTGTGCCATGCCTGTGCCATGCCTATACCATCACCTGTGCCATGCCTGTACCATCACCTGTGCCATGCCTATACCATCACCTGTGCCATGCCTATAACATCACCTGTGCCATGCCTATACCATCACCTGTGCCATGCCTGTACCATGACCTCAAAGTCACGCAATTTTTTTACCGTGTTTTTTGCCGCGAAGCAATACCTATTACATTTTTCTTTTTACGCCCCCCCAAAATTTTTGAGCACCAGCCGCCACTGCAGTGAAGTATGGTGGTGGCAGCATCATGCTGTGAGGATGTTTTTCAGCGACAGGAACTGGGAGACTGGTCAGGATCGAGGGAAAGATGAATGCAGCAATGTACAGAGACATCCTTGATGAAAACCTTCTTCAGAGCGCTCTGGACCTCAAACTGGGGCGAAGGTTCATCTTCCAACAGGACAACGACCCTAAGCACACAGCCAAGATAACAAAGGAGTGGCTACGGGACAACCCTGTGAATGTCCTTGAGTGGCTCAGCCAGAGCCCAGACTTGAACCCAATTGAACATCTCTGGAGAGATCTGAAAATGGCTGTGCCCTGATGTTCCCCATCCAACCTGATGTAGCTTGAGAGGTCCTGCAAAGAAGAATGGGAGAAACTGCCCAAAAATAGGAGTGCCAAGCTTGTAGCATCATACTCAAAAATACTGGAGGCTGTAATTGGTGCCAAAGGGGCTTCACCAAAGTATTGAGCAAAGGCTGCGAATACTTATCTACATGGGATTTTTTTTTTTGTTTTTTAATTATTTTTTTTTCATTTACAAAGATTTTAAACAAACTTCTTTCATGTTGTCATTATGGGGAATTGTTTATAGAATTCTGATGAAAATAATGAATTTAGTCCATTTTGGAATACAGCTGTAACATACCAAAATGTGGAAAAAGTGAAGCGCTGTAAATACTTTCTAGATGCACTGTACATTGGTGGTCAATGGAAAGAGTTGCCCTTACATTGGAGGTCAATAGAAAGAATTCCCTTTACATTGGTAGTCAGTGGGAAGATTTCCAATTACATTGGTAATCAATGGGAAGAATGTTCCTTACATTGGTGGCCAGTGGGAAAAATGCCCCTTTTATTGGTGGTCCGTACGAAGTATGCTCCTTACATTGAGGACCATTGTCTTTATTTCTCACTACATTGGTGGCCAGTGGGAAGAATGCTTCTTACATTGGTGGTCGGTGTATAATTCTCCTTACAGTGGTGGGAAGAATGCTCCTTACATTGGTAATCAGTGTCTATAGTTCTCTTTACATTGGTGGTCAGTGGCAAGAATGCCCCTTGCATTGGAGGCCAGTGGGAAGAATGCCCCTTATATTGGTGGTCATGAGGAAGAATGCTCCTTACATTGGTGGTCGGTGCAAAGAATACCCCTTACATTGGGGACATTGTCTATAATTCACCTTACATTGGTGGTCAGTGGGAAGAATGCTCCTTACATTGGTAATCAGTGTCTATAAGTCTCTTTACATTGGTGGTCAGTGGCAAGAATGACCCATAAATTGGAGGCCAGTGGGAATAATGCTCCTTATATTGGTGGTTGGTGTGAATAATGTCCCTTGCATTGGTGGTCATAAGGAAGAATGCTCCTTACATTGGTGGTCAATGGAAACAATTCCCCTTACATTGGTGGTCGGTGCGAAGAATGCTCCTCTCATTGGTGGTCAGTGGGAAGAATGCCCCTTATAATGGTGGTCGGTGCGAAGAATACCCTTACATTGGGGGCCAATGTCTATTATTCTCCTTACATTGGTGGCCAGTGTAAAGAATGCCCCTTACATTGGTGGCCAGTGTGAACAACACCTCTTACATTGGTGGTCAGTGTGAAGAATGCCCCTTACATTGGTGGTCAGTGTGAACAACACCTCTTACATTGGTGGTCAGTGTCTATAATGTTCCCTTAAAGATAATTAAGAAGATCATTGGTGTCACTGGTTACTTTTCTGAGAGTCCAATATTGCTGGAACTTTCTGTGAAAGAGTGACAACGTCCTGTCCTTGTCTCCCAATTGTGCTCCTTTGTTGTCACTCTGCCGCACCTACTTGTGATGAAACACAATGGCCATTTTACCATCCATTGTGCAGGCATAGTCCACTGTTGTCACCATCAGAAAACCTGCCCTGACAAATGCCAGTCAGCCATTACTGGAGTGCATGTAGACAGGAAATAGTTACAAAGAGGCCACAGGAGATCAGCAGCCCTGAGATGTAACAAAAGATTTTTTAAAAAAGGCGAAAATGGAAATAAAAAATATATATAGTATAGATTTGTTTGGATCCAAATGTAATCTCAGCTCCTGGGCCCAGATCCTTTGCGGTGAAATGCATGTGTCAAAGTGAAACAGAAAAAAAGATCAAGGTTCCAAAAGACCGTGTTTTGCCACATGAATAGTATCTGTTTATTTATGAAAATTGGTAAAATAATTGCTTTTCTTCTTGCAGCTAAATTTAAGTTTGACGGGGAAAAATTACATGGTTGAGCTGAATTGTAACAAAAGGTGAAAAAGGTGAAAAATTATTGAAAAGAAAAAAAAAAGCTGAAAATGGCTAAATGCATTTGACACACAAAAAATGTCACCTTGACATCTCATTTCTGCTTCCCTCGGCTGAAATTCTGGGTTACGCCACAGTGATGATGGCTTAAATAACTGTCAGAATTTTCATGAGAATTTTGATATCCGATGCCATGTCTGTATTGCCTCGATAACATCTTTTATGTCGTATGTGTGCAACTTTAACTCTTCAATAGAAAACAGATAAAAAATAAAAAAACATTGGAAAAACACAGACAGAAAAAGTCGTTACAAAATGAGTTTAGCTGATTCCCCTTTAGTCAAAATGAAGTAAAAAGAAACTGCCAGCACAGAGTGATTTTGTTGAAATTATCTTTTACAGATTGCTGTGGGTGCTTTTTATTTTATTTAGCTGGTGTGTTTTTTTGGGGGAATTTTTTTTACATTTATAGAAGTTTATTTTATTTTATTGATTGTTTTTTGCCTTTGTGGTTTTTTTTTTTTTCCTTTTCTTTTATTCTATTTTTTTTTTTTTTTCTGTGGAAATGCAAAATAATGGGAGCAGTTGGGGATCCACATTTGTGATTGTGATTCTCGTTGAGTGAAATATTGGACATGATTTTTTTTCTTCATCCATGAGTTAATTTTTATGTTTTTTATGACAGTATTGTATTGTATGTGCATAGTCTCAAAACTAAGACTTCGATTTTTGATGGTAAATACAATTTGTATCGAAAAAAAGGAGGAGGAGGGAGGCATAAGGACTTTCTGGGTACAGTAAGGCTAAACGTACATTATGTTAAAAAATCATATAAATTTATTTGGTCACAACATATTAAAAAAGTACATATAATGAAGACACAAACAGAGCGTCTAAAAACAACACATATAAATGGAGGAATACTCTCATGATACCACAAAGGACACAATGCCTAATGTGTAGATTTCTTGCCCATGATATGCTATGCTATGCCATACCTCTGACCTTTCTTTGGTCAGTGGTTTTTTGATATATGCTGTGATATTATATATATATATATATATATAATTTTTTTTTTGTTTTCTAATTTATCTATTTCTTCGATAGATTTGAATGCAAGCTCTCTGTTTAGATGTTTAGGAACTCTCTGTTAACATAAGACCCCTGAAGAAGCGGACAAGATACCGCGAAACATGTTGGGCAAGAAATCTACACATTAGGCATTGTGTCCTTTGTGGTATCATGAGAGTATTCCTCCATTTATATGTGTTGTTTTTAGATGCTCTGTTTGTGTCTTCATTATATGTACTTTTTAACCACTTTACCACCAGAGGATTTTGCTGTCTTCCGTCCAGGCCACTTTTTGCGATTCGGCGCTGTGCGACTTCAACTGACAATTGTGCGGTCATGCGACGCCGTACCCAAACGAAATTTACGTCCTTTTTTTCCCACAAACAGAGCTTTCTTTTGGTGGTATTTGATCACCTGTGCGATTTTTACTTTTTGCGCTATAAACAAAAAAAGAGCGTTTATTTTGAAAAAATAACAATATTCTTAACATTTTTTATATGAAATTCCCCCCAAAAAATATGTAAAAACCAATTTTTTTAAAAAATTTTGCCCAATTTGTTTTATGCTACATATGTTTGGTAAAAAAAATCGCAATAAGCGTATTTTGATTGGTTTGCGCAAAAGTTATTGCGTTTACTAACAAAGGGAAAGATTTCTGTCATTTTTGGTGTTTTTTTTTTTAACGCGTAATGGCGGCGATCTGCGATTTTTTTTTGCGGGACTGCGACATTGCGGCGGACAGATCGGACCCTTGACTGACATTTTTGACACTTTTGGGGGTACCAGTGACATTACTGCAGTAATCAGTGCTATATATATGCACTGTTACTGTAAAAATGACACTGGCAGGGAAGGGGTTAATTTTATTGGAGAGGGAGGGGTTAATGTATGCCTGGTGCTTACTAACGTGTAGGGGGGGAGGTGACTGAGTGAGTCATGGACAGATCGGATGTCCAGCTATGCTGAACAGTCTGATCTGTCACTCCCTGTCACTATGGAGATCCGCCCGCTGTGTTTACACACAGCAGGCGGATCTCCAGACTCGATCCCCGACGATCGGGTAAGAGCAGCGGCGATCGCCGCTGCTCCTCCCCTGGCCCGACTCCCGCTGTGAATGAAAACAGCGGGAGCGAGCCTCCGGCGGCGCGCAAGCGCCGCCCAGAAGGGGGAGTGTCTGACGACGTAGTACTACGTCGTCAGACGATAACGAGCCACTCTGCCGCAGTAATATTACTGTGAGCAGAGGTAAAGTGGTTAAATATGTTGTGACCAAATAAATTTATATGATTTTTTAACATAATGTACGTTTAGCCTTACTGTACCCAGAAAGTCCTTATGCCTCCCCCCTCCTCCTTTTTTTCGATATAATTGATTTCAGGACGTAGGTACCTTTTTACTTCAGTACTATTCACTTGACACCCCATTAACTACCAAATACAATTCGTACCTTTTTATTATTCGTGACAATTTATTGAGTACCTCTAAAAAGTCCTGTGTTTCCCCTCTATTTCTGTTAATTTATATTTGAATGTGAGCAGTTGATTTTTAGCACGCTTACAGGGCCATGATAGATAAGAGAAGCTTCCATAACACCCAGGAGCCAGTAAAAGACCATTCAAAATAATACCAGTGCAGAGCTTCTCCTCTTTACCAAACCATATAACCCCTGCATCTCAAAACTTTACCATGTGCAAGTGGAATTTCTTTTTTTTTGTGAATCCTATCACACATAAAAAGTAAGGAACATCAAAAAAAAATCATATATTAAAAAAAAAATTAAATTACCATTATCAAGATAAATATATCATTTGTGCAACCATTGTGAATAGAAAAATACCCCTCATTTAAATAAATATATAAAGTATAAAAAAGAGTCTAATCAATTTATATGGCCCATGCCAATAAACTTCCTTTCATGTCATCAAACACCGATTTCTCCATGTATCACTTTAAAACACCACAGTGCTCTTTAGGTATGTCCTCAGCTGCTACCTTTGAGAAAGTGCATCTGGGACGTAACGCGTCAGTGCATCTGGGACGTAACGCGTCAGGTCATCAATGTCTTTTTAAGAGTGCTTTAGCTATATTTTTTGCCCATTGCACTCTTAAAAAGGCAGGGAAAAAGCAGTGTCTTTGTAAAAGTCCCCTTTTTATCACTCGTTTGCTGCTCCTCCGTCATAGTGAGTGACATTACCCAGTGGTTTTAGGAACAAGGAGCATGTGACCTCCTTCAATGTGATAGCATTTAGGTCTAGCAGCCAATCACTAGGCACCAACATTGTCAGATGAAAGGGGAAATGAGGTTATTGCGCATGATGTACAGCTGACACTAAAGACTTTAATGCTGTTGGGGGCAGGAGTGGCAGGGGAGTGTTGGCTAGGTCAGTATCAGGGCAAGGCAAGGTGATAGGAGAAGCATGTGGCCATGAACTGCCACACCCAAAGTGTGAGTCCAAAATGGGATTTTTTCACTTAAAACGTATGCACATGATCTGTAGATGTATCCAACACTGTTCAGGGGACCAAAAATGTTTCCTTATTCAGGGCCATTAAAACAATAAATATAGGACATTATATATATATCAAGACAAGACAAAAAATTATATATATATATATATATATATATATATATATATATATATATATTATACACTACATTGCCAAAAGTATTGGGACACCTGTCTTTACACGCACATGAACTTTAATGGCATCCCAGTCTTAGTCTGTAGGGTTCAATATTGAGTTGGCCCACGCTTTGGAGCTATAACAGCTTCAACTCTTTTGGGAAGGCTGTCCACAAGGTTTAGGTGTGTGTCTACGGGATTCATCCAAAAGGAGTTCTATCGGGTTGAGGTCAGGACTCTGCAGGCTAGTCAAGTTCTTCCACCCCAAACTCGCTCATCCATGTCTTTATGGACCTTGCTTTGTGTAGTGGTCCAAATAATTTAGTGGATGGGGTATTTTGGTGTAGGGTTGTTTTTCAGGGGTTGGGCTTGGCCCCTTAGTTCCAGTGAAGGGAACTCTTAAGTTGTCAGCATACCAAGACATTTTGAACAATTTCATGTTCTCAACTTTGTGGGAACAGTTTGGGGATGGCCTCTTCCTGTTCCAACATGACTGGGCACCAGTGCACAAAGCAAGGTCCATAAAGACATGGATGAGTGGGTGTGGAGGAACTTGACTGGCCTGCACAGGCCTCCTGACCTCAACCTGATAGAAAATCTTTGGAATGAATCAGAGCAGAGCAGAGACTTCAAGTCCAACATCAGAGCCTGACCTCACAAATGCGCTTCTGGAAGAATGGTCAAACATTCCCATAGACACACTCCTAAACCTTGTGGACAGCCTTCCCAGAAGAGTTGAAGCTGTTATAGCTGCAAAGGGTGGGCCACCTCAATATTGAACCCTACAGACTAAAACTGGGATGTCATTAAAGTAGTATTGGTGAGGTTGAAAAAAGACACCAGTCCATCCAGTTCAACCTATGATGTGTGTGTGTATAAGTGTTTATGTCAATAGTACATTGTATATGCCTGTATGTTGTGGTTATTAAGGTGTCCATCTAATAGTTTTTTAAACTATCGATGCTCCCTGCTGATACCACTGCTTGTGGAAGAGAATTCCACATCTTTACCGCTCTGACAGTAAAGAACCCTTTACGTAGTTTAAGGGTAAACCTCTTCTCTTCTAATTTCAGTGACTGGCCGCATGTCTTTTTAAATTCTCTTTCACTGAAAAGTTTGTTCCCGATGCTTGGGTCACCAGTACGGTATTTGTACATTGATATCATATCCCCCCTCAAGCGTTTCCTCTCCAGAGAGAATAAGTTAAATGCTTGTAGTCTTTCCTCATAGCTGAAGTCCTCCAGTCCCTTTATTATCTTTGTTGCCCTTCTCTGGACTCTCTCTAGTTCCCGTACATCTTTCCTGAGGACCGGTGCCCAGAACTCAACAGCATACTCCAGATGCGGCCGGACCAGAGTCTTGTAGAGTGGGAGAATTATCGTTTTATCTCTGGAGTGAATCCCCTTTTTAATACATGCCAGTATTCTGTTTGCTTGCAGCAGCTTGGGATTGCATGCTATTGCTGAGCTTGTCATGTACTAGGACCCCCAGGTCCTTTTCCATCCTAATTCCCCCAGAGGTTCTCCCCCTAGTGAGTAACTTGCGTTCGTATTTCTGGCACCCAAATGCACTACCTTACATTTTCCAACATTAAACTTAATTTGCCATGTAGATGCCCACCCCATTTTTTTGTTCAGATCTTCTTGTAAAGTTTCCACATTCTGCGTAAAAGTTATTGCCCTGCCTAGCTTTGTATCATCCGCAAATGCTGAGATTGAGCTGGTTATCCCATCCTCCCGATCGTTCTGAATAAATTATATAGAGTTGGTCCCAGGACAGATCCTTGGGGGACCCCACTTTATACACTGGACTATTCCAAGTACTCGCCATTTATCACCACCCTTTGGACTCGCTCCTGAAGCCAGTTTTCAATCCAAGTACTCACCCTATGGTCCATGCCGACAGACCTCAGTTTGTACAGTAAACGTTTGAGGGGGAACTGGATCAAATGCCTTTGCAAAATCCAGATACACCACATCCACAGGCCTTCCTATATCTAGATGGCAGCTCACTTCTTCATAGAAGGTTAATAAATTGGTCCAACAAGAACGATTCTTCATGAATCCATGCTGATTACTACTAATAATACCATTTTAATTACTAAAATCCTGTATATAGTCCCTTATCATTCCCTCCAATAGCTTGCAGACTATTGATGCTAGGCTAACCGGCCTGTAGTTTTCAGGGATATATCTCTGCCCTTTTTTAAATATTGGTGCCACGCTGGCTTTTCTCCAATCAGCCGGTACCATTCCTGTCAGTAAACTGTCCATAAAAAGTAGGAACAATGGTCTGACTATCACCTGGCTGAGTTCCTTAAGGACCCTCGGGTGTAAGCCATCTGGTCCCAGTGACTTGTTTATGTTAAGTTTATCAATTCTATTTCTGAGTCTGTCTTCTGTTAACCACGGGGGTGCTTCCTGTGTTATTGCCTTTAACATTACAGTCTAGGTTACTGTATCCCCCCGTTTCCTTTGTGAAGACTGAGGAGAAGAATGTATTCAGAACCTTTTCCTTGCTCTCTGTCCTTTGTAGCCAAATTCCCTTCATCATCCTTTATGGGGCCAATATGTTCTGGCCTCACTTTCTTACTATTTAATATACTTAGAGAATTACTTGGGTTTTTTTTTTTTTTTTTTTTTTTTTTTACTCTCTTTCGCTATGTGCTTTTCGTGTTCTATCTTAGCCCCCTTGATTGTGCTCCTACATTTCTTATTGCATTCTTTGTAATGTTGGAATGCTGACAATGACCCCTCAGCCTTGTATTTTTTGAAGGCCTTTTCTTTTGTTTTTATATGCATTTTTATGTTGGAATTTAGCCACCCAGGATTTATTTTAGCTCTTTTAAACGTATTCCCTGTTGGAATGCACTGGCCAATGTATAAAACCCTCTTATTTTTAAATTGGATTGTCCTTTATTATTATACTTGCATACCCAGCAGCAAATTTATTGTTGCTCTGTAGTACCCCATTCCTATTTCCCTGCAGCCACCCCACTAATAACACACGTATCATGGCACGTAATCCAGGGGGTGCGCTGCATGAACCGGGAAGAGACAGCTGCCCCCCCCCCCCCCGGAGGGCTCATGTGCTGTAAATTGCCGGGAATGCTCCAGGGATGCACAATGAAAAAGCACTGTGCTGCACAGCCAACGTCATTTTCAGCTCCCTCCACATTGTATTGTACACAGGCGTGGCATTTAAATGTGAATAAAAGTCAACCTATGTCCATCCACCTTAGGGTCTCGCTTACATGCATGGTCCACGGGTTAAAAAAACCATGCATCTGGCCTGTGTTTTACCGCTCCCCCTCCCCCAACTGCTTCCCCTTAGCTGCACATGCCATGGCTTGATGCTTTGCATTGTGGCGTGGTGAAAATTATCCCCCAGTACAGCATCCAAACAAAAGGTAAAGGTGCTACTATCCTAAAGTCCCATATGACATCCAGACACCTGTGCCCCGACTCACATGGTACTTGCCATATATTAGTTCAGTGAAGGAGTGAGAGTCAGGCACCAAAGCATTTTGGATGTAATAGAATCACTTTATTTCTCCAACAAGACATAAAAAGGAATCAATCCCTTGTAAAAGACTGATGCGTTTCAACCTCTTGTGGAGGCCTTAGTCATAAATCTTATGACTAAGGCCTCCACAAGAGGCTGAAACGCATCAATAATTTACAAGCGATTGATTCCTTTGTATGTCTTGTTGGAGAAATAAAATGATTCTTTTATGTCCAAGATGCTTTAGCACCTGACTCTCACTCCTTCACTATCCCCCAGTACAGTACTGCCCGCAGTCTGCAATTTATTAAACTCCCTGGGGTCATGCAATGCATGCAGTTGTGGCACAGTGGTGCATTTTTATAGGAAATGAAAAGGCGAAATAACACATTCAATGCCCCCTGAAAAGCAATCCACCATGAATTGCTTTTAGGATGGGCAACACCAGTGTAAACAAGCCCTCAATACTCGCATACCTACATGCAGGATGTCACTATGTTGCATTGAGCCCCATCACTTTCGTGACATGGCATGCCTGATAAACATCTCCTGACCAAGGTAAACATCGTTCTCGCACGCTAAAGAATAAGTGACTCCGCACGGCTGACTCATATCCCTTGTCTTCACACAACTGCGATTTAATGAAAGAGTGCTGCTTTCTTCCACATGTTTATTTCATCTCTGGAGACCACACGATGGGCACAGCCATCCTGCAGTTGTCCCTTTTGGTGATGAAATAAAAAGTATAAAGCCATTTTGGAGCATAATTAACGGAGAAGTAAACCCAATCACTAAAAATCGCTTCTAAGCTTTAGCATGTTAATGTCATTTCAAAAGTCATCTTCAATTAATTTAAATCTGAAGCTTCCATTAAAATAATTTCTTTTGCTGTGTGCACTTTGTATGAAGCAATTACATCTAGTGGTAGTTAGTCACAACCGGATGTGCTCTGTGATGTTGAGGACATTTTGTAGTGTGTCCAAGCCAGTTATTCAATGAGCTACAAAACATCTTCAACCTTATAGAACAAGTCTGGTTGACTGTGACTAATTACTGCTAAAAAGAACTTAATAGCTAAAAATTGATGTGGTCCTAAAAACATTTAGACAATATGAAGGTGAATAAAGCACCAGGAACAGATGGCTTACACCCATGTGTCCTCAGAGAGTTAAGCCCTGTTTTTCTAAGCCATTTTTCGAATTTTTAGATACTCTTTAACCACTTTCCGCCTGGCCTATTGTAAAATGTCAGCCAGGAGGGAGCTTTCTAATCTTGGATTAATGTCATATGAGGTCCTGCAGGAGCGTGTCTCATGTGCACTCTAAAGGGCACCCAGTGGTGCCATCTAGTACCCTGTGTTTCCACCAGACACAGTGGAAGACAGATGGTTGTACTGGGCCAGTCCTGATACCATGTGATCACTGTGACCAATTGACTGTGATTGGTCACAGTGATCATTTGCTGTGTGCGCTGTGTATGAAGCAATTATGTCTAGTAGTAGTTAGTCACAACCTGACGTGCTCTGTGATGTTGAAGACATTTTGTAGCGTGTCCAAGCCAGTTATTTAATGAGCTACAAAACATCTTAAACCTTAGAGAACAAGTCTGGTTGACTGTGACTAACTACTGCTAAAAAGAACTTAATGGCTAAAAATTGATGTGGTCCTAAAAAAATTTAGACAATATGAAGTTGAATAAAGCACCAGGAACAGATGGCTTACACCCATGTGTCCTCAGAGAGTTGAGCTCTGTTATTTCTAAGCCATTTTTCCAATTTTTAGATACTCTTTAACCACTTTCTGCCTGGCCTATTGCAAAATGTCGGCCGGGAGGGAGCTTTCTAATCTTGTATTAATGTCATATGAGTTCCTGCAGGAGCGCGATTTGTGTGCGTCCTATGGGGCACCCAGTGGTGCAATATAGTAACCTGTGTTTCCACCAGACACAGTGGAAGGCAGATTGTTGTCCTGGGCCAGTTCTGATACCATGTGATCACTGTGACCAATTGACTGTGATTGGTCACAGTGATCACATGGTACAGCAGGTCTGTACCATGTGATAGCCATACCTCCCAACTTTTTGAGATGGGAACGAGGGGCAGCTATTAGCAAAAGTATGTAGGCATAGGACACTCCCCCCCGCCACACCCCTTAAAGGAGAATTATGCAAAAAAAATATTAGTAAAAGTGATTGTAATGTCAGAACTGGGTGATTTCAATGTTGATCCATGTACATTGCATATATTGGTGAAAGTACTATTGTCATTCCATGTATATTGTTCTATAATTTGATTTGTGTTTAGTATCACTTTAAACCCACAAGTGTTTTTTTAACCACTACTCTTTCTTCATACTGGCTTTTGAAATTTACAAATGCAGCAATTAAGAAACTGGATGAAAGGTTTATCACTGGGAAAAACTTTTTGAAAGATAACAAGTGCATTTTATATACAACTATATAGATCAGACCAAAATGAGGGACAAATGAGGAGGAAAGAGGTATAGAGGGACTTTGTTCCAAATCATGGACGATTCCTCCAAATCAGGGACAGTTAGGAGCTATGGATAGATGTAGCCAATCACAGCTATCACAATAGTACACAATGGCACATGAATGGATGCCATTTATAAAAATGATGGCTTTCATCAGTGATCAGGTCATCACTATAATAAGCAGAAAAAAATTGTGATCACTTCCCCAGTGTAGTACAGTGTCATTATGGTGACACTGTTCTGCTCTGATCACAGTATGTAAAATAAAATAAAAAAAATGTAAAAAATGTAAAAAATAAATAAAATAAAAAAACTTATATGAAATGTTAATGAATGGCTTTACAAATACTTTTGCTTTTAACTTTAGGTCTCTAATAATATATCTCCTAGTCCTCCAGGCATTGTATTTTGCCCCCATTCAGGTTCATTACCTCTCCTCAAGCCATTATCCTAACTAAAAATGGGAAATTTTGTTACAAATTTGTTAGACTTTTGGGCTCCGATCCTAAATGACTCAGCTGTGACCCGGATTCATGAGTGCTTGGACCTTTGTTCTCTATGCACTAATGTCAGCATCGTTCTAATATGTTTTACCAGCTAAAAGAGGCTTTTATGGGCACAAGTGTGTTACATTGTGAGCGGCCTTTGTGCCTCTGATAAGAGGTACATTGATAATTAGATGTTAAGTTGCAATGAAGGCGTGTTCATATTCAGGCTAAGTCACTCTTTAAAAAGACTGATTTTTTTTTCCCTATTCAAGGAACAGTGACAGATGCTCTTGTAAGAACAACCCCAATGCCATTGGTAACCACATATTTATGCTCCATCACAGCTCTGTTGGTGTTTCTATCCCTGTGTAACCTCTGTGTTTAATGGTGTCAAAGCTTGAACAATTTTAACATCTTCCCCCTACATCTCAATGTTCCAGCCTGGCAACCATGGCTAAAGCTCCAGAACGGCATCCTGAGAGAAGGTCTCGGGGCCGAAACTAGGGGAGGGGAGCATCTGCCCCGGGCAGCGCATTGAGAGGGGTGCTGTGGCTCCTTTCTCCTCCACCTTCTTCCCCCAGGCTGTCCGTGATCTCTGCCAGCTCCTGTAGTGGAGGACAAAGAGCACGTCTCGCTCCATTATGAGCCCAGTCAGCAGAAGCTCACCTGACTCCACCATCAAAAAAGCCAGGGGCAGCCAGGGATCGGCACACACGGGGGGGGGGGGGGGGAGTGCCAAACTGAGTCTTTGCCCAGTGACAACTGCACCCTGTTGGAGGCAGGGGTGTAGCACAAGGTAGTAAACCTAATAGCAGACTGCTGCGGATGGACCGGAACGTGAGCCCAAGATTCCCCAGGGTGCGGAGTCTAAGAACTAGCAGGTGTTCACCAGAGCCTCTAGTGGTGAGGGTGGACTTGGCTGCAGCTGGGCCCAGGTCGCGACTCCTGGGGTCCCCCCGGGTCACGTTCCATAGGAAGAGAAGGGAAGCAGCCACTCAGGACACACGGAATGGTGATGGGTAAGTCGAGGTCGGGGTAACAGGCAGACGAGGGTAACCAAGGGACAGGCCAAAGGTCAGGGTAACAGGCAAACAGGAATAGTCAGAGACAAGCCAAAGTCGGTACACAGAAAGGTAGATCAAGCATACGGCACACAGGAAACAAGAAACAAACACTGTTGAACAGCAAAGCAGACCTGCAGTGCGCTGGTTAATATAGACTTCCTGTGATGACCTGGGGTGGGGCAGGAACAGGAAGGAGAGATGATAAAAGGGAACCAGAAGTGAAGTCTGGCCTCTAATACAGACATGAAGGAACAGGTAAGCTGCCAAACACTATTGCAAGTCCATGACACCCAGGTGAAAATAATGTCAAGCTAGAATGACTAGCTTTGCCACTGGAAGATCCTATGGTGCCATGTAACCAGAAAGATGGGATATTGACCTAGAGTTCCAATGGAGTGCCAAGAATATGACCGATTCACCACCCAAAGTACACTTTTTAAAAAAATGAAAGGAACACTTTGTAAACACATCAGATCTCAATGGGGAAAAATATCATGCTCGATATCTATACTGGTATGGACTTAGTAATGTGTTCGAAATTAAAGGATGCCACATCGTTTGATGGAAATGAAAATTATCAACCTACAGAGGGCAAAACTCAAAGACACCCCGAAAATCAAAGTTAAAAAAGGATGCAGCAGGCTCGTCCATTTTGGTGAAATTTCATTGCAGCAACTCAGAATGGTCCTCAGTAGTTTGTATGGTCCCCACGTGCTTGTATGCATGCCTGACCATGTCGGGGCATGCTCCTAATGAGATGACGGATGGTGCCCTGGGGTATTTCCTCCCAGATATGGACCAGGACATCACTGAGCTCCTGAACAGACTGAGGTGCAACCTGGCGGCGTTGGATGGACCGAAACAATGTCCCAGAAGTGTTCTAGAAGATGTAGGTCAGGCGAGCGTGGGGGCCATTCAATGGTATCAATGCCTTCATCCTTCAGGAACTGGCTACATGCTCTCACCATATGAGGCCGGGCATTGTCGTGCACCAGGAGGAACCCAGGACCCACTGCACCAGTGTAGGGTCTGACAGTGGGTCCAAGAATTTCATCCTGATACCTAATGGCAGTCAGGGTGCCATTGTCTAGCCTGTAGAGGTCTGTGCGTCCCTCCATGGATATGCCTCCCCAGGCCATCACTGACCCACCACCAAACCGGTCATGCTGAATGATGTTACAGGCAGCATAACGTTCTCCACGGCTTCTCCAGACCCTTTCATGTCTGTCACATGTGCTCAGGGTGAACCTACTCTCATCTGTAAAAAGCACAGGGTGCCAGTGGCGGACCTGCCAATTCTGGTGTTCAATGGCAAATGCCAATTGAGCTCCATGGTACTGGGCAGTGAGCATAGAGCCCACTAGAGGACCTCAAGCCTTCCGGCCACCCTCAAGAAGTCTGTTTCTGATTGTTTGGTCAGAGACATTCACACCAGTGGCTGCTGGAGGTCATTTTGTAAGGCTCTGGCATTGCTCATCCTGTTCCTCCTTGCACAAAGGAGCAGATACCGGTCCTGCTGATGGATTAAAGACCTTCTATAGCCCTGTCCAGCTCTCCTAGAGGAACTGCCTGTCTCCTGGAATCTCTTCCATGCTCTTGAGACTGTGCTGGAGACACAGCAAACCTTCTGGCAATGGCAGGTATTGATGTGCCATCCTGGAGGAGTTGGACTGCCTGTGCAACCTCTATAGGGTCCAGGTATCGCCTCATACTGCCAGTAGTGACACTGACCCTAGCCAAATGCAAAACTAGTGAAAAACAGTCAGAAAAGAGTGGGGAAAAAAATGTCAATGACCTTCACCTGTGAAACCATTCCTGTTTTGGGGGTTGTCTCATTGTTGCCCATCTAGTGCATCTGTTCTTAATTTCATTAACACCAAAGCAGCTGAAACTAATTAACAACCCCCTCTGCTACTTAACTGACCAGTTCAATAGGAGTTTAATTGACTTGATGTTATACTCTGATTAAAAAGTGTTCCTTTAATTTTTTTAAACAGTGTATATCTAAACCCAAAAAAACAAAATATAATATATTGCAGTTTACCAATCTTTAGATATAGTGGCTTCATTTTTTTAGGCTTTTTTACCTTTATTTTGTAGCACCCCATAGCTACCAACTGTCCCTGATTTTGAGGACTGTCGCTGATTTGGAACAAAGTCCCTTTGCTCCTCTTTTCTCCCCAATAGTCCCTCATTTTGGTCTGATCTATATAGCTGTATAAAAAATGCACTTTTTAATCTTTAAAAAAGTGTTTCACTGTGCTAAATATTTAATCTAAATTCTCATTTGTTGCATTTGTAAATGTATAAAGGAATAGTAGTGTATAATAAACGCACTTGTAGGTTTAACTAGCATCACCATGGGAAGGCCCCAAGATGGCAGGAAGGGGGCCCACTGCAGAACTTGTGAAAGGGTCCCGCTGCGGGTCCATAATAAAGGGCCCTGCAATGAGAGAAAAGGGCCCCAGGATCAGTGGGAAGAGCCCCAGGCTTAAAGGGAAGGGCCCCGGCCAGGGGTTCGGGGGGGGGGGGCCTTCATGGTTTCTTGCACCGGGGCCCTGAAGGCTCTAGTTACGCCTCTGACATTGATACTTTGTGTATATTTATCTCATAGACAGGCTCATGTACAGTTACTCCTGATGAGTGAGCATCTGAATCACGAAACGCGTCGAGTTCAAAACAAATATATATGACAATTTTTATGCAATGCTGGTATTGTTACACTGCCATCATGCTTTTTATGCAATGCATGATGCCTGTATGAATATTGGTTTATGCATATACTATTATATGTTGTTTTTATTCAATAAATTATACCTCTACCTAAGTGACTATGCGTCCACCTCAATTAAAGTCCCACCAGGGCAAATGTTTTTCTTTACGTTAATTATTAATAAGCTGACCATTGTAAGCACCCCATGTCAGTGTTAAATGATTTGTCCTAACCCTTTAACTGACACTTTTGCTGGATAGCTTGTTCTGTTAAAGGAAGTTGAGGCAATCAAATCAATGAAAATGTAGGGGGAGGGGGGGCTTTGGAAGCTTAAAATAGAAAATTAACATACACCACATAGAAGAATTGGTAAGTTACAATATATTAAATTTTGTTTTTTTGGATTAGATACACTTAACCACTTAAGCCCCAGAAGATTTTACCCCCTTCCTGACCAGGGGGTTTTTTGTGATTTTTTTACTGCGTGACTTTAACGGACAATTGCGCGGTCGTGCGACGCTGTACCTAAACGAATTTGACGTCCTTTTTTTCTCACAAACAGAGCTTTCTTTTGGCGGTATTTGACCACCTGTGCGATTTTTTGATCATGCGCTATAAACAAAAAAAGAGTGTCAATTTTGCAAAAATAACAATATTTTTCACATTTTTTTATATGAAATTCCCAAAAAAAAAGAATGTAAAAATCTAAATTTTTTAACATTTTCGGCCAATTTGTTTTATGCTACATATGTTTGGTAAAAAAAAATTGCAAAAAGCGTATTTTGATTGGTTTGCGCAAAAGTTATCACGTTTACTAACAAAGGGAAAGATTTTTGTCATTTTTGGTGGGTTTTTTTTAACGAGTAATGGCGGCGATCTGCGATTTTTTTTTTTTTTTGCAGGACTGCGACATTGCAGCGGACAGATCGGACCCTTGACTGACATTTTTGACACTTTTGGGGTTACCAGTGACATTACTACAGTAATCAGTGCTATACATATGCACTGTTACTGTAAAAATGACACTGGCAGTGAAGGGGTTAACTGTATTGGAGAGGGAGGGGTTAAGTGTGTCCTAGGGACGTGCTTCTAACTGTGATTGGACATGGCTACTAGTGTAAAAACAGAGATCAACGGTCCTACATAGTAGAACCGTCTGATCTCCATTTTTACACAGGGGAGAATGACAGGCGGCTTGTTTACATTAGCCGCCTGCCTTTCTCCCTTCCCGGCGAACGATCGCGAGTGACCGGCGGACATCGGGTCCACCGGTCACACGCACTGACTTGTTAGGGAACGAGCCGAGGCGCGCGCGCGCGTTCACCCGCTATTGGCTCACAAGCCAGTGACAGGCTAGTGACGTACCGGTACGTCACTTTGCCTGGCCGGGGCTGACCGATGCATTATATGTACTTGCGGCGGTCAGCAACCGGTTAATGGTACAGTTCTTCTTCATTTAAAGCTTATAATCGCTTTTAGAAAATGTAAGAGCTTTATCACATACTATTTAAAAGTATAATTACCTATGACAAGAATAGTTCAGATGTGAATGCAGTGACATTAAGTGAGAAGAGCCATATTAAAGGTTGTGGAATAAGCTGTAATAGATAAAACACAGTTCTGGCAACAAAATAAATCCTTAGTAGGCTGCTGGGAGTCTTTTTCATTTTTGAACCACACACCCCTTATTTCGTTTTTGTGTACAAGTATATACAGTATCTCACAAAAGTGAGTACACCCCTCACATTTTTGTAAGGGAACCACAAATGCCAACATGTACTGTGACATACTGAAGCAGAGCATGATCCCCTCCCTTCAGAGACTGGGCCGCAGGTCAATATTCCAACATGATAACGGCACCAAACACACCTCCAAGATGACCACTGCCTTGCTAAAGAAGCTTAGAGTAAAGGTGATGGACTGGCCAAGCATGTCTCCAGACCTAAACCCTATTGAGTGTCTTTGGGGCATCCTCAAAACGGTAGGTGGTGGAGCGCAAGGTCTCTAACATCCACCAGCTCCATGATGTCGTCATGGAGGAGTTGAAGAGGACTCCAGTGGCAACCTGTGAAGCTCTGGTGAACTCCATGCCCAAGAAAGTTAAGGCAGTGCTGGAAAATAATGGTGGCCACACAAAATATTGACACTTTGGGCCCAATTTGGACATTTTCACTTGGCGGTGTACTCACTTTTGTTGCCAGCGGTTTAGACATTAATGGCTGTGTGTTGAGTTATTTTGAGGGGACAGCAAATTTACACTGTTATACAAGCTGTACACTCACTACTTTACATTGTAGCAAAGTGTCATTTCTTCAGTGTTGTCACATGAAAAGATAGAATAAAATATTTACAAAAATGTGAGGGGTGTACTTACTTTTGCGAGATACTGTAATATATATATATATATATATATATATATACACTGTGTGTGTGTGTATATATATATATATATATATATAAAATCCATCAATAACCTAGTAACATTATTTTCTGAGAGGCTGCTGATATAAAAACAAACTGATTGTTTGAATGAAACACCCAGGCCAATATATCTATGTCTGCTGTACTTGATGTGTGTGCGATAGCACTGGACCGACTGAAGTTGAAATTGGTTCTGATGGATCAACAGTCAAAAGCATTTTCGTTTCAAGAAAGCAGACCCACGATGAAAGTATAGTGTATGTAATCCATGTCCGGGTCCTAGGTTGCTACATCTTTGATCACAGTAAACAAATTGTTCAACGGATGATCAACTCTTGGGTGAGTGTTGAGGAGCACCTAATGCAAAGGACCAAATCACTAAGAATGTTTTTGGTTAAGTTCATTAGACACAACCAACACGTTTCAGGGCTTGAGCAAAGAATGTTAAATGAAATGCACTAGAGGACCTTAATTAGAACCTAATAAAGACTAGTGTCTCCTGGCTCTTCGTTGTCAGTTAGGAGACCATAGTCTCTAATGAGCTCTAATTTAGTTCCCCTGGTGTAGTAGTTCTCAACTGCTGAGCCATAGTCACCCACCTCCCGTGCCTCTAACCCAGCTGCAGATCCCCTAAACCTCCTACAATGCCTCCCAACTCCCATAGAACCTCTCAACTGCTCATAGTGCCCCTAGCCTCCTAAAAGTCTTCAATCCCCACAGTGCCTGACATCTTCCCAAACTGCTCCAGCCCCTCCAAAGTGCCCCCTAGCTTCCTGCAGAGCCTCCAACCCCCCCCCCCTTGTGTCCCCAACAGTGTCCCACAGCCCCCACAGTGTCCTCCAGTCTCCCACATTGCCCCTGCAAAGTGCCCTGCCTCTTGGAGAAACCCCCAGCCCCCTTTTAGAACCCCCATCCTTGACAGTTGCTTCCAGTTTCCTCCAGGAACTTCATCCCCTAAAGTGCCACCATGTCCGTAAACCCCATCCAGAACCTCCATTCCCCCCACAATGGCACAATGCCCTTTCCTAAAGCCTTCCAGAATTTCAATACATATTTTGTATTGCCATACTTTCATACTTTTATTGTATGAGTACAAACATTGTTTTCCCGTTTTTTTGCGGGGGGGGGGGGGGGGGGTATGGAAGGTTTTGGAAGGAAGAATTGGTTGAAAAACACTATAATATGTTTCATGATGGTTCTATAAACATCCATTGCACATGCTGTGAAGAAGGATTAGGATCTTTTCCCAAGAAAAGTAGAGAAATAAAAGCTCAAACGCCTGTAAAAGCAGCTTTTTTATTTTATGAGCCAAAACACATTGGTTGTATCCAGGGCTTTTTTTTTCTCAGAAAATAGGTGCTGGAACTGCCCCCTTCTGAGTCACTTCTTGTCTCTGCCCCCCCTACCCACCTCCGAGCACCGTCCCTTGGTTCCACCCCCTACCCACCTCCCAGGACCGCTTCATCTAAAGAATACAGAGCCAAGTATCATTATGTGGTGCTAAGAAACTTGTATGGAATTTGGTAATGATAACAAGAAAAGCAGTAGAATAGATCCCCTGCAGCCAGCAGCAATATATCCCCCAGCAACAATAGATTCTCCCCAGCAACAATAGCCCCCCCCCCTCCACCAGCAACATAAGACACCTGCAACAAAATTTCAACCGGCTACAAATTATCCCCCACAGCAAGAACAGATCTCCAAGCAGCCAACATCAATAGGCTCTCCAGCCGCCAGGAATAATAGACCCCCCCCCAACAGTATATCCCTTCCAGCAACAATTGACCCTCCCAACAACATAAGCTACCCCCAGTAACAATAAGCCCCCACACAAAAAAGATCCCCTCCAGCAACAATAGATCACCATCATCAGTAGACCCTCCATTACACCCCAGTACCCCTTGCCATTACATACATTTAGTGCTGGAGGTGCCGGAACTGCGTTCCTGACGAAAAATGCCTCGGCTGTATCTGATGCTCTTAAGCAAGAAACATTTAAAAAAACATTTGTAATACAATCTTTTGTACTAGGCGCTGCTTAAAACCCATCCAAGTACCTTATCTTAAGATAATTGGGAGATGCACTGTGTCTGTGCTCCGCCCCCATCCACCACTGACAGCTTTGACATGCTGTGATGGAGGCGTGGCTACACATGACTTATTTTAGGCTCTTTTTAATATTCTTGAATCTTATTTTCTATCTTGTTACACAGACAGGGGAATCTATAAAAGGCACAAAAGCGTCAAGATACTGACAGAGGTACAAACCCTTCTCCAATTCAACTAAATAAAAAATTAATGTTTTCACAGAGGTTCTACTTTAAAGGGTAACTCCACTTTGGTGGGGAAAAATAAAATAGGAAATAAAGAAAAAAATAATATAAATAATAAATAATAATAAATTATTATTATTATATAATAATAATAATAAATTATTATTATATAATAATAATAAAAAATAATAATAAATAATATATACAATGGCGACACAAATCATATTGTAATGGAATGTTATTAAAAATGACCTTTGCCTTTGCGGCTGTTATTTTCTGAAAATGCGATATGGCGACCTGGAGGTGTTCTATATACAAAATGTGTACTGACCACACCCCCAGAAACATCATTTCCTGCTTGTGTGATTGGCTCACCAGTTTTCCCAGAAGTCTGCACTAAGATACAAGTCAGATTTCTGGCATCCCCTGCAACAAAAATGTCATTTTTTGGTGAGTTACTCCCAATAGGAACACGTCTAAAGGGATGCAGGCCCAGCAGATTCCCTTATTAGTGCTCTGCAGCTGCCACAGCTGATTGATAATTATGAAACCCCTCCCATTAGACCCACTCAGCACAGAGGAACAAACAATGATTTCTTCAGAATAACAAAATGTAGGAATCTGCAACAAAGTTTGTTATAATCCTTGTAATGTACAGAGATCACCCAGAGGGGAATGTTTTTTTTCTCAACAAAAGTGGAGTTACTCTTTAAGAATGTTTATACCCCTTCCACTTTAAAACCATAATCAGCAGAAGCCGGGGATTCTTCCTGAAGTCAGGATAGATCTCAAGATGACTCGGAGTTTGCAGTTTTGGTTGGGGGGGGGGGTAGTTAAGATGTCGGAGTGTTATGTGCCTGACAATTAAACCCACTCATGCTAAAGAAATAATCAAAATCACATTACATTTCGCTTTTCGCAGCTCCCAGTTCTTTTATCCAGAACATTTCCATCCTCCTCTGTGTGTTTTTCTGAATGACAAGAACATTAACACTGTGAATGCTGGGAAAAGCACCCTGCATGGAGTCAGAGGCATGGACCTTTAGGTCAGCGCTGCTAGAAATCCGCTTGGGAGCAACAAGACCCCACATACCCAGCATATAAACATGGGGGGGGGGGGAGGGGTACCTCTGGGGGGGGGGGGGGTTAGAACTATGAAACTATGTCAGTAGGTTCTGCATCATGGTGTCTCTTTCTAAGGAGCCCAAAATCTGGTGGTGGACACTTGAGAGAGTAATCTTAGTGAACAGAGCCAATTTAACCACTTGCCGACCGCTGCAAGTACATATACTGCGGCAGTCAGCCCCTCACAGGCAGAGTGACGTATAGGTACGTCACTAGCGTGTGAGGCTCTGAGGAGCGAGCGAGTCACGGACCCCCCCGCGCGTGTGACCGGCGGACCCGATGTCCGCCGGTCACTCAGCGATCGTCGGGGGAGAGGGAGAAAGGGTGGAGAGGGTTTACACTAGCCGCCTGTCATTCTCCCCTGTGTAGAAACAATGATCATACGGTTCTACTATGTAGGACCGTTGATCATTGTTCCTACACCTAAAGCCACAGCCAATCACAGTTAGAATCACGCCCCTAGGGACACACACAGCCCCTCCCTCTCAAATAAAGTTAACCCCTTCACTGCCAGTGTAATTTTACAGTAACAGTGCATATGTATAGCACTGATTACTGTAGAAATGTCACTGGTAACCCCAAAAGTGTCAAAAATGTCAGTCAAGGGTCCAATCTGTCCGCCGCAATGTCGCAGTACCGCAAAAAAAATCGCAGATCGCCGCCATTACGCGTTAAAAAAAAAAACAACAAAAATGACAAAAATCTTTCCCTTTGTTAGTAAACGCGATAACTTTTGCGCAAACCAATCAAAATACGCTTTTTGCGATTTTTTTTTACCAAACATATGTAGCATAAAACAAAATTGGGCCGAAAATGTTAAAAAATCTTGATTTTTACATTTTTTTTGGGGAATTACATATAAAAAAAATGTGAAAAATATTATTTTTGCAAAATTGACGCTCTTTTTTTGTTTATAGTGCATGATCAAAAAATCGCACAGGTGATCAAATACCACCAAAAGAAAGCTCTGTTTGTGGGAAAAAAAGGACATCAAATTTGTTTAGGTACCGCGTCGTACGACCGCGCAATTGTCCGTTAAAGTCACGCAGTGCCGAATCGCAAAATACCCCCTGGTCTTTCAGCAGCCAAATCCTCCTGGGTTTAAGTGGTTAAATGTTCCTCTTATCGCCTATAGAGTCCTCTATTATTACACAACCCCCCAACTTTAACCAATAAAGCCTAAATTAGGGAAAAAATATAAAAAATATATATTAAAAAAAATAAAAAATCAGCACTAGATGCAGTACAATAAACCCCCCTCCATTGCGGGGGTTACGTTCCGGACCCAGCCGCGAAAAGTGAAAATCCGCGAAATAGAAAAACCCTATTAAAATGCATTGTAGGCATATTTTTTTTACTGTCACTGTACGTGTAAAAGCATTTTATGGTCTTTAAACACACTTTTAAAACAATAGAAACTCATTTAAACACATAAATGATACTGAGAGACATAGCAAGAGCTATGGAAAACACAAAAATATTTCATTTTTAATGATTTATATAGTAAAATAACATTACAAAAAAAAACGCAATATACCGGGACCGCAAAAACTGAACCGCGATGGAGCGGGGGTTTACTGTACTTTTCATTTCATCTGAAGAGTCCCTTGATGGCTGTCATAGTTGAAACCCTCTGTCCTCTGCCCTCCTCCCATACCCCGCAGCTGTAATCTTCCAGGGCTGCGGGGAGTTAAAGGAGCCAAGGAACCTGTCATGGGCAGTCATCAAGAGCGCAACTATGTCCGCCATTTCTCCACCCTCCTCTATTTATAGAACTTTTACAATAGCTTCTAATAATAAAAAGCATTCTATTAATGGAGGATGGGAAGATGAATAAATAGTCCACCTCCACCTTTTTCCTTTCTTGTCTCCACTTCATCCCCCTTTTCTCTCCACTCTATACCCTACTCTTCTCTCCACTACATCCCCCTATTTTCTCATCTACATTTTTTCTTCTTCTCACCACTCAATTCCCTTCTTTTCTCTCTACTTCATCGCTTTCTCTTCCCTCCACTCTATCCCTCTCTTTTCCCTACTCCTTCCCTTACTCTTCTTTCTACTTCACTCCATTCTGTTCTCTTCTCTCTATTCATCACCTCCTCTCCCCCCCCCCCCCACTCCATCCGTTCTTCCTCTCTCCACTCCAACCCCTACTCTTCTCTCAACTCAATTCTCTTTTTTCTCTCTACTTTGTCTCTTCTTCTTTACTCCACTCCATCCCTCTCTTCTCCCTTTTCCTTCCCTTACTCTTCTCTCTAACTCACTCCATTCCATTCTCATCTCTCCATTCATCACCTCCTCCTCCCTCCTTCTTCTCTCCACTTCATCCCCTTTCTCTCTCCACTGCACCGCCTCCTCTTTTAATGTTACCCCATCCCTCTCTTCTCTCCATCCCCTCCTCCTCACTCCACTCCATCCCTCTATTCCTTCTATCCCCCCCATCTTCACTCCACTCCATCCCAGTTTTCTCTCCACCACATCCCTTTATTCTTTCTACTCCTTCCCTCTCTTCTCCCAACCTCAATCCTTCTCTTTCCTCCACTCCATCCCTCTCCTCTCTCCACTCCATTCCACTCTTCTCTTCTCTCCACTCCATCCCTCTCTTCTCCAAACTCTAATCCCTACTCTTCTCTCCACTACATCCCACTCTCCTCTCCACCCCATCCATCTCTTATCTTCTCTCCACTCTATTCCTCCTTTTCTCTCCACTCCATCCTTCTCTTGTTTCCATTCCATCTCCCCTATTCTCTCCATTCCATCTCCCCTCTTCTCTCCATTCCATCTCCCCTCTTCTCTCCATTCCATCTCCCCCCTTCTCTTCTCTCCATTCCATCTCCCCTCTTCTCTCCATTCCATCTTCCCTCTTCTCTCCATTCCATCTTCCCTCTTCTCTCCATTCCATCTCCCCTTTTCTCTCCATTCCATCTCCCCTCTTCTCTCCATTCCATCTCCCCTCTTCTCTTCTCTCCATTCCATCTCCCCTCTTCTCTCCATTCCATCTCCCCTCTTCTCTCCATTCCATCTCCCCTCTTCTCTTCTTTCCATTCCATCTCCCCTATTCTCTCCATTCCATCTCCCCTCTTCTCTCCATTCCATCTCCCCTCTTCTCTCCATTCCATCTCCCCTCTTCTCTCCATTCCATCTCCCCTCTTCTCTCCATTCCATCTTCCCTCTTCTCTCCATTCCGTCTTCCCTCTTCTCTCCATTCCATCTCCCCTTTTCTCTCCATTCCATCTCCCCTCTTCTCTCCATTCCATCTCCCCTCTTCTCTCCATTCCATCTCCCCTCTTCTCTTTTCTTCTCTTCATTCCATCTCAACTCTTCTTTCCATTCTACCCCTCTCCCCTCCACCCCCCATCCATTTTCTTTTCCTTCCTTTTTCTGCAATCTGGAAATTTTCTGTCCAACCTACTATTCCCCCCCCCCCCCCAACCCCCTGCTTTTCTTCACCCCTCTTCTCTCTCATATATCTCCTCTCTTTCTCCATATCCCTCTTCTCTCCTCTTATTCCTATTCTTTTCTTCTCTCCATTCCTGCTTCTCTGCTCTTCATCTGTCTCCCCCACCTATTCTTTCACTATTTTTCTCTTCCACCACCCCTCTCCCCCTATACGACCCTTCTCTCTCTATCCCCCTCACTTCTCTCCCCCCCACCCCTCTCCCCTCTATCCCTCCTTGTACCACTCCCTCCTCTCCCCCTATCACTCCCCCTGTCATTCGTCTCCCCTCTATCCCCCAACCCTCTCTCCTTTATGCCCCCCCCCCCATTTTTCCTGCTACCCTTCTTTCCTCTATTCCTCTCTCCTTCTTCCCCCTCCCCTCTCTCTTCTCCACTTTACCCCCCCCCCTTCTCTCCACCAACCACCACTCTCCTTTCCTCCCAACCCCTCTCTCCTCTATCCACCTCCTTCTCTTCCCCGCTTCTCTCTTTTCTCCCTTCTCTCTCTTCTCCATCTGCACTTTTGGTAATTCTTCCAGTGGGTTCTTTAAATAGAAGGAAAGTCAATTTTCACAATTATTTACTTGTTTACACATGCTGAGCGAAATTTTGTACTTCCTGCTGGTAAATGAGAATTCCGGCTGGCGCTGCAATGCTGAAAAAGATAATGCTTTCTCCTTCTTCTCTTTTAAATTTTTTTTTTAATAGAATTTTAATGATCATTTAGATATCCATGGAAAATGTTATCAATGTAAATGTAGATTCCTGCTGTGTACAGTCATCCAATTCAGGTACATCTGTGGTGGTGGTGGTGGGGGGTTAGCTTAGGTCAAGAGTAAGGAGCAATGTACTGTTTCTATAAAAAAGTAGAGTTATCGTTTTGAAGCAGTCACCTATTATTGGTAGTATCAGGGCTGCTGATAGAAATCACGGGGCCCCGTACAGCCTATCTGACAGGAGCAGGGCCGACCCTGCAACAGGGGCACCGTGCGGCCATCACAGCTCGCAGATGATCAGGCCGCACAGCGGGAGGTGAGGGTCTCTGATGTAAGGGGGGCCTCTGTGAGAGTCTTTGATGTAAGGGGGCCTCTGTGAGGGTCTCTGGTGTAAGAGGTCCTCTGTGAGGGTCTCTGATGTAAAGGAGGCCTCCGTGAGGGTCTCTGATGTAAGGGAGGCCTCTGTGAGGGTCTCTGATGTAAGGGAGGCCTCTGTGAGGGTCTCTGGTGTAAGGGGTCCTCTGTGAGGGTCTCTGATGTAAGGGAGGCCTCTGTGAGGGTCTCTGGTGTAAGGGGTCCTCTGTGAGGGTCTCTGATGTAAGGGAGGCCTCTGTGAGGGTCTCTGATGTAAAGGAGGCCTCTGTGAGGGTCTCTGATGTAAGGGGGGCCTCTGTGAGGGTCTCTGATGTAAGGGAGCTCTGTGGGGGGGGGTCTCTGATGTAAGGAGGGCCTCTGTGAGGGTCTCTGATGTAAAGGGGGCTCTGTGGGTGGGGTCTCTGATGTAAGGGGGGTTAAGTTATTAGTGATAGTAAAAAAAAGAAAAGTCAAAGTGCAAAAAAGGTGCAAGAAGATGTGCGGGGGGGGGGGGCGCCACAGGATTAGCTTGCACAGGGCGCCTGAACACCTAAGGCCGGCCCTGGACAGGAGCCCCCTCCTCTAAAAATATCAAACTATATTCTTGCTAAAATGCAATGCCCCCAATGCTATGCTTTGCCGCCATGGCAGAATTGATACCCCCAAACAAGACCCATTCAAGTGAATTGCAGCACAGAGGCAATATCTGCACCTCCACAGTGAGCGATCAGTACTGATCGCTCACTGTGTTCATTCAGGGTGGTGTGTTCATTCAGGATAGTGAGCCCCCCCCCCATCACCATCCTGAACTAACCTGCCTGTGTGCCCTCAGCAGCTGCCGGAGAGAGAGGAGGGGAGACTGTAACACGGAAGGGGAAAAGGGCACACAGGGGTCCCAGACAGCAGGGAGAAGAGGGTGCAGATACTAGAACTGATCCCCCCTGCAGTACAACCGGAGAAAAAAAAGAAAAGTAAAAGCTGGCAACACTGCACAAGAGTCAGCAAAAAGGCAGTACTGCTGGCCCTCCTGCTTGGCAGGTGCTCGGGCCCCCCTTTTGAACTACTGAGGGCTGGGCCCAGTACAAGAGGGCTGGCTGTATGCCTTATCAGCGGCCCTGGGTAGTGTGTTTCAGCAAGTGAGACATTTTTTCCTGAATCATACCTAGGTGGATGCTGCATCTGTCCAATGCTGGCTCTAACACTGAGAATTACTGTATATACTCGAGTATAAGCCAAGTTTTTCAGCATGTTTTTTCATGCTGAAAATGCCCCCCTCGGCTTATACTCGAGTCACTGGCTTCACTGTCTTTATAAAAATGGCGCCGCTTGGCGCTGACGTGTCACTGCGCATGTGCCGCATGCCTGGGAATAGCCGAACGTGTTCGGGCTTTCCCGAGCATCGGTGGCGCATTTGCGGTGACGTATTGGCGCCGGGCGGCGCAATTTTTAAATCGAAGGTGCCTCACCGACAGGTAAGGGAGACTCCTCCGCAGCCCCTGCATTTCCTCATGCAGGACATTCTCCTGTACCATGCCCGCAGCACTGCATCTCCTGTGCCATGCCTGTACATACTGTGCAATGCCTGTACATACTGTTCGATGCCTGTACATACTGTTCGATGCCTGTACTTACTGTGCCATGCCTATACCATCACCTGTGCTATGCCTATACCATCACCTGTGCCATGCCTATACCATCTCCTGTACCATGACCTGTGCCATGCCTGTACCATGACCTGTGCCATGCCTGTACCATGACCTGTGCCATGCCTGTACCATGACCTGTGACATGCCTGTACCATGACCTGTGTCATGCCTATACCATGACCTGTGCCATGCCTATACCATCACCTATGCCATGCCGGTACCATCACCTGTGCCCTGACCTGTGCCATGCCCTTACCATGACCTGTGCAATGCCTATACTATGACCTGCGCCATCTCCTGTAACATGCCCGCAGCCCCTGTTTTGTGTCTCGTGGTGGTCCAGTAGCTGCTGTATTTCCAACCCTAGGCTTATACTCAAGTCAATAAATTTTCCCACTTTTTTGTGGTAAAATTAGGGGTCTCGGCTTATATTCGGGTTGACTTATACTCGAGTATATACGGTAAGCAATCAAACACCGCCGATCGCTTGGTTCTCAGGGTTCCCTGAGCAGAAAGCGGGTGACTGTCAGTCATCACTGTCTGCTCTGCCCCCCCAATCTCACTGGAGCGCTGGGCTGTGGAGGGGGCAGGAGCGTCTCTCTCTCTCTCGCTGAGCAGCCGACATCCACAGAAGATCTGTGCTTACTTCTCCAAGATGTTTGGAACAACCTACCTGCCAAGTTCCTTCAAAAACTGTGTGCAAGTCTACCAAGAAGAATTGATGCCGGTCAGATGGCAAATAGTGATCTCACCAAATATCGACTTGATTTGGATGTCTCTTTTGTTCATTTACTTTCCATTTTGTCAATTGATAAAAATAAACCATTAACACTTCTATTTCTGAAAGCATTCTTCATTTACAGCGTTGTTTCACACTTGCCTAAAACATTTGCACCGTACTGCATATCACAATCCATTCATTGCAGCTAAAGCACAGCTCTCGTTGTAAACCAAAATATTGGTTTAGGGCCTCCTGGGAGATTTACTTATAAATATAGAAAAAAGTTCAATAATGCTATTTGTTTCTGTTCTAAGAAAATAAAGCCAATGGAGGTGACGATTAGTATTACTAACTTGCATTATATAACTGTTATGTAAAGAGCAGAAATTGTCCAAAGAAATCTGGATAAGGAATAGTTTCCCATTGTTGGTGTCAGTGAGAAGAATAGTGCTCCATCATTGGTGTCAGTGGAAGGAATATTGTCCCATTGTTGGGGTCAGTGGGTGGAATGGTGCCCCATCATTGGTGTCAGTTGTAGGTATTATGGCCTACTGAGCCAGAATGCTGTCTTACTGTTAGTGTCAGTGGGAGGAATAGTTCCCTAATGTTGGAGTCAGTGGGAGGAATAGTGCCTCATCATTAGTGTCAGTGGGGGGAATATTGCCCCATTGTTGGTGTCAGTGGGAGGAATAGTTCCCCAATGTTGGAGTCAGTGGGAGGAATAGTGCCTCATCATTAGTGTCAGTGGGGGGAATATTGCCCCATTGTTGGTGTCAGTGAGAGGAATAGTGCCCCATTATATATGTGTAGGTGTGAATCTCGCGCTGTCCTGATAGATATGATTCATCCCCTGAAGAAGTCACGTGAGCGATTGTGACGTAACGTGTAGGGCAGAGCACCGGAAGTGACGTTACGGGACACGGAGATACAAGTCCCGCGACATAGTGGCAGATAGCGGCAGTTTTAAATGCGGGTGGATATTTTTTTTCTAAATAAATGTGAATCGAAAATACTACACTATATTGGCCCCTTATTTTGAGATCCAAAGCTTCATCTGCGAACCCCAGCTTGATCCAGATAAGGAGGAACATACCACCATCCCCCACACAGAGAAGGAGAGGAGGAGAGATCATACCCTATACCCCACCTTGTAGATCTAGAGAAGGAGAGGAGGAGAGACCAGATCTTTAATAGATCTAGAGGCGCTATACCTGAGGCATTAAGGTGAGCATTTAGCACACCTATAGGTGATGAGCACCGAAGAGCACGTCTGAATTACACGGTGTAAAGGTGGAAGAAATATTAATGTGACACATAGAAGAGGAAGATCTGCGTTTACTATTTTGTACTATTTTGTGTTATTTGGGACACTAGAGCACCTTTATGATATATTCTGCCAGTTTATTTCATTGGAAGAATGTATTGAGAGAATATTTATAAATATATATTGATTTACACAGAGCACTTTATTGGTACACTTATATCACCTTGATTAATTTGTGAATATATTGAGAATATTTTTAAATATATATTTATTGTAACTAAGCACTTTATTGACACACTTATATCACCTTCATATCATTTTTTATTCAGCACCACCAAAAGCACCTTTACTATTTATCAATTATTATATATTATGTATTACATTGTATTTATACACAGTGATTTATAATTATTAATTTTAGCACTATAATTTTCTTATCATCATATATTATTAGCTGGTCTATTTATTTCTTTTATACTTTGATAGAACACATAAAATATTAACGCTATTTATTATTTATTGCTCAATAATTTTATTTACATATTTTCCACTATTATTTTATATTATTTATCATAACTGAGTTAATTTACACTTTTTAGATATCCTTTGAAGCGCGGTACTTCCCCACATTTTTTCTAATACTACCCCCTTATTGGTGTCAGTGGGAGGAATAGTGCCCCATCATTGGTGTCAGTGAGAATAATAGTGGCCCATTATTGGTGTCAGTGGGAGGAATAGTGCCCCATTATTGGTGTGAGTGGGAGGAATAGTGCCCCATTGTCGGTGTCAGTGGAAGGAATGGGGCCGCATCATTAGTGCTCATAGGAGGAATAGTGCCCCATTGTTGGTGTCAGTGAGATAAATAGTGCCGCATTATATAACTGTTATGTAAAGAGCAGAAATTGTCCAAAGAAATCTGATAAAATTTGGCCATCTTGTAGTGAGAATGGAAAAAACAAGCCCACCAAAGGCTCTTCAAGGAAACATGAAGCTATGAAGTTTATACACTGCTCAAAAAAATTAAAGGAACACTTTTTAATCAGAGTATCAAACTCCTGGGATATTGATCTGGTCAGTAAAGTAGCAGAGGGGGTTGTTAATCAGTTTCAGCTGCTTTGGTGTTAATTAACAACAGGTGCACTAGATGGGCAACAATGAGACAACCCCCAAAAACAGAAATGGTTTTACAGGTAAAGGCCACTCACATTTTTCCCTACTCATCTTTTCTGACTGTTTTTCACTAGTTTTGCATTTGGCTAGGGTCAGTGTCACTACTGGTAGCATGAGGCGATACCTGGACCCTATAGAGGTTGCACAGGCAGTCCAACTCCTTCAGGATGGCACATCAATTAGTGACATTGCCAGAAGGTTTGCTGTGTCTCAATACCATGGAGGAGACTCCAGGAGACATGCAACTACCCTAGGAGAGCTGGACAGGGCCATAAAAGGTCCTTAACCCACCAGCAGGACCGGTATCTGCTCCTTTGCGCAAGGAGGAACAGGATGAGCACTGCCAGAACTCTACAAAGTTACCTCCAGCAGGCCACTGAGTGAATGTCTCTGACCAAACAATCAGAAACAGACTTCATGAGGGAAACCTGAGAGCCTGAGTTCCTCTAGTGGGCCCTGTAGAGCTCGATTGGCATTTGCCATTGAACACCAGCATTGGCAGGTCTGCCACTGGCGCCCTGTGCTTTTCACAGATGAGAGCAGGTTCACCCAGAGCACATGTTACAGACATGAAAGGGTCTGGAGAACGTTATGCTGCCTGTAACATCGTTCAGCATGAACGGTTTGGTGGTGGGTCAGTGAAGGTCTGGGGAGGCATATCCATGGAGGGATGCACAAACCTCTACAGGCTCGACAATGGCACCCTGACTGCCATTAGGTATCGGGAGGATATCCTTGGACCCATTGTCAGACCCTACATTAGGCAGTGGGTCCCTCCTGGTGCACAACAATTCCCGGCCTCATGTGGCCAGGGTATGCAACCAGTTCCTGGAGGATGAAGGAATTGATACCATTGAATGGCCCCCACGCTCGCCTGACCTAAATCCAATAGAACACCTCTGGGACATTATGTTTCGGTCCATCCGACGCAGCCAGGTTGCAACTCAGTCTGTTCAGGAGCTCAGTGATGCCCTGGTCCAGATCTGGGAGGAAATACCTCCTGATATAGACTGGGCAGAAGGAACCGCGCATTCAGCCAAGGCTCAGCAGTTCCTAAATGTTTTGCAGGACAATTTCATGGGTCAGATGGTGAATGCACCGACAAGAAACAATGCGGTACTTGACCTACTGATTACCAACAATACAGACCTGCTCACGGATATAGAAATACGGGACAACTTAGGGAACAGTGACCATAGGTCAATTGGTTTCAGTATTAATTACAGTAATAGGAAACACAAGGGTAATATAAGGACACTGAATTTCAAAAGAGCCAATTTCCCTAAACTGCGCTCGCTGCTAGAAAATATCAAATGGGATAGAACCCTGGGAACAAAGAACACGGAGGAAAAATGGGAGTGCTTTAAGAGCATACTTAACAAGGGGGTGGGCCAGTGCATTCCACAGGGAAATAAATTTAAAAGAGCAAAACTAAACCCTGGGTGGCTTAACTCCAACCTAAAAATGTATATTAGAGCTAAAGAAAAGGCCTTCAAAAAATACAAGACTGAGGGGTCATTGGCAGCATTTAAGCACTACAAAGAGTGTAATAAGAAATGTAAAGACGAAATCAGGGCGGCTAAAATAGAACACGAGAGACATATAGCGGAGGAGAGTAAAAAGAACCCCAAGAAGTTCTTTAAGTATATAAACAGTAGGAAAGCGAGGCCAGAGCACATTGGCCCCATAAAAGATGATAAAGGAAAAATGGCCACAGAGGACAGAGAAAAGGCGGAAGTGTTAAATAATTTCTTTTCTTCAGTCTTCACAAAGGAATCGGGGGGCTACACGAACCCCGCTTGTAAGGCCGAACTAAATAATACACCTCAGGAAGTGCCGCCATGGCTAACAGAGGATAGACTTAGAGCTAAACTAGAGAAACTTAACATAAATAAATCCCCGGGACCGGATGGCTTGCACCCAAGGGTTCTTAATGAGCTCAGCCAGGTGATTGCCAGACCATTATTCTTGATCTTTAAGGATAGTTTACAGACGGGTATGGTGCCAGCTGATTGGAAAAAAGCCAACGTGGTACCAATATTTAAAAAGGGGCCGAGATATATCCCGGGTAACTATAGGCCGGTCAGCCTAACATCAGTAGTCTGCAAAATTTTGGAGGGGATGATAAGGGACCACATACAAGACTTTAGTAATGAAAACGGTATTATAAGTAGTAATCAGCATGGATTCATGAAAAGTCGTTCGTGCCAAACCAATCTATTAACCTTCTACGATGAAGTGAGCTGCCACTTAGATAAAGGTAAGCCCGTGGATGTGGTGTATCTGGACTTTGCAAAGGCCTTTGACACCGATCCCCACAAACGCTTACTGTACAAACTAAGGAAGGTAGGTATGGACCATAAGGTGAGTACCTGGATAGAGAACTGGCTCCAGGGGAGAGTACAGAGGGTGGTGATTAATGGGGAGTACTCGGATTGGGCGGGTGTGGAAAGTGGGGTCCCCCAGGGTTCTGTCCTGGGACCAATCCTGTTTAATTTATTCATAAATGATCTAGAGGAGGGGATATCTAGTACAATCTCAGTATTTGCAGATGATACTAAATTAGGCATGCCAATATCTTCTATGCAGGATGTGGAAATCTTGCAAGCAGACCTGAACAAAATAACGGGGTGGGCAACTACATGGCAGATGAGATTTAATGTAGAAAAATGTAAAGTAATGCACTTGGGGGCCAGAAACCAGAAAGCAAGCTACTCACTAGGGGGGGAACCTCTGGGTGAGTCTAGGATGGAAAGGGACCTGGGGGTACTGGTAGACAACAGGCTTGGCAGTGGCATGCAATGCCAAGCCGCCGCAAGCAAAGCCAACAGAATACTGGGTTGTATAAAAAAGGGGATTCACTCCAGAAATAAAGAGATTATTCTCCCACTCTACAAGACTCTGGTCCGGCCACATCTGGAGTATGCTGTCCAGTTCTGGGCACCGGTCCTCAGGAAGGATGTGCTGGAACTGGAGAAAGTCCAGAGAAGGGCAACAAAAATAATTAGGGGAATGGAGGACATCAGCTATGAGGAAAGACTACAAGCACTGAACCTATTCTCTCTGGAGAAGAGACGATTGAGGGGGGATATGATATCAATGTACAAATACTGTACTGGCGACCCTAGCGTAAGGAACAAACTATTCAGAGAAAGGAGATACAATAAGACACGTGGCCATTCACTAAAACTTGAGGAAAGGCGGTTTAACCTTAAAGTGCATAAGGGGTTCTTCACTGTAAGAGCGGTAAGGATGTGGAATTCTCTTCCACAAGCAGTCGTATCAGCGGGGAGCATTGATAGTTTCAAAAAACGATTGGATGGACACCTTGGAGACCACAACATACAGGGGTATACAATGTACGGTTAAAAGCAAACACACACACACATCTTAGGTTGAACTGGATGGACTGATGTCTTTTTTCAACCTCACTAACTATGTAACTATGTAACTATGTAACTATGTAATACCCCAGGACACCATCCGTCGTCTCATTAGGAGCATGCCCCGACAATGCCAGGCATGCATACAAGCACGTGGGGTCCTACAAACTATTGAGTACCATTTTCAGTTGCTGCAATGAAATTTCAGCAAAATGGACATAGCCTGCTGCATAATCTTTTCACTTTTATTTTCCTCACCCCCTAACTCTTTGTGTCTGTAGGACCACAAAGGTCACAGAGCACTGGTGGGAAATCTATCTTGAGATCTCCTGTGTCTCAAACCAACTTCACAGATTACCTTTTTCCCCTTTAGGTACTACATTGTAATAAAATTGGGTAGAAATTCCCATTTTCCAATCCTTACAAACATAGAAACATAGAATGTGTCGGCAGATAAGAACCATTTGGCCCATCTAGTCTGCCCAATATATCTGAATCCTATGAATAGTCCCTGGCCCTATCTTATATGAAGGATAGCCTTATGCCTATCCCATGCATGCTTAAACTCCTTCACTGTATTTGCAGCTACCACTTCTGCAGGAAGGTTATTCCATGCATCCACTACTCTCTCAGTAAAGTAATACTTCCTCATATTACTTTTAAACCTTTGCCCCTCTAATTTAAAACTGTGTCCTCTTGTGGTAGTTTTTCTTCTTTTAAATATGCTCTCCTCCTTTACCTAGTTGATTCCCTTTATGTATTTAAAAGTTTCTATCATATCCCCTCTGTCTCTTCTTTCTTCCAAGCTATACATGTTAAGGTCCTTTAACCTTTCCTGGTAAGTTTTTTCCTGCAATCCATGTACTAGTTTAGTAGCTCTTCTCTGAACTCTCTCTAGAGTATCTATATCCTTCTGGAGATATGGCCTCCAGTACTGCGCACAATACTCCAAGTGAGGTCTCACCAGTGTTCTGTACAGCGGCATAAGCACTTCTCTCTATCTACTGCTTATACCTCTCCCTATACATCCAAGCATTCTGCTGGCATTTCGTGCTGCTCTATTACATTGTCTTCCCACCTTTAAGTCTTCTGAAATAATTACTCCTAAATCCCTTTCCTGTCAAATATTCTATATTCTGCCCTTGGGTTTTTACGTCCCAGGTGCATTATCTTGCACTTATCCACATTAAATTTCAGTTGCCAGAGTTCTGACCATTCTTCTAGTTTTCCTAAATCCTTTTCCATTTGGCGTTTCACTCCAGGAACATCAACCCTGTTACATATCTTTGTGTCATCAGCAAAAAGACAAACCTTACCATCGATTTAGTCACCCAGTCAAAAAAATCTATAAGATTTGTTTGACATGATCTCCCTGAAGTAAACCCATGTTGTTTTTCATCTTGCAATCCATGGGATTTAAGATGTTCCACAATCCTATCCTTTAATAGGGTTTCCATTAATTTGCCTACTATTGATGTCAGACTCACTGGTCTATAGTTGCTCTACTAGTCTACTAGGAACAGGGGTCTCCAAACTTACTGACCAAGGTCAAGTTTACGCTCTTTCAGACTTTGGTGGGGTTGGTCTGTGGCCAGTGGGAGTACAAAATTCTCCAGTGTCAGTGGGAGTAAACAAGGTCTTAGGCTTGGTGGTCAGTTGGAATAAAAAAATTACTGGGGGTCAGTAGGGGGTGGAATAGTGCCCCACCACTGGTATTAGAGAAAGAAATAGGTCCCTATTGTTGATGTCAGTGGAATGAATTTTGCCCCACTGTTGGTGTCAGTGGGAGGAACAGTGCCCCATAACTGGCGCCAGTGGAAGAAAAGTGCCCTCTTGTTGGTGTCAGTGGGAGGAATAATTTCCCATTGTTGGTGTCAGTGAGAAGAATATTGTTCCATCATTGGTGTCAGTGGAAGGAATAGTGCCCCATTGTTGGGGTCAGTGGGAGGAATGGTGCCCCATCATTGGTGTCAGTAGTAGATATTATGGCCTACTGTTAGCGCCAGTGGAAAGAATGCTGTCTTACTGTTGGTGTCAGTGGGAGGAATAGTGCCTCATCATTAGTGTCAGTGGGGGGAATAGTGCCCCATTGTTGGTGTGAGTGAGAGGAATAGTGCCCCATTGTTGGTGTCAGTGAGAATAATAGTGGCCCATTATTGGTGTCAGTGGGAGGAATAGTGCCCCATTGTTGGTGTCAGTAGGAGGAAAAGTGCCCCAATGTTGGTGTTAGTGGAAGGAATGGGGCCGCATCATTAGTGCTCATAGGAGGAATAGTGCCCTATTGTTGGTGTCAGTGAGATAAATAGTGCCACATTATTGGTGTCAGTGGGAGGAATAGTGCCCTATTGTTGGTGTTAACAGAAGGAATTGTGCCTCACTGTTGGTGTCAGAGGGTGGAATGGTGCCCCATGATTGGTATCAGTGGTAGGCATTTTGACCCACTGTTGGTGTCAGTAGAGAGAACTGTGCCCCACTGTTGATGTTATTGGAAGGAATGGTGTCTCATTGGTAGTGTCAGTGGGGGGGGGAATGTGCCCCAAGATAAAGGCAAGCAAATGGCCACCTCTGGTCCGAAGGCCACAGGTAGAAGGCCACTGTATTAGAAACACCATCAGCCAATGACAGGATGGAGAAAGAGATAAAAAAAGCCATCTTATTTCTTGTAGAATGTACTGAGCAGCTGAACACACAGCGGGGAGAATTAGCAGGCCAGCCTAGGAGCCTCTCAACGGAACCCCTTGACTAGGTTCAAAACACTTATCCCCTGCCGTTCCCGGCTGCGTCCACTTCTGAGCAGTACCTAGCCATATAATGCATTCTAGTAAGCTGTCTCATGCATTGAATTGTCTCATACATCAATCAGGCCGTTCATATCTCTGTTTGGTATAGAAAGTGCAGCCTAAGTATATTTCCCTCTGATGTCTGTTTTGAGACCCATGGAAAAATTTTTAGAAAAATGTAATAAACAAAACAACATCATATATGACTGCTACAGGGGTTACAAAAATGTAATCCATGGATTAATTTCAAATAACTATCCAAGAGATCACCATCAAAAAGGACTGCAAATAAAGTATCGAAGTTATACATAAAATCTTGATGCTTTAATAATAAAAGTATAATTTTGATACTGCGGTCCTCTTTAATAGTGATTTCTTTTTGTGGGTTATTTGATACAAAAACCAATGAGTTTTACTCTGCATTAACTCAGTATACCAAATGACCATCAGAGATTATTTTATTTCCTTCAGACAAGAACTTGGAAATCAATACACAAAAAGGCATGTTATGGTGAGTGGTCAATGCATACAACTGCGCAAAACGCAAAACATGCACACTTGAGCTTTCTTTTGGTGCTATTTAATAACCGCAGGGTTTTTTATTTCTTACAAAAAAAAAGAAAAAGACAGAAAATTTTGAAAAAAAAAAAAAACAAAGTTTTTCTTATTTTCTGTGAGTTCATTTTAAAAATAAATAATTTTTCTCCTTCAATGATGTGCGCTGATAAGGTGGCACTGATGGGCACTGATAGGCTGCACTGATGGGCACTGATGAGGTGGCACTTATGGGCACTGATGAGGAGGTACTAATATGCCGCACTGATGGGCACTGATAGGTGGCACTGATGAATTGATCACTGATAGGCGTTACTGATGAGCACTGATAGACGTCACTGATGGGCACTGAAAGGTGGCACTGAGA
Source organism: Pelophylax lessonae (assembly GCF_965119305.1). Lineage (NCBI taxonomy): Eukaryota > Metazoa > Chordata > Amphibia > Anura > Ranidae > Pelophylax > Pelophylax lessonae. The sequence goes on along the minus strand of NC_138780.1, from coordinate 190,197,581 downwards.
GGCAGCACTGATGGGCGGCACTGATGAGCACTGATGGGAGGCACTGATGGGCACTATTGATGAGCATTGACAGATGGCACTCATGGGTACTGAAGGGCAGCACTGGTGGATACTGATGGGCAGCACAGATGAGCAGGCACTGATGGGCACTGACTGGTAGCACTATGGGCTATGATTGTGGCCACTGATGGTGGGCACTGTGGGCACTGATGGTGGGCACTAATTGGCACTGTTTTTCATTTTTCTGTAATCAGGGCACTGATGATCAGTGCCCTGATTACCTGTCCTGCACTCCCCTTTGACAGTGTGAGGTGAGGAGAGCCAGTAAGCTGCACTTCCTCATTTACATGTGAACGGCTGTGATTGGACACAGCCGATCACATGGGTAAAGAGCCATGTCATTGGCTCTTTACCAAGATTGGGGTCGCGCCACGTCCTAGCAACACGGCGAGGTCATGATCGCCGCACTGCGCACCCCGGCGGGCACGCGAGAGAGGCCGTTCTGGTGCGCCGTCATATGATGGCTCAGAACAATGGCTGCACCGCTCCGCCGTCATTTGACGGTGGGCGGGCAGTAAGCAGTTAATGTGGTCTGAGCCCTCTGACATCTAGGATCAGCAAAAGAGTGTTCTGTACCTAGCAGAGTGGGTCAGGTGATATGCGGGTTCTGGGCCCTTTGACCGACTAGGAATGATGCTCTGGTGGACTTGGTAAACTCAAACAATGCAGGGCTTATTACCAATAGTCATATAAAAGAACACCTGGGTAGCAGTGACCATTATATGATTTCATTTAATGTTAGCTATATGTGAGCAACAAACACATACGGGAAATATAAAAACACTTAACTTTAAGAAAGCTAATTTTCCAAGGATGAGGGCTGCTCTCCAAGACTTAGACTGGGAGGAAGTATTGGCATCAATGAATGCAGAACAGAAATGGGAATTCTTCAAAAAGACTGCAAACTCACTGCAAAGTATATTCCCATGGGCAATAAGTTTAAAAGGCTAAAAACAAAACCTATGTGGCTCACAGCCAAAGTAAAAAAGCTATAAATAATAGGAAAAGAGCTTTTAAAAAATTTAAAAATGAAGGAACACTATCATCATAGAAATGTTATAAGGAATATAACAGAATACGTAAAAAGGAAATCAAGGATGCAAAAATTCTAAACAAACGACAGACTGCAAAAGATAGTAGTACATAGACCAAAAAAATTGGTCTTCAAATATATTAATAGTAAAAAGGTGAGGTCTGAGCATTTAAAAAAGGCCTGGATCCTTTCCTAAATGTAGCACTGTCCCCGAAAGGACCGCCAGCTATTTACTCTACGGGTCCCCCTGAGTTACCAGCACACAGTCAGGACAGATAAAAGTTCCTAATTTCTCCTCTTTGGCTCACTCCAATAATCAGTGCAGGGGTATTTGGTTGTTTTGTGGTTTATTGTAAAATGGGGATAGGAGAAGGAAATAGTGGGATACTCCAATTTAACTATAGACAATGTTGAGGATTCCTATCTTCTGATACAGCCAGGCTGTTGATTCACCCTTCCACTATGGACAAATTTGAATTGAGTCTCTTTTCCTCAAGAGGACTCGGTGAACAGACAATTATCTTCAGGACACTCTCCCCAGTATCCTCTTTCTCTTCCTCTGCTGACACCCGTCCACTGACTATCTTAAAAGCAGGGGTGGACCCCCTCAGGTCAGGCCCCTTGACACGAGTCCCTGTACTCATGATACTGTAGTCCCAGGGTCTCCAGTGTCTCCCCTCTCAGTCAGCTTTTCTGGACCTCAGGGTTCAGCTCCTCTCAACTACTCCTCTGGTCCTCAGAACGACCTCCAGCGACCAAATGCCGCCTCTACAGAGGAGGAGGCAGCCATCCCCTCCCTCCAGGACTCTGCTCTCCAGCCAAAGTCCCCGCAGCACATGTGCTCCTGGCTTTTATACAGTATCCCAGAATGCCCGGAGGCGACCTGTCCTCTGCCAATCATCAGGACTATATCAAAAGCCTTTGCACCCATTCGTCAGGTTTCCTCCCACTGTCCAACATGCCTCCCTATTGGACCAGTGTGAAACCCACTCCAGACTGAATGAATCGCATACTGAGCACAATGAGCAGACTTCACTAACAGATCCGGCTCTCTGGTAGGCAGAGAACAATATAGATTTACCTGCAGCCCCTCTGGTAAGCAGACAGAGCTCAAAGCTATACTTTCTCACTAGCACCTACCTAGGAGGATGCTACATAAATAAACATAATATAACTGGGTACTCACATTTATAGGTAAATTTTATCCAGGGAATATCCAATTGCCTCTCGGGGGACCAAGAAGGATTTTTTTCTCCTACTGGAGTAAATTGGATCATGCTTTGCTGGGGTTTTTCACTTTCCTCTGGATCAGCTGTGGGTATGGGATTGTGTATATGGGATTGTATGGTTGTTTTTTTTTTTGTTTTTTTTATTGGCTGAACTAGATGGATTTGTGTATTTTTTCAACTTGACTATGTAACCTCTGGGACCAGGAGTGGAGTGTTTCATACTTATCTGATTGGGTAAGGTGATGTACGGGGTTTGGGCCCTCTGACCTCTAGGATCAGGGGTGCAAAGCTCTGTATCTATAGAGTGGGTAAGGTGATGTACAGGGTTTGGGCCCTCTGACCTCTAGGATCAGGGGTGCAAAGCTCTGTATCTATAGAGTGGGTAAGGTGATGTACAGGGTTTGGGCCCTCTGACCTCTAGGATCAGGGGTGCAAAGCTCTGTATCTATAGAGTGGGTAAGGTGATGTACAGGGTTTGGGCCCTCTGACCTCTAGGATCAGGGGTGCAAAGCTCTGTATCTATAGAGTGGGTAAGGTGATGTACAGGGTTTGGGCCCTCTGACCTCTAGGATCAGGGGTGCAAAGCTCTGTATCTATAGAGTGGGTAAGGTGATGTACAGGGTTTGGGCCCTCTGACCCCTAGGATCAGAAGCGGAGTGTTCTGTATCTATGGAGTGAGTCGGTGATGTGCGGGGTCTGGGACCTCTGACCTCTAGGATCATGAGCGGAGTGTTCTGTACCTATAGAGTAGGTCAGGTGATATGCAGGGTATGAGCCCTCTGACCTCTAGGATCAGCAGCGCAGTGTTCTGTATCTATGGAGTGGGTCAAGTGATGTGCAGGGCCCGGGCCCTCTGACCCCTTTGATCAGGAGCGGAGTGTTCTGTACCTATGGAGTGGGTCAGGTGATGTGCAGGGCCCGGGCCCTCTGACCCCTAGGATCAGGAGCGGAGTGTTCTACCTATAGAGTGGGTCAGGTGATATGCAGGGTCTGAGCCCTCTGACCTCTAGGATCAGCAGCGGAGTGTTCTGTATCTATGGAGTGAGTCGGCGATGTGCGGGGTCTGGGACCTCTGACCTCTTGGATCATGAGCGGAGTGTTCTGTACCTATAGAGTAGGTCAGGTGATATGCAGGGTATGAGCCCTCTGACCTCTAGGATCAGCAGCGCAGTGTTCTGTATCTATGGAGTGGGTCAAGTGATGTGCAGGGCCCAGGCCCTCTGACCCCTATGATCAGGAGCGGAGTGTTCTGTACCTATGGAGTGGGTCAGGTGATGTGCAGGGCCCGGGCCCTCTGACCCCTAGGATCAGGAGCAGAGTGTTCTACCTATAGAGTGGGTCAGGTGATATGCAGGGTCCAGCCCTCTGACCTCTAGGATCAGGAGAAGATGTCTCTGCTTTGGCTATACTGTACTGGCCCACAAGTTGCATATAAAAAGTCAAACAAATAATCTCCTGTTTATTCATTTCTATGACATATTTCTTGTTTTTCTTCCCTATAATTGCTTTATATCATACATTTCCTCCATGCAGCGGTTTGCTGTACATTTCTGGCCACTCGCCGGGCTCTGGGCCTGCATCATCTGTTGTGGATGCAGCGGTGGCCCCCTCGGGGTGGCCCCCAGGCCTATCACAGGTGCACCTGGCTGTCCTAATTAATGTGAAAAAAGAAGCAACAGGTGTTTGGCAAAGGAAGTCGGCTCGTCGTGCTGCTCAACGTTCGCTGCCAGCAATGTCGCAGAGAATTATCCCCACCAGCTAAAATGTATATAAACTGCTGACATGCTGGCGGAGAAAACATACATTTTCATGGGCTGCGGAGGCTGCATACACCCAGGGCTGTATTTACCAGCTACTGAACCAGTGACACATAGTTTGTGATGGTGTCAGGTGCTGAATTTGCACTGTTACTGTTCTCGCTATTAAAAGGAAATTAAAACTGATTTACGGGAAAAGTAAAAAAATCCTTCCTTGCAGTGGGGCTGCCCAGCTGTGCTCCTGCATTCACTTAGAGAAATGCCATGCAGCCATTGGTGGAGTGCATGAGGACAACAAGTGGCTGAAAAGAGGCTGAAGGAGATTAGCAGCACTGAGATGCAACAAAGGTTGGAAAACTATAAAAAAAAATACTTTAACCACTTCTGGACCAGAAGGATTTGCCCCCTTAATGACCAGACCATTTTCCGCGATTCGGTGCTGCATTACTGCATTTGCACTGCAATTGTGCGGTTGTCGACGTCAATAAAATTTATGTCTTTTTTCCCACAAATAGAGCTTTTTTTTGGGTGGTATTTGATCACCTGTGCAATTTTTATTTTTTGCGCTATAAATAAAAAAAGAGCGACATTTCTGGGAAAAAAAAGACAATATTTTTCACATTCTGCTATATAACATTACCCCAAAAAATTTTAAAAATCAAAATTTTTTTAACATTTTAGGCCAATTTTTTTTCTGCTACATATTTTTGGTAAAAAAAAATCGCAATAAGTGTATATTGATTGGTTTGCGCAAAAGGTATCGCGTCTACAAACTAGGGGAAAGATTTATGTAATTTTTATTTATTTTAATTATTTATTCTAGTAATGGCGGCGATCTGCGATTTTTAGTGGGACTGCGACATTGCGGCGGACAAATCGGACCTCTAACTGACATTTTTTTTTTTCAATTAACTGTAAGGGTAATGCAAATATTTTATGATCAACACTATACAATAAGCTCTGTACAAGTCCTTTGCAAGCCAAGACACCCCCCCCCCCCCCAGGCTCACATTTAAAGCAGAACTCAGGGGAACATTTTTTCTTCCATTTGCGTAAAGGGAGGGTTATGACTTTTTGCCATCTGGGTCCTAATGGGGAGATTTACCCTTCCCTTCTTGTCCCATGGCCAAAACAGGATGAGTGAATCGCTGGTTGTCACCGGACTAGTGTCCCAATTGGAAGATTTTATTATTTTACTTTATTCCTTTTTTGGTGGATTCTTTCACCGTTGGGGATAAGAGTTACCAGAACAAATACCAAATGAGTGACACTCCCCAATGGGGGCACAGACTGCAATAAAACCATGGGGGGGCATGCTGATATGTTGGAGTACGGGTCTCATTACGCACACACAAGGTTATGGTTAATGAGCTTTGATACTCCAATATTTATATAGGCACAGTGATCTTACCAATTGGCTACAGGATAGACCAGTGGCAATTTCCCTCTGTGCCACTAACTGACATTTTTGACACTTTTGGGGGGGACCAGTGACATTACTACAATAATCAGTGCTAAAAATATACACTGTTACTGTACTAAGGACACTGGCAGGGAAGGGGTTAAATCCAGGGGTTGATCAAAGGGTTGAGTGTGAGCCTAGGGGGTGTTTTCTAACTGTATGGGGGAGGGACTTGTGGAATCAACACAGAGCCCTGTGATCCTATATAGGAGGATCACAGGCGCTCTGTGTTCATTCCAGAGAGAACAACAGTCTGCTGTGTTTACAACAGCAGGCCGCCGTTCTCTCTCCACAGGGAGCGATCGCGGTTGCCCGTTGGCAATCGCGGCCGCCGGCCCCGTGCATCGGCACCCCCAGCTGCCTAGTGGGGATGGGAATGCACCGGCGGCGGCGCGGTCGCCCCGCAGCACCACGCGTGTGACCGACCTAGAGCTATGTCAGTTCGCGCAGGAGGCTGCCTGCCGCAGTAAAACTGTGGGGGGCCGTCGGCAAGTGGTTATTTAACCACTCCGGAAGGTTTTACTCCCACATTTTTTGCTATTCAGCACTGCGCTATTTCAACCACTTGCCTCCTCCCGTGTAACTTACTTATACGGCAGCAAGGTGGCACTGCTGCGCCAGATCACATACCTAGTAGATGATCCAACACTTCCGGGTCTTGGGCACTTCCTGACGTTTAAGCCCTTCCCAGCAGTGTTAATTTCGTCGACTAAAACCGACTAAAATGTTTTCGTCGACTAACACAATTCAGATGACTAAAATACGACTAAAACTAAAATGGCATTTTAGTCTTAAGACTAAAATACGACTAAAACTAAAATAGCATTTTAGTCAAAAGACTATAACTAAAACTAAATCGAAATTTGCTGCCAAAAATTAACACTGGTGCATGCTCAAAGCATAAATAATAACATATTAGATTTTTCACTCCAGGACCAGCAGTAGTATATAATGAGTTTGGAAATTGTAGAGAAATGCTTAAATAATGCATTACAAATTACAATTGAACTACACCCATTTGATTATAGATGACTAAAATGAGTTTTAGTCGACTAAAATGTAGGGCGTTTTAGTCGACTAAAATATACTGGAGTTTTAGTCGACTAAATAGGACTAAAACTAAAACACTTGCAGAAGACTAAAATAGGACTAAAACTAAAATGCCATTTTAGTCCTAAGACTAAGACTAAAACTAAATTGAAATTTGCTGCCAAAATTAACACTGCTTCCCAGCCATTAGTACAGTGACTGTGCATATTTTGAGCACTGATCATTGTATTAGTGTCACCGGTTCCCAAAAAGTGTCAGTTAGTGTCCCAACTGTCCGCCGCAATATCACAGTCCCGCAATAGGTCACTGATTGCCACCATTATTAGTAAAAATAAATAAAAAATAAATATCCCACAGTTTGTAGATGCGATACCTTTTGCGCAAACCAATCAATATACACTTATTGGGATTTTCTTTTTCCTACCAAAAATAGGTAGCATAATACATATTGGACTAAACTGATGAAGACATTTGATTTTTAAAAAAAAATTTTATTGGATATTTTCTACTTTCTGTTATAAAATATATCCAATAAAATTTAATTTCTTTTATTTAATTAAGGCCAAAATGTATTCTTCTACGTCTTTAGTGGAAAAAAAAAATCCCACATCTAAGGTTTTTGGGGACACTAGTTTTGACCGTGATCAATATACCGATACAGACATTATATAGTAATGGCGGTAAACTGTGATTTATAGTGTGACTGTGATAGTGTGGTGGGCAATCTGGCACTAACTGAAAATGCTGGGAGGGAACATTAACTGACACTGACATCACTAGTGACACTAATACAGTGATCAGTGATAATACTATACACTGTCACTGTATTAATGACATTGGCTGGACATTGGCTGGACAATCAAGGGGTTAAATGTGCCTAACAAGTGTATATGTGCTGCTCTTACTCACACAGAATCTGGCTGGAAACCCTACTGACAGCTGATGACTCATTGGTTGGTAAGGACGCAGCGGCCGGCTTCCCAGCCCGCTCCTTAGCAACCAGCTATATACAGTGCATTTCTGGAGCGACTCCATTGAAATCTATTACACGCAAAACACAATCTGCTGTGGGGAAAAAAAAGTCACCGGCCCTTTCCACAAACGTACCGGCTGAAAAACGCATAGATAGTGAACAGGAAACCCTGTTAGATGGACTGTAGCTCCTTTCTGAAAAACGGAAAATGCACAAAAAAGGTGTGAACATAGGGTAACTGATCGACCGATAACTGTTTTTCGTTGCTGATATTTTGGCCTTTGCATATCGGTATCGGCCGATATTGGCAGATATTTTCGTACATTTAGAAAAAAAATTTTTTTTAATTTTTATCACTTGACAGGTACTCTTGTGGAGGGATCTGGGAAGTCTAAAAGACCCCAAACCCCTCCTCTGCACTTAAAAGCATTCAAAACGCCAAGTTTGGCTGTTTTGAATGCTGTCATTTTTAAAAATCTGGCGCCGAGTACCCGGAAGTGATGTCATGACGTCACTTCCGGGTTTTTGCATGGAGACCCGATCAGAGCCGAATGCGGCTTTGATTGGGTCTTCGGCGGCCTTGCAGGCTGGTTGCCCGGGTCTCCCTGTGGGATCGGACCCGGAAGAGCCGTGGAAGGCGGCGGGAGGGGGACATCCCCTCCCTCTCCTTGTAATGACAGCCGAGCGGCTTCTCAGCCGCATCGGTTGTCATTACAAGACAGCCGACCGTCGGCTATGGACGCCGGTACCGGGGTGATGCCTCTAGCTGCAGGCATCACTCCGGTACAGCACTTTCCCGAAATATCGGCAATATCGGTAACCTCAGGGGTCGATTCCGATATATCAGGGAAAGTGCATATCGGCCCTCGATATATCGGCTTTGCCGATAATCGGTCGATCACTAGTTAAAAATGATCATTATTTTATAGTATATAAAACAAATTAAGTGCCATTCATTTAGGGCTTACTACTTGAACAAAATAAAATGAACATATTAATCGATGAATAAAGAGAGCAGAAGTGGTGCGCCGTGCTTCTCATAAGATGATCTCATTCGGTTCTGTAGGAGTTGGTGCTTGTTGACTTATGCCAAGATTTGCTGAAATGTTCCCTCTTTATCTCCTCTAAGAGCTTCTGTACTGTGCAGAGAACTCTCAGACGGAGACACCCAAAGGCAGTTTTAGGCTGCCAGAATCCCCGTTAACCAAGCAACCTACAGCTTGGCCCACAATCACCAGATAGGACAGTCTGAGGGTCCTCACAGAGCTGGCACGGAACATTTTGTATCACATGGCTGAGAACATTTGATGCACCATGAAGAGATTTCTAATCAGCATTAGTTTGTCAAATGCCAACCACTGGCGATAAATTGCCCCTGAGACTGGATATACATTCATCGTTGCAGCAGACACGTCAATGATAACACACAATCGCCCTCTGAAATGAACCTTTGGAGTGAAAAAAGAACACGACGTGCAAGACTACTTTGTGCAGCTAAGATGCCGTATCCGCTGGTACTCTAAGTCCTTTATCTACAGGTTTAGATAAGGTATTGATCAGCTTTACCGATCCAAGTTTACAGAACCCAGACACTTATCGACCAATAGAACGTGCAAATATTTAGAGAAGAAATCCCCAAGCCTGAAACAATGGCCTACAAGTTCAGGAAAGGCTGAAAGAGAGTACAAATCGATGGATAACTTGAAGACCAGGCCTGTTCTGGCAATTTTTGTTTACAAAATGAAATCAGTATGTTTTGCTAGAAAATTAATTAGAATCCCCAAATATTTTATATATATATATAAGGCCCCGTTCACATACAAGCGACGCTACTTCCCGGGGCGACCTCCGAGGTCACGGTGCGAGCAGCGCGCCGCGACCTCGGAGCGGCCGGCACGGACTTCATAACATTGAAGTCTATGGCGGTCGCCTCCAGGTCGCCCCAAAGAAGCTCCGGACCCTTTTTCTAAGTCGGAGCGACTTGTGTCGCTCCTATTGCAACGGGTCCGCAGCTTCCCTATGGAAGGCGACCTACGGCGACCTGTGAGGCGACCAGGTCGCCTCACAGGTCGCCTTAGTGTGAACAGGGACTAAAGGGCTCAAAATTTCAAGTCCTGAGCTACTAGCCAGGCCTTAAGGGTTACTCGCCACCAGTCTCCCCACCTATAGGAGACACCCCCCCCATCATGTGACCATAAATAAGACATGCTGTGCCTTGTAGTCCTATATGAGACCCCCCACCCCATCATGTGACCATAAATAAGACATGCTGTGCCTTGTAGTCCTATATGAGACCCCCCATCATGTGACCACAAGACATGCTGTGCCTTGTAGTCCTATATGAGACCCCCCCCTCCCCATCATGTGACCATAAATAAGACATGCTGTGCCTTGTAGTCCTATATAAGACCACCCATCATGTGACCACAAGACATGCTGTGCCTTGTAGTCCTATATGAGACCCCCCCTCCCCATCATGTGACCATAAATAAGACATGCTGTGCCTTGTAGTCCTATATGAGACCCCCCCCCCCCTTGGGCATGTGAATAGAAATATGGAATGCTGAGCCTTGTAGTCCTATAGGAGACGCCTCCCCCCAACCATGTGACCATAAATTAGACATGCTGAGCCTTGTAATCCTATATTAGACCCCCCCCCCAACCATGTGACCATAAATAAGACATGCTGAGCCTTGTAATCCTATATTAGACCCCCCCAACCATGTGACCATAAATTAGACATGCTGAGCCTTGTAATCCTATATTAGACCCCCCCCCCAACCATGTGACCATAAATATGGATTGCAGCCTCACCTGTGCAGGAGAAGAGAGAGGAAGAGGAAAGGCGGCCGGATAATCAGAGCGGGGATCGCTGCACTGTAACATCTTTCATTTGAATTGCCGGGCGCTCAGCTTCACAAGTAGTCCCGCCTCCTGGCTCGGCTCCTATGATAGACGTCACACGTACCGGCGGTGTTCTGTCTATCAAAGGAACCGAGCCAGAAGGCGGGACTACGTGTGAAGCTGAGCGCCCGGCAATTCAAATAAAAGATGTTACAGTGCAGCGATCCCCGCTCTGATTATCCGGCCGCCTTTCCTCTTCCTCTCCTCTCTCACCCTTGCCCGCAATCATTTTCCACTCGCAAAATGCGAGCAGGCGAGTAAAAAATTTGAGGGCTGTATATATATATATATATATAAAAAAGTCGCCACCGAAAAAAAAGGTCACACACTCTAATATTTTGTTGGCTTTGATTACGGCACACATTTGCTGTGGCAATGTTTCAATAAGCTTCTGCAATGTCATGAGATTTATTTCCCTTCAGTGTTGCATTACATTTTCACCAAGATCTTGTATTGATGATGGGAGAGTCGGACCGCTGCTCAAAGCCTTCTCCAGCACATCCCAAAGATTCTCAATGGGGATAAGTTCTGGATTCTATGGTGGCCAATCCATGTGTGAAAATGATGTCTCATTCTCCCTGAACCACTCCTTCACAATTTGAGCCCCGATGAATCCTGGCATTGCCATCTTGGAATATGCCCGTGCCATCAGGGAAGAAAAAATCCATTGATGGAATAACTTGGTCATTCAGTATATTCAGGTGGTCAGCTGACCTAATTCTTTCGGCAAATGCATGCTTAGATTAGTTAGTTGCTTAGTTAATTCCAGGTGGTGACTTTTTTTTTTGGCCAGGTAGTGTGTGTGTGTATATATATATATATATATATATATATATATATATATACATATACACACAGTATCTCACAAAAGTGAGTACACCCCTCACATTTTTGTAAATATTTTATTATATCTTTTCATGTGACAACACTGAAGAAATAATAAATAAAAAAAATTCAGCGCAACTGTATAAATTTATAATAGAAAGGATGCTATGCACTAAAACTAAAACTGAGTTACTTGAAGAACTGAGCGATAGCGATTGGTGGGAAAATTGGTCATCAGGTACGGAAAGTGAGGACAGCAACGATTCTGATGTCTCTTTCTGGCACATAGATGTGGAATTTGGGAAGAATATGAAATGATTCTTCAGAATTTCCAACGGAGCGATGTGCCAGAAAGAGACATCAGAACCGTCGCTGTCGTCACTTTCCGTACCGGATGACCAATTTTCCCACCAATCGCTATCGCTCAGTTCTTCAAGTAACTCCGTTTCGCTGTCGCTGTTTTCCAGTTAGTCTAAAAGCGCTTTTGCGCAAAAAGAACGCTTTTTGGATGCCATGGTCGTTCTCTATTTTCCAGGCACAAAGAACTGGAAAAGCACAGGCAGGGCACTGGAAAAGTCACCAGGTGAAATCCTGTGGTGAAATGGGATGATACAGTGTAATCCGTTAGGATCGCAGCTTTCTATCATCTCATTTCGTGTATTTATTTACATTTTTTAAATTGCTGCCGGTTCCACCCCCCTGCGTCGCAACGCTTGCAGGGAAGGGAACCGGAAGACAGGTGCCGGCATCGGCCGAGCACAGAGCGGGAGGAGGGCGGGAGGACGGCGGGGGAGGACAACGGGGGATCGCAGGGGAAGGTGAGTTTTAAAATATAAAACAGATTTCCATGCACAACAATGTACCGCTTTTAGCACAGAAATCCTGACATAATCAGACCACCAGGAAGGTTAAGGACAAGTTGAGTAATACAGTGGATCCAATATCCCTGAGGAGTGGATTACAACGCCCAATATTGGAGGGACTCTGGTGAGTGAGCATAATAGTTGGTGGTGGATGGTGGCACAGAGGTGTGAATCAGTGTGCACAGTACTGAATTTGATTTTGGTGTCACGGAGGAACTTTCACAGTCACCTTTTGTATGTTACACTCGGGGCTTTTTTTCAGCAGGAACGCGAGGGAACGCAGTTCCGGCACCTCCAGCACTGAATGTATGTAATAGCAAGGGGTGTGCTGGAAGGTCTATTGATGCTGGCTGCTGGGGGATCTATTGTCACTGGTGGGGATCTGTTTTTGTGTGAGGGGCTATTGTTGATGGTGGGGGATCTGTTGGTGCTGGGGGGGGGGGTCTTATGTTGCTGGTAGGGATCTACTATTGAGGGAAAGGTCTATTATTGCTGGCTGCTGGAGGGTCTATTGATGCTGGCTGCTGGGAAATCTGTTGTTGCTGCTGGGGGTCTAATGTTGCTGGGGGGTAGTATTTTGTTGTGGGTGGTCTAGTACTGGGAGGAGGTGGGTAGGGGTGGATCCAAGGGACAGTGCTTAGAGGTGGGTAAGGCACAGAGACAAGGGGGGGGGGGGACTCAGAAGGGGGGAGTTCCTGCACCTATTGTCTGAGAAGAAAAGCCCTGGTTACACTAATGGACTTTATATATGTTTTCTAACTTTGTGTTTGATATTATTTTAGGGCGGCTATCACCATTTATAGCATTTGTCATAGTTTCACACTTCAGTGAGAATTTTTTTTAGCTGTGGCTGATTTATGAATAATCTTTGACATTATTTCTGTTGTGCCGGTGACACGCACTTCATATCATTTCTATATCATGTTTTCAGTCTGTGACCATCTCCTGTAGTCTTTGGTCATCACCTGCTGGACGTCTGCAGACTCTGACAGCTCTCTGTAAGATTACATTCACCGGCCACTTTATTAGGTACACCTGTTCTATTGCTTGGTAACACAAATTGCTAAACAGCCAATCACTTGGCAGCAACTCAATGCATTTAGGCATCTAGATGTTGTGAAGACGACTTGCTGAAGTTCAAACCGAGCATCAGAATGGGGAAGAAAGGGGATTTAGGTGACTTTGAACGTGGCATGGTTGTTGGTGCCAGATGGGCCGGTATGAATATTTCAAAAACTGCTGATCTACTGGGATTTTCACACACAACCATCTTTCGGGATTACAGAGAATGGTGGGAAAAAGAGAAAATATCCAGTAAGCAGCAGTTGCATGGAGGAAAATGCCTTGTTGATGTCAGAGGTCAGAGGAGAATGGACAGACTGGTTCCAGATGATAGAAAGGCAACAGTAACTCAAATAACCACTCGTTACATCCAAGGTATGCAGAATACCATCTCTGAATGCACAACACATCGGACCTTGAAACACATGGGCTACAGCAGCAGAAGACCACACCGGGTGTCACTCCTGTCAGCTAAGAACAGGAAACTGAGGCTACAATTCGCACAGGATCACCAAAACTGAACAATAGAAGATTGAAAAAACATTGCCTGGTCTGATGATTCTTGATTTCAGCTGCAACATTCAGATGGTAGAGTCAGAACAACATGAAAGCATGGATCCATTCTGCCTTATATCACCGGTTCAGGCTGGTGGTGGTGGTGTAATGGTGGGGGGATATTTTCGTGGCACATTTTGGGCCCCTTAGTACCAGCTGAGCATGGTTTAAACACCACGGCCTACCTGAGTATTGTTGCTGACCATGTCCATCCCTTTATGACTGCAGTGTCCCCATCTTCTGATGGCTCCTTCCAGCAGGATAATGCACCATGTCACAAAGCTCCAATCATCTCACCACTGGTTTCTTCACCATAACAATGAGGCCACTGTACTCCAATGGCCTCCACACTCACCAGATCAGGTCACTGTACTCCAATGGCCTCCACACTCACCAGATCAGGTCACTGTACTCCAATGGCCTCCACACTCACCAGATCCGGTCACTGTACTCTAATGGCCTCCACACTCACCAGATCAGGTCACTGTACTCCAATGGCCTCCACACTCACCAGATCAGGTCACTGTACTCTAATGGCCTCCACACTCACCAGATCCGGTCACTGCACTCCAATGGCCTCCACACTCACCAGATCTCATCCAATAGAGCACCTTTGGGATGTGGTGGAAGATTGGCATCATAGTTGTACAGCCGACAAATCAGCAGCAACTGAGTGATGCTATCATGTCACTATGGAGCAAAATCTCTGAGGAATGTTTCCAACACCTTGTTGTATCTATGCCATGAAGATTGAAGGCAAAAGGGGGTCCAGCAAGCTGTAGCTAATAAAGTGTCTGCTAAGTATATGTGTCTCTTGGTGATATAAGGGCTTGCACTTGAGGGCCTCTACATCAAGTAAGTTGACCAATCCTTCCCTATGGTGATCTATAGTGGTGGGTTATCTGACACACTAGGAAGTGTCGGAAACCGGCTACTCCTCAAGGCTTTACATTTCAGCTGATCATTTATTGGCTGCTCCTGGGGATACAGTAACTATTATCTAACAACTCTTGGATTGAGAAGCCATATAAAACTGTTCATAAACATAAGCAGTATATGGAGGGTAATAATGAGGAGTAATGTGCAGTGACACATTGCAGCCAATAAAGTAAACCCCAGGCTCCATGCACTGTGTATCATAAACAATCGCCGCATTGTTTAGTAAAAAAACGTTTTTAAACCCATTTTTATCTTTTGCTATATCTCAGTGCTGCTGATATCCTACAGTCTCTTTGCAGCCACTTCCTATCTACAGCACTGGCTGCATGAAATATCTTAAGGTGGGTTCCGTGATTGCTATATAACAGGAAGTGCTTGAACCAGAACCTTCGTGGATGGCTCACAAGAGATGTTTTTTTTTTTTTTATTGAAAAGCTGAAGCTCTAATATCTGACATTCACAGACATAACTAAGCATGATGGGAATTGTAGTTCCTGAGCAGCTGGAGGGCCGTAGCTTGGACACCCCTGCTCTAACTCATGGGTTCTCAACCTGTGGCCCTCCAGCTGTTGCAGAACTAAAAGGCCCATGAGGCATTGCAAGGCTGATAGTTAGAAGCATGACTCACAAAGGCAGAGGTATGATGGGAATTGTAGTTAGGCAACAGCTGGAGGGTCAATGGTTGAGCACTCATGAGTAAGTATACCGAACATTACTTTTAAGTAGCGTCAGTATGTTAAAGCTTACATCAGATTTTACTAAATGGAATTACATCTACTTTGATTTAATAGAGTCAGGTAAGAGTATCACATGGACAGCCATGCACTTTGCTCTTTGTCTTATTACATAGTTACATAGTAGGTGAGGTTGAATAAAGACAATAGTCCATCCAGTTCAACCTGTGTAGGAGTGTGTGGCTGTAATCATCTCACATAGCCCTGAATGTTCTGATCATTGAGATGCACATCTAAGAGTCTTTTGAAAGCCACCATACTTCCCGCAGAAACCACCTCTTGTGGTAGAGAATTCCACAATCTTGTAGCCCTAACAGTAAAGAACCCCCCTCGTTGCCTGAGGTTAAAACGCTTCTACTCTAATCGCATTGTATGCCCTCGAGTCCTCATGCAATCCCTTCGACTGAATAGCTGTTTTTCTAAGCTGAGATCCCCATTGAGATATTTATAAATTGCTATCATGTCCCCCCTCAGGCGTCTCTTCTCCAGGGAGAATAAATCAAGCGATTGTAAACGCTCTTCATAATTAAGGTCCTCCAATCCCCTAATCAGTTTAGTTGCCCTTCTCTGGACTCTCTCCAGCTCCAACACATCCCTCCTGAGGACTGGCGACCAGAACTGGACAGAATACTCCAGATGTGGTCGGACCAGAGTTTTATAAAGTGGAAGGATTATAGTCTTATCTCTGGAATACATCCCTTTCTTTATGCATGCTAATATTCTCACAAACAAATAAAATGACAGTCGAATGATTAGCAATAAGGTAGAAGGCCTAATGATCAAAATGTAAGGGTTTACCTATTGTAGAGACGACGGTGCCAACAAAGTAGAACGCCCCAGTGAAGTCCCACCTGGGTCTGATGGCATCCACCCTAATGCCAGCCACGTTGGCCTCCTCGTAGTCCCGCAGAAAGTTGCGCAGGTCACTCTTGCTGAGGTTGTACTTCTGGGTAAAGTTGTCAAACTTCAATTGCCACCTCTCCTTGGCCTCTCTCTCTTTGGGCTGCTCAATGGCTGAGAAAACCGCCGCTCCACAAAGCAGGTAAAGGATAATAAGAATGGCCAACAAGAGGAAACGACCATTATCTTCGTTCAGGTGACCAAATATGCAGCAGCAGCCACCTCGACAAGCCATCCTCTGCCCCCTAGGCAGCAAGGAACAGGACACCAACCAAAGGTGCTCGGCTACTTACATCTCCATGTGGGCTCATGAGGGACCCAGTTCAGTTTTAGACATATCTCTATGTTGATGGTACTTCTAGAAGCCATTTTACACAGATATGATGGTACCCTTACAAAAAAACCTTACAAAAGCTTGAAACCATTGAAAATTTCCTTACGCTCCCCACGATGACCTGTAGGGTCTACAGCCTGCTATGAAAATGGCCATCAGCCAGTTCTGACCCAATGTGCCCCAGCCGTAGAAGAAGGTCCCTTGTTGGGTAGATGAAATCATGATCTAGGTTCTTGTTGATGAAGAGGAAAGGAAGCTTAGCCCAGCTCCATGATGAATTTGTCACCATGCACCAGGACACAGAGGCAATCAGACTATCATACTAAGTTTTAGAAGGTAAGGAACATCTGCCGATGTGGTGGTCACCATGTGGGAAGATTGGCTAGCCAAGACTTTCATTTCTAGACAGTTCATACTAACAATGAGTTTATTGCATAGATTGTGGCTTAGTACCGAGCATGAGCTATATCTATATTATTCTAGAATTCTCCGATTCATGCCAACACAAGTGTGCTTTGTACATCCAGAATAATCCAAGCTTCCAAGAGTCATCCAATGTGGCCAAATCCAAACCAGCCACCTTGCAGAATTATAAATGAAAGGAAGGGATGATAAACTGAGTAACTTCCATGGTACTTATCTCTCTGTGCTGCTTGCAGGTCTATTGTGCCAGCTGTTCAGAAATTCATTGTGTCTGCTCAGATCTGGGTGCACAGTGTATGGCCACTCATTGGCTGGTCCTCCAAGCAGGTAGTCCTCTCCAGGTTGATGATGGCTCCTCTAAGGCATAAGAAATTCCAAAAACTCATAGAAAAAAAAACTTTACCCTGCTGTCACTTAATCCTGGGGGGGTCTCAGTAATCCACATACAAGGGGTGCAAGGGGAAACTTCACCAGGGAAGGGAATGCTGACTCCCAGCAAGCTCTGTTCCTATTACTCCGGATGGATCCCTGGTTCAGATACGATGTTCAGTGCAGTGTGCACCATCAGATTGTACGATCCCGGCTGCTGCCCCCCACTTCTACCCCCCCCAGGTTCCTCCGACAGCTCCGAGCAGATGCTGAGCTCTGCCAAACCCTTCTGGCTTGGTCGCTTAATTGTCGGGCGCTGCGGGCGCCTCCTGTGGCTGAGCGTGGGAACTGCAGCCTGTCATCAACAGCGCTCTGCATCGATGTTCCAGCGACCCCCCCCCCCTTCCAGGGACTACAAATCCCAGCATGCAGCTAACATTACCAGCTGGGACTTGTATTTCTTCAGCCGCTGTGGTCCATAGGTTACCCTTATCAGAAGGGAGAAAGGGAATGGCTGTCATTGTAGATCTGTCATTAATTAGGGTTATATATGGTTTATATATTTATATATGGTATATATATATATGGTATATATATATATATATATATATATATATATATATATATATATATATATATATATATATATACTGTATATATATATATATTTATATATGGTATATAATATATATATATATTATATTATTTTATATATATATATATTATTATAATATATATTTAGGTTATATAATATATATATATATATATATATATATATATATATATATATATATATATATATATATATATATATATATATAATATTGTATTATATATAATATAAATCATTGTGGGTACAGGGTGGTGATATGGGTACCAAGGATTATAGAAGGGTTCAGTGTGTGTATAGGCAGTGATGAGGGGCTGAGAGGGGTTCATTGTGGGTACGGGGTGGTGATATGGATACCAAGGGTTATAGAAGGGTTCAGTGTGTGTATAGGGCAGTGATGAGGGGTTGAGAGGGGCTCAGTGTGGGTACAGGGTGGTGATAAGGGTATCAAGGGTTATAGAAGGTTCAGTGTGTGTATAGGGCAGTGATAGGGGGTGGTAGGGGTAGAGAGGGATTCAGTGGGGGTACAGGATGGTGATATAGGTACCAAGGGTTATAGAAGGTTCAGTGTGTGTATAGGGCAGTGATAGGGGGTGGCAGGGGGTAGAGATGGGTTCAGTGGGGGTACATGGTGATATGGGTACCAAGGGTTATAGAAGGTTCAGTTCAGTGTGTGTATAGGGGAGTGATAGGGGGGGAAGGCGAAAGAGAGGAATTCAGTGGGTGTACAGGATGGTGATATGGGTACCAAGGGTTATAGAAGGATTCAGTGTGTATATAGGGCAGAGATAGGGAGTGGCAGGGGCTAGGGAGGGTAAACACAGTAGGCTAGGTGGGACTTTAAGTGAGACACCAGCAGGTAGTGCCCAGCGTCTCCATCCCTGTATCAGAAAAAAATGAAGGTTGAAGGATTAAAAGAGGTGCATGGAAGTCAGCCAGCCCCCAGTCTGATGTACTCACCCTCCAGTCTGTCACCAACCAAGTAGACCTGTCTCATAATATAAAGAACAGGGGTTTAGTTGACACCTATTTGCAAACGCATGTGTAAGCTGCAGGGCCACTACACGGCACCCTGTTTTACCTGCAGTCCTAACACTTCCTAATTTAGTGTCTCCACAATGGGAGCACATGGCTGCTAATGGATGGATGGGGGAACAGGTGGGAGGGAGACAGCCCAAACCTCCCCCAACCCACCCCCATCCATGACTGGTCTGTTGTCTCAAAACTCAAATAGCTAAGTTGTAGCGATGGTACAAACTGGAAATGACCAGCTGAGAAGCATAACACCTCCATCCCCTTGGTGGATGCAGTATAAAAAACAGATTGGGATTTTATATATGGGGCATGGCCTGTAAAGCACAATGCCTTTCAATCCCTCAAATCACCTCTTCATCACCTCTTTTAACCCTTCGACCTTTTTTTTTGGGGGGGCTAGGGAGGGTTTCAGTGTGGGTTCAGGGAGGTGAAATGGGTGCCAAGTGTTATGAAAGGGTTCAGTGTGAGTATAGGGGGAGTTATAGGGTGTTACAGGGGCTAGGGAGGGGTTCAGTGTGGGTACAGGGCAGTGATAAGAGTAACAGGGGCTTTAGAGGGTTTCGGTTATAGTACAGAGCAGTTATAGGGGTAGCAAGAGCTTTAGAGGAGTTCAGTATTGGTACAGAACAGATACAGAGGTTGACAAAGGGTTTGGAAGGTCTAATGTGTGTACAGGACAGTAACATAGGTTGGCAGGTGGTTTGGAAAGCATTAGGGTAGGTAAGAACAGTAATTATGGTGGCAGGGGGATAGAAATGTTTATTGTGCACACAGGGCAGTAATATAAGTGGCAGGGTGTATGAAAGGGTTATTGCGGGTACAGGGCAGTGATAGAGGTTGGCAGGGGGGTTTAGCATGGGTACAACGCAGTAATAGAGGTTGGCAGGGGGGTTTAGTGTGGGTACAGAGCAATAATAGAGGTTGGCAGGGGGTTTAGAAGAGCTTATTGTGGGTACAGGGCAATGAGAGTGGGGGCAGGGGGACTGGAAGAGGTTAGGGTAGGTAAAGAACAGTTATAGAGGTGGCAGGAGGGTTAGAAGTACTTAGTTTAGGCACAGGGCAGTAATATAGGTGGCATGAGAAATGGAAGGTTTATTGTAAGAACAGGTCTTTAACAGAAGTTGGCAGGGGGGTTAAAGGGGCTTATTGTGGGTACAGGGCAGTAATCGAAGTTGGCAGAGGGTATGGAAGGGTTTAGTGTGTGTACATGACAGTATTAGAGATTGGCAGGGAGTTTAGAAGGGCTTATTGTGGGTACAGGACAATTGCAGAGGTGGCAAGGGGTATGGAAGGGTTTAATGTGGGCAGTGAGAGAGAGGGAGTAAATATCTAGGCATGGGTGTACTGCTGTCACAGATTAATAAGCAGTGAGAATTTGGGTTTGGTAGGGGCACTGGTGAGGGCAAAAGGGACTGATCAGTAGATGGCAGGGCTTTGGTAAGGGCAATGAGGTTGGGTGTCAGGGGTATGGTAATATGGTCAGTGTGGGCACAGAGGAGAATTAAATGTCACAATAGTCTGTGTTCTGTGTTGTTTAGATCCGCCTCCTGCTGAGAATTAGTTTTATTTATAGCCCCGAAGACTTCAAAAGGGTCGAGCTGGTTTGATGTGTCCTGTTCCTGCAGCAAGGCAGACCGAGAGACAACGACTGATCTAGGGGGGCTGGGAACCAATGTATGGGACTGTCAAGGGTGCCTATTGAATATAATACACTGTGTCCTTATACTGACCCCCTATATAGGACTTCCCATGGTTCTGAATATACTATATGGTGTCCTTATACAGTACTGACTCAGATAGAGCTGTCCAGGGTGCTGAATATATGGTGACACTATACTGGCTTTTATATGGGGATGTCCAGGGTTCTGATTGCAATATATGGTGTTCTTATACTGACTCATATAGGGCTGTCAAGGGTGGTGAATATAATATATGGTGTCCCTATAATGACCCTGGTGCTGAATGTATAACATTATGTACCTATAGTGACCCATACAATGGACTGTCCAGGTTGCTGATTGTATTAAATTGTACTTTATTCCTATACTGACCCATACAATGGACTGTACAAGGTGCTGATTGTATTACATTGTACTTTATTCCTATTCTGATCCATACAATGGACTGTCCATGGTGCTGATTGTATTACATTGTACTTTATTCCTATACTGACCCATACAATGGACTGTCAAGGGTGCTGATTGTATTACATTGTACTTTATTGTTATTCTGACCCATACAATGGACTGTACAAGGTGTTAATTGTATTACATTGTACTTTATTGTTATTCTGACCCATACAATGGACTGTACAAGGTGTTAATTGTATTACATTGTACTTTATTCCTATTCTGACCCATACAATGGACTGACCATGGTGCTGATTGTATTACATTGTACTTTATTCCTATACTGATCCATACAATGGACTGTCCATGGTGCTTATTGTATTACATTGTACTTTATTCCTATACTGACCCATACAATGGACTGTCCAGGGTGCTGATTGTATTACATTGTACTTTAATGTTATTCTGACCCATACAATGGACTGTACAAGGTGCTGATTGTATTACATTGTACTTTATTCCTATACTGACCCATACAATGTACTGTTCTAGGTGTTAATTGTATTACATTGTACTTTATTCCTATTATGACCCATACAATGGACTGTCCATGGTGCTGATTGTATTGTGCTCCCATTCTGACTCTTATAAGGAGCTGTCCTTGGTGCTGAATGTATTATAATGTGCCTGTATTCTGATCCCTGTAGGAGCTGTTCATGGTGCTGAATATGGTGCTCCTGTACTGAACCTTTTCTGGGCTTTCCAGGGTGCTGAATGCATTATATTGTTTTCCAATTCTTACCATTTTATAAGGTGGCCACAGTGCTAAAAATCTTGTTGAGCCCTGATTTCAACTTTATAGCTGGTTATCCAGGGTGTTGATTCTAAACCTTATAGCAGGCTACCCAGGGTGTTGATTCCGAACCTTATAGCAGGTAATCCAGGGTTTTATATTATACTGTGTTCCTATACTAATCATTATAGAAGCTGTTGCTATTGCTGAAGGTATGATATTGTGTTCCTATACTGACTCTTACAGTAGATGTCCATGGTGCCCAATTAATCGCACTGTCTCCCTATACTGACCCTTACAGGTGCAGTCTTTGGTGACAGGAGCTGTCCAGGGCTGTGCTTGGTGATGAATATATTATACACCACTCAGCAATAGCTTTATGACCCCTAAAAGGTTAAGTGAATAACATTGATTATCTCGTTACAATGTCATCTGTAAATCAGTGTTATATAATGGGCAGCAAGTGAACACGTTATCCCTGAAGATGATGTGTTGAAAGCAGAAACAATGGCCATCACACTTTGTTGTGTGCTTTTTAAAGACTGTATTTCTGTTTTCTCTTGGCTCCCTGTCATAATTTTATATTATTCTTTATTAAAATATACAATTTTAATTATTAGTGCCAATAAAGTCCAACATTTCTTTCCTTTCCAAACTCCTAACTCATTGGGATGTGGCACTTACACACTATTTGCGCCTAGGCGTACTGCGGCCTGGCAGCGCAATACATAAATTATTGTTGTGTAGGAGGCTGTGTAACTGCAAACTGGTCAAGGTGCCCATGCTGACCCATGTCCACAGCCAAAAATGCCTGCAATGGGCATGTGAGCATCAGAAATGGACTACGGGTCCTCAGCCGGGTGTCCTCTACACTCACCATGCCTGAGATAAGGAAAGAGTCCAAGCAGTGTCTGCAGAAGGTGTTCAAATGCGGCCAGTTCACAATCCGCTGGGGCTTCATCCCCCCTCATCCTCTACCTAGGGTTTAAAAGGGGAGCTGGCCCTGGAATGTCTGAGCCCACCTTACTAAGCCTTCTTTGGGGATGAAGAGTTCAGAAAAATACCCTTTTAGGTCCAGACACTGAAAATCCTCATCACTGTTGGCTTCGAAAAAACCTAAAGCAGCATAGATTCATGTCACCTGGACTTACTACTGCCATACCATTTGATTATTATTATTATATAGTATTTATATAGCGCTGACAGTTTACGCAGCGCTTTACAACTTGAGGGTAGACAGTACAAATACAATACACTTTAATAGAGTAGGAATCAGAGGACCCTGCTCCTTAGAGCTTACAATCTAAGAGGGGCGGTCAAGAGATACAAGAGGTAATAACTGTGGGGGATGGGCTGATGGAGAAAATAAGAGCACAGTTGTTAGGTGGATTCCAGATAGGTTTCTCTGAAGAGATATGTTTTCAGGAATCGTCTGAAAGTAGTCAAAGTTGGAGATAGTCAGACAGATTGGGGTAGAGCATTCCAGAGGATGGGAGAAGCTCGGGAGAAGTCCTGGAGATGAGCATGGGAAGTGGTTACAAGGGAGCTAGAGAGCAGGAGGTCCTGGGAGGAATGAAGAGAACGAGTTGGTTGGTATTTTGAGACCAGATTAGTGATGTAGCTGGGCGCCAAGTTATGGATGGCTTTGTAGGTTATGGTTAGTAGCTTGAATTTAATTTGTTGGTTGAGTGGCAGCCAATGGAGGGATTGGCAAAGAGGGGTAGCAGACACAGAGCGGTTTGCAAGGTGGATGAGCCTGGCAGCAGCGTTCATGATGGACTGAAGGGGGGATAGTCTTTTTAAAGGTAAGCCAATGAGAATGGAGTTGCAGTAATCGAGAAGAGAGATGACCAGGGAGTGGATTAGAAGCTTTGTGGCATCATTGGTTAGGAAGGGACGTATCTTGGAGATGTTGCGGAGGTTGAGGCGGCAAGCTTTGATCTATCAATGCAGCAGGACTGGCAGAATTGTGTATTCTTAATACAAACATTGCTTCTTTTTATGTTATATATTTGTACACTGATGTTCAGTCTATGTACATTCACTTCCAACAAAATCACTGACCGTGTTTTTGGTTATAAAAGTAAATGTACATTATTTTTCTGGTGTTAGGTTCTTTATGTATTTTATAAAGCAACAATAACATATCCTGTATTTATTAATAACTGGAGAAAAATAAAGATTGGATCCAAAAAATAAATGGACTATGGAGCAATGGAAGAAGTGGCCTGGTCTGATGAATCACCTTTTCTTTTACATGATGTGGATGGCCGGGGGTGTGCACGTCAATTACCAGGGAAAGAGATGGCACCAGGGTGCAGTATGGGAAGAAGACATGCCGGCAGAGACAGTGTGATGCTTTGGGCAATGTTCTGCTGGGAAGCCTTGGCTCCTGCCATTCATGTGGATGTTACTTGACACGTACCACCTTCCTACACATTGTTAGAGACCAAGTACACCCATTCATGGAAACCGTATTACCCTGATGGCAGTGGCCTCTTTCAGCAGGATAATGTGCCCTGTCACACTGAAATAATGGGTCAAGAATGTTTTTTAGGAACACAATGACGAGTTCAAAGTGTTGACTTCCTCCGAATTCTCCAGATCCTAATATATCAATCTGTGGGATGTGCTGGAAAAACAAGTCCAATCCAAGGAGGCCCCCACCTCACAACTTACAGGAATTAAAGGATCTGCTACTGACGGCTTGGTGCCATATACTGTCATTACAATTCAATCCCCTCTCTGGTCCACTTTTAGTTCCCTCTGGGGGGCTTTCTACCGGGTCAAGAGATTGGACTCCATAAAGAAGCTCTTGAACATTGTGGACTGCCAGATTGAATTCAGCCACACTTCCCCTGAAACTGATTGCTAACATAACAAGGTAATTCAGCCTATTGAGACAGTCATACCCCTTTATATTGTATGATTCTATATAATGTACTTGCAAGGCCTTCTGGGTACTTAACCACTTTACGACCACCCGCCGTAGTTATACTGCAGCAGACAGCTGCTCCTGGGCAAACCGCCGTAGCTATATGTCGGTCGCACGCAGGCAGCTAGGGGGCGCGCTCCCGCCTGCTCGTGAGCGGGGAAGCCGATGCAGCGGGTAGGTGGCCCCGATTGCCACCTGACACCCGCAATCGTTCCCCGCTGAGAGAGAAGAACGGTCGGCTGTTGTAAACACAGCCAACCGTTCTTCTCCCTGGAATGATCACAGAGTTCCTGTGATCCTTCTATATAGGAACACAGGTTTCTGCGATCATTTCACAAGCCACGCCCCCCACAGTTGGAAACACGCTCCTAGGTACACATTTAACCCTTGATCATCCCCAGTGTTAACCCCTTCCCTGCCAGTGTCATTATTACAGTAATAGTGCATATTTTTAGCACTGATTAGTAATGTCACTGTTCCCCCCAAAAGTGTCAAAAATGTCAGTTATAGGTCCGATCTGTCCGCGCCGCAATGTCGCAGTCTCGCAAAAAAACGCAGATCGCCGTCATTACTAGTAAAAAAAAAAAGAAAAACACAATAAAAATGACAAATCTTTCCCGTGGTTAGTAGACGCGATAACTTTTGCGCAAACCAATCAAAATACGCTTGTTGTCATTTTTCTTTTACCAAAAATATGTAGCAGAAAACAAATTGGCATAAAATGTTAAAAAATTTAAATTTTTACATCTTTTTTTTTTGGGAATTTTATATAGGAGAATGTGAAAAAAAAAATATATATATATATATATATATATTTTTATTTTTTTTCAAAATCGCCGCTCTTTTTTTGTTTATAGCGCAAAAAAATAAAAAATCACACAGGTGATCAAATACCACCAAAAGAAAGAAAAGAAAAAAAGAACATCAATTTTATTTGGGTACAGTGTCACAAGACCGCATAATTGTCCGTTAAAGTAACGCAGTGCTGAATCGCAAAATATGGCCTGGTCATTAAGGGGGCAAAACCTTCTGGTCCAGAAGTGGTTAAGGAACTTTCCTTTATCATTTGTACTAGCATCCATAATATGTCACAACACTGAAGTTGGGGATCGTCGTGGAAACATTTAGGGACACCTTCTCTGCTGATTTTCTTTACTGCTTTTCTTCTCTTTGGTTTATCATCTCGGTGGGCGTTTCGACAGATCCATATATGTCTATGACCACCTTAAGACTTTTTGTCCCTTTTCATTCTGGACTGGTAGGTACTTGATGATTGGATGGCATTTTATACACCATGCATGGACTTTTTTGATGACTATTGAAATTATGTTATATTTTCTATTAACAGAAGCAAACAAATGTATGCAATCTCCTTATCACAGACCCCTGATGAAAGGACAACAACCTGAAACGCGTCAAAGGATTCAGAGCATATTTGTATCATTCATATCATATAAATATAGGACGTATAGTATCATCAAGATGCCTGTTATCTGTTTTAGATTTATGGTGCTATAACAACATTTGTTATGCTATGTTCTTTTAAAACAATATAAATAAAATTGCATATTTTTTAATCTTTTTGGTGTCATACCTGCCTAAAAAAAATCCCCACTCCTATGGGGGATAGTTTTGGTCATGGTGCCATATACCCCAGCTTTAGAGGTCGAGTGGAGTCCATGCCTTGATGAGTGAGGGCTGTTTTGGCTGCAAAAGGGGGACCTACTCAACATTAGATGGGTGGGCATAACGTTATGGTGGACCGGTGTACTGTGCCCCTAAACTGACACCTATACAGGGCTGTCCAGTGTACTGCAAAGTTTAAAATATGAAATTAACCTTCTCTGCTCTTAACCTCCCTGGCGGTATTCCCGAGTGTGGCTCGGGGTAAATTTTCAGTACCAAAAGCGGTAACCCTGAGCCACACTCGGGATTACCCCAGAATCACACTCACCTTCCCTGCGCTCCCCTGTATTCCTCACACTCTCTCCCCTCTGTGTGCTCGGCCGATGCCGGCACCTGTCTTCCGGTTCCCTTCCCGGTGAGCGTTGCGACGCAGGGGGGTGGAACCGGCAGCAAATTCAAAAATGTAAATAAATACACCAAATGAGATGATAGAAAGCTGTGATCCTAACGGATTACACTGCATCATCCCATTTCACCACAGGATTTCACCTGGTGACTTTTCCAGTGCCCTGCCTGTGCTTTTCCAGTTCTTTGTGCCTGGAAAATAGAGAACGACCAAAAAACGTTCTTTTTGCGCAAAGGCGCTTTTAGACAAACTGGAAAACAGCGACAGCGAAACGGAGTTACTTGAAGAACTGAGCGATAGCGATTCATGGGAAAATTCTTCATCAGGTACGGAAAGTGACGACAGCGACGATTCTGATGTCTCTTTCTGGCACATCTTGTGGAATTTGGGAATTATATTAAATGATTCTTCAGAATTTCCAACAGAGCGATGTGCCAGAAAGAGACATCAGAATCGTCGCTGTCCTCACTTTCCGTACCTGATGACCAATTTTCCCACCAATCGCTATCGCTCAGTTCTTCAAGTAACTCAGTTTCACTGTTGCTGTTTTCCAGTTGACGTCGAAATGAAGCGACGGTTAAATTACTGACCAGCACCCCTCTGTACCTGAAAGGAAAGACTGAACCCCTTTCTGGAGAAGCTCTTTAGATGAAGAATAAACTGCTTGTGTGGATTTGCCATGAAAGTGATGACATGTAAGTACTGTATAGCGTGTGCTCGGAAGACATTGCTTTTCTCTGCAGTGTGTTAGCAGATCGGGCACTGAGTAATGTCATTTATTATCCTCATACTGAAGGGCTGCCAGCCATGTTTAATACTATAGATGCAGCAACATGTATTGGCAGCCTTGGAGCTACATCTGGAGGTTATCTATTATGTGCAGGAACATAACCTGAAGCTAATGCATGAAGCAATAAAGATGTGGAATCCAAACAAACACACTCCGGTAAACAGATATACAGTTCCAAGTTTACCATCAATGTCGAAGTAAAAAAATATATATACAGCTGCAAGAAAAAGTATGTGAACCCTTTGGAATGATATGGATTTCTGCACAAATTGGTCATAAAATTTGATCTGATCATCATCTAAGTCACAACAATAGACAATCACAGTCTGCTTAAACTAATAACACACAAAGAATGAAATGTTTTTATTGAACACACCATGCAAACATTCACAGTGCAGGTGGAAAAAGTATGTGAACCCTTGGACTTAATAACTGGTTGAACCTCCTTTGGCAGCAATAACTTCAACCAAACGTTTCCTGTAGTTGCAAATAAGATGTGCACAGCGGCCAGGAGTAATTCTTGACCATTCCTCTTTACAGAACTGTTTCAGTTCAGCAATATTCTTGGGATGTCTGGTGTGAATCGCTTTCTTGAGGTCATGCCACAGCATCTCAATCGGGTTGAGGTCAGGACTCTGACTGGGCCACTTCAGAAGGCGTATTTTCTTCTGTTTAAGCCATTCTGTTGATTTACTTCTATGCTTTGGGTCATTGTCCTGTTGCAACACCCATCTTCTGTTGAGCTTCATCGGGTAGACAGATGGCCTTAAGTTCTCCTGCAAAATGTCTTAATAAACTTGGAAATTCATTTTTCCTTCGATGATAGCAATCCGTCCAGGCCCTGACGCAGCAAAGCAGCCCCAAACCATAATGTCCCCACCACCATACTTCACAGTTGGGATGAGGTTTTGATGTTGGTGTGCTGTGCCTCTTTTTCGCCACACATAGTGTTGTGTGTTTCTTCCAAACAACTCAACTTTGGTTTCATCTGTCCACAGAATATTTTGCCAGTACAGCTGTGGAACATCCAGGTGCTCTTGTGCAAACTGTAAACGTGCAGCAATGTTTTGTTGGATATGTTTTATAGCAGGAAGTTAAAAATATTGTTTTTTTTTTTGTGTAGGTCTTATTTGGTTTATAGCGCAAAAAATAAAAACCACAGAAGTGATCAAATACCAGAAAGAGAAAGCTCAATTTGTAGGGAAAAAAGGACATTCATTTTTTTTTTGGTACAGCGTCGCACGACCGTGCAATTGTCAGTTTACAAAGTAAAATATTGTTGTGTTGGACAGGCTGAACTGTGACAAACATATTTCTTAACCACCTTAACCACTTGTCGACCAGCCAATTTAGTTTTACTGCAGCAGGTCAGCTCTATAACGTGAAGCGTACGTTGCTTCATGTAATAGATAGTGGGGGCGATGCTGGGGGTGCACACACGCGCCAATTGGCCAGAGGGGGAGCCAATCAGCGAGTCCGGCACACATGATGTACGCTGACCACCTGCTATCGCTCCCCATGGAGAAATAAGGCAGACTGCTGTTCTGTCACAAATGAACACAGAGATTCTGTGTTCCTCCTATTAATGTGTTCATCCAGTGAGTCCATCCCCCACACAGTTAGAAAGCACTCCATAGGAGCACACTAAACCCCTTGATCGCCCCTGGTGTTAACCCCTTCCCCGCCAGTGTCATTAGTACAGTGACAGTGCATATTTTTAGCACTGATTACTGTAGTAATGTCACTGGTCCCCTTAAAAGTGTCAGTTAGGGGTCTGATCTGTCCACCACAATGTCACAGTCCCGCTAAAAATTGCTGATTGCCGCCATTACTAGTAAAAAATAAGTAAAAATTACATAAATCTTTCCCCTAGTTTGTAGACGCGATTACTTTTGCACAAACCAATCGATATACTCTTATTGGGATTTTTTTTTTTTACCCAAAATATGTAGCAGAATACAAATTGGCCAAAATTGATGAAAACATTTCATTTTTAATTTTTTTTTTATTGGGAATGTTTTATAGCAGAAAGTAAAAATGTTTTTTTTTTTTTTTTTTAATAATTGTCGCTCTTTTTTTTGTTTATAGCGCAAAAAATAAAAATCGCACAGGTGATCAAATACCACCAGAGGTCATGAAGGGGGGTAAATCTTCTGGAGGTCAAGTGGTAAAGATAAAAAATAAAACCTCCTGTGTTTGCCTCTACCTGGAAAATCCCGGGGCCACTGGTCACAAATCAGTTGAATAAGAAAACAAGGAAATATTTCAGAGCGGTAATTGGACTTCGTCCCTCTGAGATATTCCGTTTCCAAGGGCCGGCCTATTACGACTTTTGCAGATCGTTCATTGGTGAGTTCTTGAAAGGAATCCGCTGGATACGGGACGGAGATTACGGCGAATTAGGAGGAATGTGCTTATCTGTCATTTACATGTTCCCGAGGACACGGCGCTCATCCAGCGCTCGGCCCGAGGACAGAGACGAAAATCTCATTTAATGATGTCTTCCCGTGATCAGCGTGAGGTCCTCACAACAACACGCACAAACTGCCAGACAAGCTAAAAATGTCTCATGGCCATCCAGGCCAAGATGACTACACAAATATTTAATGCCGAATTTATACTCCGAGCGCTGCAGACCCCGTTGCGTTTTCTAGGAAATCTGCAGGAACGAAAATTAACCGCAGAGTAAATTGGTGATAGGGAAACAGCTGAGGTTACGTCTGGGTTCACACATGTCTGGGCTGCGGTTTGTGATCCGGAGTCCAGTGCATTTCTGTTCACCGGTTCAGGTGCGATTTAGGGGCAAATGTTTCCCTGAACTGGCACCTGAACCAGACCCAAAGATGCGCGAGCCTTTTCAAAACCGCACCACGGCCGCCCCAGATATGTGTGAACTACACTGAACAAAATTATAAACGCAACACTTTTGTTTTTGCCCCACATTTTTCATGAGCTGACCTCAAAGATCTAAGACTTTTTCTATGCACACAAAAGGCCGATTTCTCTCAAATATCGTTCACAAATCTGTCTAAACCTGTGTTAGTGATCACTTCTGCTTTGCCGAGATAATCCCTCCACCTCACAGGTGTGGCATATCAAGATGCTGATTAGACAGGATGATTATTGCACATGTGTGCCTTAGGCTGCCCACAATAAAAGGCCACTATAAAATATATATATTAGGGATCGACCGATTATCAAGGGCCAATATCAACTTTTCCCGATATATCGGTATCGGCCCCGGAACTGGCCGATATTGCCGATATTTTTGTGACGTCATTTTGCCTTCTTAGGCCGCCTCCCTCGCCTTGGACAGCCTCGTCTGGAGTCAGGATTAGTCTCTTGGGAGTGTATCACAGCCATACACCCACCCACAGCAGCCCGGTGCCAGCCAGCCACACACATCCACAGGCCCTGTACCAGCAAGTCAGCCACAGGCACTGTACCAGCGAGCCACACACAGGCCCTGTACCAGCCAACCACCCACAGCCCCTGTGCCAGCCAGCCAGCCACCACAGGGTGCCAGACAGCCAGCCACCCATCCACCACAGGGTGCCAGACAGCCAGCCACCCACCACAGGGTGCCAGACAGCCAGCCACCCACCACAGGGTGCCAACCAGCCATCCACCACAGGGTGCCAGCAAGCCAGCCACCCACCAACCACAAGGTGCCAGCAAGCCAGCCATCCACCACAGGGTGCCAGCCAGCCAGCCACTCACCCACCACAGGGTGCCAGCCAGCCATCTACCACAGGGTGCCAGACAGCCAGCCACCCACCACAGGGTGCCAGCCAGCCACCATAGGGTACCAGCCAGCCAGCCACCCACCACAAGGTGCCAGCAAGCCAGCCATCCACCACAGGGTGCCAGACAGCCAGCCACCCACCACAGGGTGCCAGCCAGCCACCCACCCACCACAATGTGCCAGACAGCCAGCCACCCACCACAGGGTGCCAGACAGCCAGCCATTAAACAAAAATTAACATGTTCAGTACCAGATTTATGTAAAAATTGTCTTTATTTTTCAAAGCTTTAAATGTACAAAATATCGGCCCATATCGGCCAATACCGATTCGTTGTGACCAAAATATTGGTATCGGCCCTGAAAAAAAACATATCGCATACATACGCCGCACACTGCACCAAATTGGTCTGCATGGCTGTCATCCCAGAAGGAAGCCTCTTCTAAAGATGATGCACAAGAAAGCCTGCGAACACAGACTAAAGACATGGATTACTGGAACCATGTCCTGTGGTCTGATGAGACCAAGATAAAATTATTTGGTTCAGATGATGTCAAGCGTGTGTGGTGGCAACCAGGTGAGGATTACAAAGACAAGTGTGTCTTGCCTACAGTTAAGCATGGTGGTGGGAGTGTCATGGTCTGGGGCTGCATGAGTGCTGCCGCCACTGGGGAGCTACAGTTCATTAACCACTTTACCGCTGAGTACCGTAGTACTACTGCGGCAAAGTGGCTCTTGTAGGTCTGACGACGTAGACCTACGTCGTCAGACACTCCCCCTCCTCGGCGGCGCGCGCGCGCCGCCGGAGGCTCGCTCCCGCTATTTTCAGTCACAGCGGGAGTCGGGCCAGGGGAGGAGCAGCGCCGATCGCCGCCGCTTTTCCCCGATCGTCGGGGATCTAGTGTGGAGATCCGCCCGCCTGTGTAAACACAAGCAGGCGGATCTCCCAAGTGACAGGCAGGGTCAGATTGCAGGGTTCAGCATAGCTGAACCCTGGATCTGTCCTTGTGTCACTCAGTCACCTCCCCCACACACGTCAGTAAGCACCAGGCATACTTTAACCCCTCCCTCTCCAATAAAATTAACCCCTTCCCTGCCAGTGTCATTTTTACAGTAACAGTGCATATATATAGCACTGATTACTGCAGTAATGTCACTGGTACCCCCAAAAGTGTCAAAAATTTCAGTCAAGGGTCCGATCTGTCCGCCGCAATGTCGCAGTCCCGCAAAAAAAAAATCGCAGATCGCCGCCATTACGCGTTAAAAAAAAAACACCAAAAATGACAGAAATCTTTCCCTTAGTAAACGCAATAACTTTTGCGTAAACCAATCAAAATATGCTTATTGTGATTTTTTTTTACCAAACATAGGTAGCAGAAAACAAATTGGCCAAAAATTTTAAAGAAATTTGATTTTTACATTTTTTTTGGGGGGAATTTCTTATAAAAAAATGTTAAAAATATTGTTATTTTTTCAAAATAAACGCTCTTTTTTTGTTTATAGCGCACAAAGTAAAAATTGAATAGGTGATCAAATACCACCAAAAGAAAGCTCTGTTTGTGGGAAAAAAAGGACGTAAATTTCGTTTGGGTACGGCGTCACACGACCGCGCAATTGTCAGTTAAACTCGCACAGCGCCGAATCGCAAAAAGTGGCCCAGACGTAAGACAGCAAAATGCTCTAGTGGTAAAGTGGTTAAGGGACCCGTGAATGCCAACATGTACTGTGACATACTGAAGCAGAGCATGATCCCCTCCCTTTGAAGACTGGGCAGCAGGGCAGTATTCCAACATGATAACGACCTCAAACACACCTCCAAGATGACCACTGCCTTGCTAAAGAAGCTGAGGGTAAAGGTAATGGACTGGCCAATCATGTCTCCAGACCTAAACCCTATTGAGCATCTGTGGGGCATCCTCAAACGGGAAGGTGGAGGAGCGCAAGGTCTCTAACATCCCCCAGCTCCGTGATGTCTTCATGGAGGAGTGGAAGAGGACTCCAGTGGCAACCCGTGAAGCTCTGGTGAACTCCATGCCCAAGAGGGTTAAGGCAGTGCTGGAAAATAATGGTGGCCACACAAAATTTTGACACTTTGGGCCCAATTTGGACATTGTCACATAGAGGTGTACTCACTTTTGGTGCCAGCGGTTTAGACATTAATGGCTGTGTGTTGAGTTATTTTGAGAGGACAGCAAATTTACACTGTTATACAAGCTGTACACTCACTACTTTACATTGTAGCAAAGTGTCATTTCTTCAGTGTTGTCACATGAAAATATAGAATAAAATATTTACAAAAATGTGAGGGGTGTACTCACTTTTGTGAGATACTGTAAATACATTTCTTACATCACAATATTCACCAAACGTACATTTTGCAGAATAGCTCCACCTTTTATCATTACAAAGCCATCCTTGAAGCTCCAGGCAGTGACTTTTACTATGGGGCGCTATGATTCATAGAGATGTCTCTGTAGATGAACATCACCGGAAAACTCCCCGGTCAGCAGAACAATCCTCCTGCAAGTCCGTTGCCCATCATCCAATAATCAGACGGTCACATGATAAGTGCGCACAACTTTGGCACCTGCAGACGTCATTTCTACATTTCGTGGAACTCTTCTGTATCTGATCATCTTTTCAGTAGGTTCTGTGAGGTCACTGGAGGATGAAATCTTCTTCAAAGTCCATCACAAGCCTAGCGAGTGTTATGACTGTAGCCTGAGGGTGAACTGTATTCTGTGAAGCCATTGGGAGTCTTCATGACGTTAACTGCAATAACTGGAAAGATGAGGTTTATTGGCTGAAAATGTTCTCCAAAGTAACACAAAAAACTGGCTTTGAAGCTGCCTCAGTAGATCGTTGGTGGTTAACTTCCTTGATATAGGGGGGCCTCAAGTTCGGCTCTTGACATTCCCAAAGGGCTGCAAATTATTAAATATTAACCACTTGACGACCGGTCACGTTGACCGTACTGCGGCAAAGTGGTTCGTTATCGTCCAGCGACGTAGTACTACGTCGCTGGACTCCTCCCCCTGTAGGCGGCGCTCGCGCACCGCTGGAAGCGTGCTCCCGCTGTTTTCATTCACAGCGGGAGTCGGGCCAGGGGAGGAGCGGCAGCGATCGCCGCTGCTCTTCCCCGATCTTCGGGGAATCTAGTTTGGAGATCCGCCCGCCTGTGTAAACAGAGCGGGCGGATCTCCTAAGTGACAGACAGTGACAGATTGCAGGGTTCAGCATAGCTGAACCTGTGATCTGTCCCTGTGTCACTCAGTCACCTCCCCCCACACACGTCAGTAAGCACCAGGCATACATTAACCCCTCCCTCTCCAATAAAATTAACCCCTTCACTGCCAGTGTCATTTTTACAGTAACAGTGCATATGTATAGCACTGATTACTGCAGTAATGTCACTGGTACTCCCAAAAGTGTCAAAAATGTCAGTCAAGGGTCCGATCTGTCCGCCGCAATGTCGCAGTCCCGCAAAAAAAATCGCAGATCGCCGCCATTACTCGTTAAAAAAAACACCAAAAATGACAGAAATCTTTCCTTAGTTAGTAAACGCAATAACTTTTGGGCAAACCAATCAAAATACGCTTATTGTGATTTTTTTTACCAAACATAGGTAGCAGAAAACAAATTGGCCAAAAATGTTGAAACATTTTGACTTTTACATTTTTTTGGGGGGGGGGAATTTCATATAAAAAAATGTTAAAAATATTGTTATTTTTTCAAAATAAACGCTCTTTTTTTGTTTATAGCGCAAAAAGTAGAAATCGCACAGGTGATCAAATACCACCAAAAGAAAGCTCTGTTTGTGGGGAAAAAAAGGACGTAAATTTCGTTTGGGTACGACGTCGCATGACCGCGCAAAAAAAAAAAAAAAGTAGAAATCGCACAGGTGATCAAATACCACCAAAAGAAAGCTCTGTTTGTGGGGAAAAAAAGGACGTAAATTTCGTTTGGGTACGACGTCGCATGACCGCGCAATTGTCAGTTAAAGTCGCACAGCGCCGAATCTCAAAAAGTGGCCTGGACGTAAGACAGCAAAATCCTCCGGTGGTAAAGTGGTTAAAAGTGCTTCAAAACTGTCACAGACTGCAGACATGCAACAGGAGATGGTTAGAGACTGCTAACATGATATAGGGCTTGTTGGAGAGGTTTTTTACAAAAATGACGGAAGGGCGGGAGCACTATTGTTCTGGGAGGACGTCATATGATGTCCTCCCAGAACACAGGACCATGCAGCGGCGCATTCTGTCACCGGCTGTGTCCGCCAGACACAGTTAATGACTGATCACTGAACAGTCCCGCTGCCAGTGTCATGTGTTCACTGTGACCTATCAACAATAAACAATAGATGACTTCCTTTCATGCCATCCATTGTATACAATTGTGTTGCTAGCTGTGATTGGTCGCAGTTTCTTTATTGTTTTTTTATTGGTCGAGCCAGATGGACTTGTCTTTTTTCAACCTAACTATGTAACTATATTCTAACAGTGAAAAAATGGTACTGACAAGGCCAATCACAGCTCACCTGTACCATGTGATTAGCTTTGACCAATCACATCTAATCCCAACAAAATACATGCATAAGTGCAGAGTTAAGTAGTGCACTGTGTGCAGAGTGCAGCGTTAAGGAGTGTACTGTGTACAGAGAGCATAGTTAAGGAGTGTACTGTGTACAGAGTGCAGCGTTAAGGAGTGTACTGTGTACAGAGAGCAGAGTTAAGGAGTGTACTGTGTACAGAGTGCAGCGTTAAGGAGTGTACTGAAGGAGTTATTTACTGAAGGCAAATGGAAAATTCCCTTGCAAAAATGAACAGCCTATTTGCCTTTAGTAAATCAACCCCTAAATGTATGAGTTGGATATAGGAGGTCATTTTTTAAAGAATACCCAATCACCTAGAAGGAAAAAAAAATCCCAATCATATGCTTGCACATGATTGGATGATGGAAAATTCCCTTGCAAAGTGAGCAGTCTCTCAGCTTAGAACCTTTGTACTCTTTAATACAATTTATATCTTTGGAGATCAACCTAAGTGTGGTCCAGCACCTACTTACTCCAACTCTCACACTTAGGGGTTAATTTACTAAAGGAAAATAGGCTGTTTCCTTTGCAAGAGAATTTTCCCTTTGTTTAGTAAATGAAGTGAAGCTCTGCAGACTTCCATTATCTAGTCATTTAATTTTTTTTTTTTTTTAATTTACCTTTTAAAGTGTTTTTTAAATTACAATTTATATCTTGTGAGATCTACCCAAGTGTGGTCCAGCACCTACTATCGCCAACTCTCACACTTAGGGGTTGATTTACTAAAGGCAAATAGGCTGTTTCCTTTGCATGAGAATTTTCCCTTAGCTTAGTGAATGAGGTGAAGCTCTGCAGACTTCCATCATCTAATAATTTTAATTTCTTTTTTTTTTTTATTTACCTATCAAAGTGATTTATTTTCACACTTACTTAGCTAAAAGGAAAATTCCCTTGCAAATTGAACAGCCTATTTGCCTTTAGTAAATCAACCCCTAAATGTATGAATTGGATATAGGAGGCGGTGGACCACATGTAGATCAATCTCACAGGTAAAGCTGTATTCTTTTTCAAAGAATAACCAATCATCTGCCAGGAAAAAAACATTCCCAATCGTATGCTTGCACATGATTTGAGAATGGAAATCAGCAGAGCTAAACCTTATTCACTAAGCTAAGGGAAAATTCCTTTGAAAAGTGAACAGTCTCTCGGCCTAGAACCCTTGTACTCTTTATTACAGTTTATATCTTGTACAATTAACTCAAGTGTGGTCCAGCACCTGCTATCTCCAACTCTCTCTCAATTATTACAATTGATTTCCTAGAGGCAAGTAGGCTGTTTGCATTGCAAGAGAATTTTCCCTTAGCTTAGTAAATGAGGTGAAGCTCTGCAGACTTCCATAATCTAATCATTTTATTTATTTATTATTTTTTTTAAATTTACCTTTCAAGTGGCCGGGATGTAGACAGCGCCGGACGTGTGTTGGCAGAGCTCTCCACCATCCTGATCTTATCCGGCTCCATCCACGGCCCCTGTGCCTCGGATCGCGGCGGTTTTGCCCTCCTCCGCATCGGGCACAGGTGGGGCACGGATGCCGGGGAGAAAATCCCGGGTTTCAGCACCGACCCCGCGGCCTAAACGAGCGGTCCCGCCGCGAGGCGCGAAAGCGGCCGCCGCCATCTTGCAGGTCCAGGCCTCATCTTCTTCCTCTGCAGCCACAGGCGCCCAGGCCTTCTTGAAGTCGGGAAAGATGTCCGCGGGGGCCGGGGACCCTCCTATGGCGCAGCCTATGGACTCAGGTACCGGGGGGTCTCTGCCGGGGACCGCTGGTCAGAATGGGGGGGTCGCATGGTGGGGGGGATATTACTGCTCCCATACTGGCTGCTATAGACGCCTCAAAAACTGCCCTGATGCTCCGGATTGACCACCTGGCCTCTGAATGTACCCTAATCCGCCATGATCTGGATAAAATCAGGGGGCGCCTGACTGAGACTGAGGGCAGGGTGTCTGAGGTGGAGGATGTTACCGCTTCCCATTCGGCACAAATCATTGCCATGCAGGCCCAGGTGAATGCTTTGGCGGACAAGATGGAGGATGCTGAGAACCGACAGCGTCGCAACAATATCAGGGTGGTCGGCTTGCCAGAGAAGGCTGAGGGATCTAATTCTACATTGTTTGCTGAGAAGTTCTTTTGTGATCTACTCAAATTGCCTCCCCCTCCCCCGACATATGTGGTGGAGAGGGCCCATAGGGTTCCCACGGGACCTCGGCCACCCGGGGCCCCCCCGCGCCCGTTTTTGGTCCGCTTTTTGAACTTCCGTGACAGGGATCGTATCCTCTCTGAGGCCAGGAAGCAGGAGGAATTGCAGTTTGAGAACAGCAAGATAATGTTATTTCCTGACTTCTCTGTGGAAACGCAGAAGAAACGCAGATCATTTACTGAAGTGCGCAAACTCCTGAGAACCAAGGGCCTGAAATATGGCATGATGTACCCGAGCCGCTTGCGTGTGGATTACAAGGGATCTGTCCTTTTCTTCAATTCGGCGGGGGAGGCTGCTGACTGGTTGGACTCCATTTAATTTCCTCTACTGCACCTGCTATCTTGGATGATATGGGGCTCTTGGGGCCCTGCTACACTGTACTCCCTATTTGCAGCTCCTGTCTACGCACGGTCTGCCTCCTCAATTGCTGCTGGGGGGACATCTACGGTTCCTGTGTGGTTGATCCTGCCCTGAAGTTTCCTGGGTTGCCCTGGGCTGGATCCATGCTTCTATTCCTGGGGCTGTGGAATGGTCTACAGGTCATTGGAGCTCTGTGTGCTACACGTTGTTGAACTGACATTTTTCTCTTTTTTTTTTTTTTGACTCTATTTTTCCTCCCTTCAGGTTTTTTTCCTTTTTTCTGAGGAATGACTATCTAGCGGCCCCCCCTTTTTTTTGGGGCTGCCGTTGGTGGACAAGAGTAACGCCGGCTGCGGTTTTTATGTCGCAGCCATGCCTTTAAAATTTTTGCTGGGTTTTGGGATTAGGCTGGGTACCCTGTTGCACTTTTTTTTGTTCCAGGTTTGGGTATCACAGCAGGGATGTTTTTTTGTTTTTGGCTCCAGGCTCCATCCGGTGGTCACTGTCCTTTTTTACTTATATGTCTGTATTGCTGAATGTCTGGATGGAGTTGGGGGATCGGGTTGGTCCTCGGGCTGTGCTTGGTCCTCCGGCTCCCTCCTGCTATATGTCCCTCTGCTGTTCTATGGCTGAGCTACTTAAAATCATGTCATGGAATGTGCGGGGTCTCAATGACAAGGTGAAACGCACGGCCATTTTTAGGTATATTAAATCTGTTCAACCGCATGTTATCCTCCTCCAGGAGACGCATTTGGATGGGAGCAGGGTGCTTGCCTTGAAGAGGCCTTGGATTCAGAGGATCTTCAATGCTACCTACTCCACGTATGCCCGTGGGGTGTCTATTTTGCTGGGTAGAAATGCACCCTGCTCGATTCAAAAGGTAATTACGGATCCTGGCGGACGGTATGTTATTGTTCTACTGGAGATTTTTCACCGGCAGGTGGTACTGGTGAGTGTCTACTTACCTCCCCCGTTCCACTCTCAGATTCTGGTGGATCTCCTGGTGACCTTGGCCCCTTATATGCATCTTCCTCTAATTATGGCGGGGGATTTCAATGCTGTTCTGGACGGCGGGCTGGACTCCTCTAACCCGGGTAGACTGTCGTCTCCTGAACTGGTGTCCTGGTCTTCCGCGGCTCAGCTTACGGAGCTGTGGCGCTGGAAAAACCCTGGGGTACGTGGCTATTCCTGTTGGTCTGGGGTGCACAGAACGGCGTCCAGGATAGATCTGGCTTTTGCTAATGGGCCTTGTCTTGCTTTGGTCCAGGATGCTACATATTTGGCGGGTGGCCTCTCTGATCACAACCCACTGCTATTGACTCTGCGGGTGGGAACGGGTAGAACTAGGGGTGCATGGCGCCTTTCGCCGGGTTGGCTACAAACTGACAAGGTGATGCAGCAGGTGGAGCCTCAGATGCCTACATATTGGGAAGATAATGCCTCGTCCACGGCAGGGGTGGTCCTGTGGGATGCTTTCAAAGCGGTTATGCGGGGTCATTACATCTCTGCGATTAAGGCATCTCGTAGGGAGGCTAATGCTGACAGGGAAGCTGTTCTGCTGGAGGTCCGTAGGTTGGAAGATGAATACTCGGCCACTCCGGGACCGGCGGCCTATGCGGCCCTGGAGGAGGCCAGGAGGCGTTTGGCTTTGTTGGATACTGATTTTGCGCATGCCAACCTTAAACATAGAGCGGAGTCACTTTTTGAGAAGGGGGACAAGAATGGTAAGCTTTTGGCCTTTTTGGTGGCAGATCAGAGGGCTTCGGTAAGTGTTCCGTGCATCCAGTCTAGTTCAGGGGAACTGGTTAGGGACCCGGGGGAGATCTCCCGGGTCTTTATGGATTACTACTCTGACACCTATTCCCCCCTACCTGCATATGACCTGGAGGAGTTGGAGCGCCTTTTATCTGGCTTGCCGGTTCCGGTCTTGGAGGGTGAGGACAGTGCGTGGCTGGATAATGACATCACGTTGAAGGAAATAGAGAGAGCCATCTCATCCTTTCCCTCCAATAAATCGCCGGGCCCTGATGGGTTCCCGGTGGAGTGGTATCGGCAGTACTCAGACTCCCTGGCTCCCAGGCTCCAGGCATTGTATGCTGCGTATTTCGATCAGGGGGCCCTGCCGGGTTCCATGCTCGAAGCGTATGTTGTTCTCCTGCCTAAGCCGGGAAAGGATCACACCCTGTGTTCCTCCTACCGCCCCATTGCCTTACTCAATGTGGATCTCAAGATACTCACGAAGGTCTTGGCTACTAGGCTGGCGGTGGTCTTGCCTTCCCTGGTGGACATTGATCAGACCGGGTTTATGTCGGGCAAGTCCACGGACACCAACCTTCGACGTCTGTTTACTCATTTGCAGGTGTCCCATGCCTCCGTTGGCACTAGGGTGGTGGTGTCCTTGGACATTGCCAAGGCCTTCGACACGGTGGATTGGGGGTACATGGGGGTGGTGCTGAGGCGCATGGGGTTTGGTCCTAAATTTTGCAAGTGGATTTCCCTTTTGTATTCCTCCCCGCGTATGGCGTTGAAGATTGGATCTTCCCTGTCTCCATTTTTTGCAGTGGGTAGGGGGACTAGGCAGGGCTGCCCTCTTTCGCCCTTTTTGTTCTCTCTGATGATTGAACCCTTGGCTATTGCGTTGCGTGCGTCTCCGGAGGTTGGGGCTCTGGAAGTGGGCTCCATTAAGGAGTGCCTGGCACTTTATGCGGATGATATGCTTTTATTTTTGAAGGATCCCAATGCTTCTCTGCGGGCGGTGTTCAATATCCTAGACACTTTTGCACAGTTTTCCGGCCTACGGGTGAATTGGGATAAATCCACTATGCTCCCTATTGATCCTGGTGCCATTGCTGCAGCTGATGGGGCGCTACCATTGAAATGGGTGACGGAGTTCACCTACCTGGTAATCAGGGTGTCGGCGAGGGTGGCGGATTATCTTACTCTGAATCTTAACCCACTGCTGGAGGTCTTTAAACGCAGGGCGGAGGTGTGGCGCGACTTACCTTTGTCGGTTCTGGGGCGCATTAACTTGGTGAAAATGAAACTTCTCCCTGTCTTTCTATACTTCCTTAGAAATTCCCCGGTGTGGGTCCCGCGTTCTTTCTTCCGCCGCGTTCATGGCCTGATAGGTTCCTTTATTTGGGGTACCTCTCCTCCTAGAATTGGTCTGCAGGTGTTGCAGGAGCCCTGGGGTCAGGGGGGATTGGCTTTACCTGATCTTTATAAATATTTCCTGGCTGGGCAGGGAGTGGTGGCGCGACGCTGGCTTGCAGGGGACGATGGGGACTCCGCCACGGTGCTGGAGGCGGCTGTTTTGGGCTCCTACGAGAGTCTCCGCCTTTTACTGCATCGAGGGTCCAGGGCTACATTTCAGCTGACAGGAACGATGCGTTCTACTATCAAAGCCTGGGAACAGATGCAGGTGCTGGTGGAGCCAGGAGCCACTGGTGTTTCCCCAGCCTCCCCATTGTGGTGGAACCCCAAGTTTCCGCATTTTGCCTCGATCCCTGATCCTACCATCTGGGCCGTTAAGGGGGTGAAGTTGCTGGGGGATATTGTCTCTGGTGGGGAGCTGTGCTCCTTTGATGCCCTGAAGGCGCGTTATGATCTTCCAAATGGGTATTTTTTTCGCTATCTCCAACTTCGCCATGCATTTGTGGCACAATTCGGTTCCTCTCGGGTTGTGATTAAAACTTCAGCTCTTGAAACAGCGATACAAGCGGTGGGTATGCGGAAGCCTCTCTCGGAATTGTACAGGGAATTGTTCGCTGTCACTCCACCTGCTGTACGTAGATGTCGGGAACGCTGGGTGGAGGAGGTGCCTGACCTGGATGGTGATGACTGGGATGATATGTGGAGTTCACCCTTC
Source organism: Pelophylax lessonae (assembly GCF_965119305.1). NCBI lineage: Eukaryota > Metazoa > Chordata > Amphibia > Anura > Ranidae > Pelophylax > Pelophylax lessonae. Next base: position 190,155,085 of record NC_138780.1, on the reverse strand, counting down.
GCCTACCTGGTCTCTGCGAGGGACCGTCTGATTCACTTTAAATTTCTGCATCGGATTTATTACACGCCGGCGAGGCTGGCACGTATTTATCAGACGGCCTCGGCGGAGTGCTGGCGTTGTTCCCATTCACCGGCGGACTTCGGTCACATCTTCTGGGGGTGCCCGGTGGTCAAGGACTATTGGGCATCCGTCTTAGCTTGTATTGTGGAGGTGGTTAAGATTCCGGTCCCCAGCTCCGTGGAGGTTTGCCTCTTGGGGTTGGTGGATGGCTTGGCCCCTGCGAGGGCCGTTCGTACTCTGGTCAGCTTGCTGCTTTTGTATGCGCGCAAGGCTTTGCTCTTACACTGGAAGAGTCCCTTGGCTCCCACGATCCTTTTCTGGAAAGGCTTGGTTAATAAAGTGACTCCGCTCTATAAGGCCACGTATCTCAGTAGGGGATGCCCCCGCAAGTTTGATAAAGTGTGGAAAACATGGATAGACTCTCCGGCCTCGACCTCCGTAGATCAGCTTTAGTGTTCTATATGCTACTGTTCGGGACTGTCTGGGGGGGGGGGGGGGGGATGGCCATGCCGGTCGGTGATATATTCCTGTTCATTGTGCTCTTACTGCATGTATAGAAGTCTCTCTAGTTTTTTCCTTTTTTTTTTTTTTTTGACTAAGCCATGGGGTTGCTGCTAATGGGCTCTGTGCTGGACTAATCTAGAATGTTCTATGACCTTGCTACTGGATAATTGGAGCAGTCTTGTGGGGTATCTCTATTACTGATGGATGCTTTGTCTTTCCACTGGACGCGCTGGATGGAGCCTGGGGTGGGGGGGGGGGTGGGTGGGGGGTGGTGTGGGAGGGGTTTGACCTGTTGTCACTGTTATGGTTGTTGCCCTGCGTGGCATTGTCTTGTCTGTTTTTTTGTGCAAAAATTCAATAAAAACAAATTTTCAAAAAAAAAAAATTTACCTTTCAAAGTGATTTTTTTATTACAATTTATATCTTGTGAGATCAACCCAAGTGTGGTCCAGCACCTACTATCTCCAGCACTCACACTTAGGGTTTGATTTACTAAAGGCAAGTAGGCTGTTTCCTTTGCAAGATTATTTTCCCTTAGCTTAGTTAATGAGGTGAAGCTCTGCAGACTTCCATCATCCAATTTTTTTGAATTTCTTTTTTTTTTTATTTACCTATCAAAGTGATTTTTTTCATATTTACTCAGCTAAAAGGAAAATTCCCTTGCAAAGTGAACAGTCTCTCAGCCTAGAACCCTTGTACTCTTTATTACAGTTTATATCTTGTGCAATTAACCCAAGTGTGGTCAAGCACCTACTATCTCAAACTCTCACACGTACGGGTTGATTTACTAAAGGCAAGTAGGCTACTTCCTTTGCAAGAGAATTTTCCCTTAGCTTAATGAATGAGGTGAAGCTCTGCAGAATTCCATCATCTAATAATTTGAATTTTTTTATTTACCTTTCAAAGTGATCTTTTTTTAAATTACAATTTATATCTTGTGAGATCAACCTAAGTGTGGTCCAGAACCTACTATCTCCAACTCTCACACTTAGCCTATTTGCCTTTAGTAAATCAACCCCTAAGTGTGAGAGTTGGAGATAGTAGGTGCTGGGCCACACTTAGGTTGATCTCACAAGATATAAATTGGAAAAAAAAATCTATTTGAAAGGTAAATCAAAAAAAAAAAAAAATTTAATTGATTAGATGATGGAAGTCTGCAGAGCTTCACCTCATTCACTAAGCTAAGGGAAAATTATCTTGCAAAGGAAACAGCCTATTTTCCTTTAGTAAATCAACCCCTAAGTGTGATAGTTGGAGATAGTAGGTGCTGGACCACACTTGGGTTGATCTCACAAGATATAAATTGGAAAAAAATAAAAAAAATCACTTTTAAAAGGTAAATAAAAAACATTTAAATTATTAGATGATGGAATTCTGCAGAGCTTCACCTCATTCACTAAGCTAAGGGAAAATTCTCTTGCAAAGGAAACGGGTTGATTTACTAAAGGCAAATAGGCTGTTTCCTTTGCAAGATAATTTTCCCTTAGCTTAGCGAATGAGGTGAAGTTCTGCAGAATTCCACCATCTAATTATTTGATTTTTTTTTATTTTTTATTTACCTTTCAAAGTGATTTTTTTTTTTTTTATTACAATTTATATCTTGTGAGATCAACCTAAGTGTGGTCCAGCACTTACTATCTCCAACTATCACACTTAGGGGTTGATTTACTAAAGGCAAATAGGCTGTTTCCTTTGCAAGATAATTTTCCCTTAGCTTCCCTTCAAGAGAATGAAGCTCTGCAGACTTCCATCATCTAATAATTTGATTTTTTTTTATTTACCTTTCAAAGTTTGATTTACTAAAGGCAAATAGGCTAAGTGTGAGTGTTGGAGATAGTAGGTGCTGGACCACACCTGGGTTGATCTCACAACATATAAATTGTAATAAGAAAAAAAAAAATCACTTTGAAAGGTAAATAAAAAAAATAAAAAAATTATTAGATGGTGGAATTCTGCAGAACTTCACCCCATTCACTAAGCTAAGGGAAAATGATCTTGCAAATGAAATGGGTTGATTTAATAAAGGCAAATAGGATGTTTCCTTTGCAAGATAATTTTTGCTTAGCTTAATGAATGAGGTGAAGCTCTGCAGAATTCCATCATCTAATAATTTTTTTTATTTACCTTTTCAAAGTGATTTTTTTTTTTTACGATTTATATCTTGTGAGATCAACCCAAGTGTGGTCCAGCACCTACTATCTCCAACTCTCACACTTAGGGGTTGATTTACTAAAGGCAAATAGGCTGTTTCCTTTGCAAGAGAATGAAGCTCTGCAGACTTCCATCATCTAATAATTTGATTTTTTTTTATTTACCTTTCAAAGTTTGATTTACTAAAGGCAAATAGGCTAAGTGTGAGTGTTGGAGATAGTAGGTGCTGGACCACACCTGGGTTGATCTCACAAGATATAAATTGTAATAAGAAAAATAAATCACTTTGAAAGGTAAATAAAAAAAATCAAATTATTAGATGATGGAAGTCTGCAAAGCTTCATTCTCTTGCAAAGGAAATAGCCTATTTGTCTTTAGTAAATCAACCCGTTTCCTTTGCAAGAGAATTTTCCCTTAGCTTAATGAATGAAGTGAAGCTCTGTAGAATTCCATCATCTAATAATTTGATTTTTTTTTTTTTTATTTACCTTTTAAAGTGATTTTTTTTTAATTACAATTTATATCTTGTGAGATCAACCCAAGTGTGGTCCAGCACCTACTATCTCCAACTCTCACACTTAGCCTATTTGCCTTTAGTAAATCAACCCGTTTCCTCTGCAAGAGAATTTTCCCTTAGCTTAGTGAATGAGGTGAAGCTCTGCAGACTTCCACCATCTAAAAATTTGAATTTCTTTTTTTTATTTTTTATTTACCTATCAAATTGATTTTTTTTTTTTTCACATTTACTCAGCTAAAAGGAAAATTCCCTTACAAAGTGAACAGTCTATATGCCTTTAGTAAATCAACCCCTTGAAGTTTAATATGTGATTTAGTTGCTATGTATGCTGCGCCTCACTCTTGGTCTCTGCACCTCCATTTAATATCACAATTTTATTTCTGCTGCAATAACGTCTAATCTTGTCCCCGAGGGGGGGTGGGGTTTACAGCGCAGGGTCCACAGACAGTACAGCGGGAATGAGACAGTGATACATTGTATCACAGCTGCTGCCTGTTAGCGGAAATGTGATATCTATCATAAAGTTATGGAACAGAAGAGCAGCAGATGGCTCCTCTGATACAACAATGCCAGACAATGCGAAATCTTGTACACGCTCCACCGGGGCCGCCGTGGAAGGCTAATTGGGAATTAGTTCTACTAGAGATGCGGCGATTCGCAATCCTCCGTATAAACGTAGGAGGCTCTTCTCGCTAACATCACTTGATAACTTGTTACCGCGCAACGTCCCCGCAGGCAGCGGAGCGCTAATTGTGTTAAATACTTTATATGACTCTTCTATTTCTGGAGATTACCTCCACCAAACTTGTCAGGGGTCCATCGGAGGCGAGGTCCCCAAAGGTTTTTATCTTACGTTTGAATAATTTGGGACCCACTTCAGTCATGAGAAAAAAAAAAAGGTGAGTTCATTCTGCAACCTACAAGAAAATGGCGGCCGCCTACACACAGATACCGGCTCCGTGTAGCATGAATGTGAGTGAAATGGGTGGAAGATGGCTTCAGCTCTAGTTGTCCACCTGTAGAGAACTCCTTAGATGCGTTTCGGGGATTCTCAGTCACAGAACTCTTTTAAAAGCAAAAATCCCATGGCACCCCCAGTGTAAAAATGTAAAAAAACGTAAGCGTTACTTATCAATGGAGAACCTGAGCCTGGGATGATGCACACAACCACCTTGATGAAATTAACTTCACGTCAGAAGCCCCCCTATCAAATCTGAGTCCCTCCGATCATGTCAGAGTCAACCCATCACATCAAAGGCTCCCCTTCATGTCAAAGTCACCCCCATTACAACTCCCCCATCAAATCAGGGGTCTCCTATCACATCAGAGGTCCCCCCATCACATCAGAGATCCTCCATCACATCACAGCCCCCCCCCATCCCTTTAGTGGTCCTCCCATCACATCAGAGGTCCTCCTCATCACATCAGATGTCCCCCATCATATCAGAAGTCCTCCCATAACATCAGAGGTCCCCATAACAACAGAGGTCCTCCCATCACATCAGAGGTCCTCCCCATCACATCAGAGATCCTCCATCACTTTAGTGGCCCTCCTATAACATCAGAGGTCCTCCTCGTCACATCAGAGGTCCCCCATCACATCAGAGGTCCTCCCATCACATCAAAGGTCCCTCCATCATATCAGAGGTCCTCCCCCCATCACATCAGAGGTGCCCCTTATCATGTCAGAGTCAACCCATCACATCAAAGGCTCCCCTTCATGTCAGAGTCACCCCATTACATCAGATTACCCATCAAATCAGAGGTCTCCCATCACATCAGAGGTCCCCCTTCACATCAAAGTCCCCCCGATTATGTCAGAGTCAACCCATCACATCAAAGGCTCCCCTAATGTCAGAGTCACCCCCATTACAAGTCCCCCATCAAATCAGGGGACTCCCATTACATCAGAGATCCTCCATCACATCAGAGCCCCCCCCATCACATCAGGGGTCCTCCCCATTACATCAGAGGTCCCCCATCACATCAGAGGTCTCGAGGTCTCCCCATTACATCAGAAGTCCTGTCATCACATCAGAGATCCTCCATCACATCACCCCCCCCCCATCCCTTCAGTGATCCTCCCATCACATCAGAGGTCCCCCCATCACATCAGATCTCCTCCCATCACATCAGAGGTCCTCCCCCATCACATCAGGGGTCCCCCCATCACATCAGAGGTCCCCCATCACATCAGAGGTCCCCCATCACATCAGAGGTCAAGCCATCACATCAGAGGTCCCCCATCACATCAGAGGTCCTCCCATCACATCAGAGGTCCTCCCATCACATCAGAGGTCAACCCATCACATCAGAGGTCCCCCATCACATCAGAGGTCCTCCCATCACATCAGAGGTCCTCCCATCACATCAGAGGTCCCCTCATCACATCAGAGGTCCTCCCATCACATCAGAGGTCAACCCATCACATCAAAGGCTCCCCTTCATGCCAGAGTCACCACATTACATCAGATTCCTCCCATCAAATCAGGGGTCTCCCTTCATATCAAAGGTCCCCTTATGAAATCAGATCCCCTCCTTCATATCAAAGGCCCCCCTTTATGTCAGAGTCACCCTAATCTGCCAGTGTTCTCCCATCGCATCAGAGTCCCCCTATACACGAAAACCCAAAACCCTCCATCACATCAAAGTTCCCCATAACATGAGAACCTTCCTTCACATCAGAGTCACCCCCCCCCCCCCCATGATGTCAGAGTTAACTCATCACATTAATGGCTCCTCTTCACATCAGAGTCCCTTAAATCAATGATCTCCCTTCATGTCAGAAGCCCCCCTTTACAACAGAGATCCCCCTCATCATATCAGATCTTCCCCGTCACATCAAAGGCCTCCTCTACATGTCAGAGTCACCACATTATGCAGTGTTCCCCCATAACATCAGAACCCCCCCCCCCCACCTTCGGTTCAAAGAGTTCTCTCATGTATCTTTGATCCAGAGTAGACTGGGTTTCGTGCTCATATACACCCCCCCTCCCCCTTCGGGGAGTCCAAGGGGCACCCTGGTTGAGAAACACTTTTCTAGGGTAGCAACACTCTGTCCTTGTCTCCCAATTGTGCTCCTGTATTGTCACCCTGTCACTTGGTACCCTGCTGGAGACTCCAAGCGACAGTGCTGGCACACATTATGCAGGCATGTTCCACTGTTGTTACTATCAGGAAACCAGTCCAGACCAATGGCATCTTTTTTTACACCCTATTGAGGTTTTGAAGACTCCTTTTTCATACATACGAGGTGTGTCTAAAAAGTTTGATGAATGGTCCAATATCCCAAAGACAACATGGGCCAGGAGCGTGGACATGCACATGGCTATCCAGAGACACGCCGAGAAGCACCACCTAGCGTGGAGTACATGTGACCATCGCTGTGGGCAGTGGAACGTTATCAGTGTGAGAGGTAGGGTCACAGTGCAATGGAGCAAAGAATGAACATCAAGTTCTGCTACAAATTGGGCAAGACGCAGACGCATGAAATGTTGGTACAAGTGTACGGGACGGAAGCCATAAGGGGAAGATGTGTTTATGACTGCTTCAAGTGCTTTCACGATGGGAAGAAAACGACTAAGGATGAGCCACATTCAGCTCGGCCATCGACAAGCAGAACCCCAGACATAATCAAGCGAGTGCGACAAATGTTGGCACCAGATTAGTGACTAACTCTACGATTAATAGTGGAGGAATTGGGCATTGGCAAGGACATGGTGTGCACCATCGTTCGCGAAGATTTGGGTAAGCGGAAGATCTGTTCCCGGTTTGTGCCGCACAAGCTGACAGATGAACAGAAACCTCTGGAGATTTCGTAACCATGTGTGGCCAGGCTCAATCCATTCTGTGAACCATCGTCACTGGGGGTGAGACCTGTGTGCCTATTCTTGGCTCAGCACGGCGTACCTGTTCTGGATCATCCACTGTCCTCCCCTGATCTGGCGCCTGCGGACTTGTTTCTGTTTCCGTGCCTGAAGAGCTTCATGAAAGGCGCACTTTTTGAGGACGTGGCAGCAATCCAAGAATGTGTGACAGCGATTCTACGATCGATTCCTAACAAGGCCTTTGCTGACAGTTTCCAGAAGCTTTATGAACATTGCCAAAAGTGTGTTGTGAAGGATGACGATTATTTTGAAGGCCAATAAAGGTCATTTGTTTGTATCTTTGTTACATAGTTTGTGAGGTTGAAAAAAGACACCAGTCCATCCAGTTCAACCCCTAATGTGTGTGTGTGTTTGCTGCTAACCGTACATTGTATACCCCTGTATGTTGTGGTCTTTAAGGTGCCCATCTAATAGTTTTTTGAAACTATCAATGCTCCCTACTGATACGACTGCTTGTGGAAGAGAATTCCACATCCTTACCGCTCTTACAGTAAAGAACCCCTTATATTGTTTAAGGTTAAACCGTTTTTCTTCTAGTTTTAGTGAGTGGCCACGTGTCTTATTGTATCTCCTTTCTCTGAAAAGTTTGTTCCTTATGCCATGGTCACCAGTACAGTATTTGTACATTGATATCATATCCCCCCTCAGTCATCTCTTCTCCAGAGAGAATAGGTTCAGTGCTTGTAGTCTTTCCTCATAGCTGATGTCCTCCATTCCCCTAATTATTTTTGTTGCCCTTCTCTGGACTCTCTCCAGTTCCAGCACATCCTTCCTGAGGACCGGTGCCCAGAACTGGACGGAATACTCCAGATGTGGCCGGACCAGAGTCTTGTAGAGTGGGAGAATAATCTCTTTATTTCTGGAGTGAATCCCCTTTTTTATATTTGCCTATTTATAGGATGCGGCTCCTGTGGCGGGGGAGCAAATTATTGATTAGACGTACACATATTTACAGATATTGGAATGACTTCTCACAAGTTCCATCCGGCATTTGTAAAGAGGCAGCCTTACCTTGTTAAATGGTTTCCAAGGGAATATATCCTTTTTGATTCTGGATATGCTGATAGTGGAGAAGTCCCATTGATGAGTGTGTAAACTGGATATTGGGTGTTTTCACCTTTTAACAGATGGTGTGGTATGAATAGTGGGAGCACTCCTAGCTCCCAAATATATTTTTTACATTTTTTTTTACGAATGCATATAATCCTGGATCCTGAGGAAGCCCCTGAATAGGGCGAAACGCGTCGATCCTTAGGCATTTATATGCTGTCTTTCAGGTCTCCCCCATATCGAGTTCATTATATGTATACTGGATCATAATATTGATAATATTGTTGTACTGTCCATATGAAGTGTTTTTTAACTTTCTACACTATATTTTTATATATATATATATATATATATATACACACACACATACATATGTATATATATATATATATACACATCTATATATATATATATATATGTGTATTTTTTTTTTATTGGTTCAGCCAGATGGACTTGTGTCTTTTTTCAACCTGACTATGTAACTATACATTAATAAATTGTTGATTTTTTTTTATATTTGGATTTTTTATAAATTGCTGTTTACATCATCATTGGGCACCTTAAAATCCCTACTTTATCCCTGTCGTTTTCTCCCTTTGGAGAGCGGACGAGAAACCCCATTTTTATTGCCCTTTTTTTATACATGCCAGTATTCTATTGGCTTTGCTTGCAGCAGCTTGGCATTGCATGCCACTGCCAATCCTGTTGGCCACTAGGACCCCCAGGTCCTTTTCCATCTTAGATTCACCCAGAGGTTCACCCCCAGCGAGTAAAATCTTCTGTTTTGTTTGTTTTCCGATACCATTCACCAAACTTTTTAGACACATCTTGTATATTGGCTAATAATTTAATAGAGCTGAGGTTTTTATATTATTTTATTTTTGGAGCAACTTAATTTGCCCAGATCCCAATCAGACTTAATGCTGGCATCAAACAGCAATCGATTCACCTGCAGCAAACGTTTGATCGAAGTCACATTCACTGCTTTAAAAATACGCCATTTAACTGATTTATTTATTTTTTTCTTTGGCAATAAAATGTTAGTACTTGTACATGATATCCTCCCACGCCTCTGCTCTGTACACATCCATTTATGATTTAAAAGGCAATGTTGCCGAATAAAAGATAAAGCGGGATTTGATCCGATGCTCATCTGTAATGGGGCTCCAGAATAGAGGATGACAAATCCATCCTATGGAAATTCTCCTGCGCTGTTTATAATCCAATTACCGCCATGCACAAAGCTCCATTGTACTGGAAGCCTGCAATTGTTTGTTTATTGGTCTTCTGTGTAGCTGTACAGAAATACGATCGCTGAGGATGCCTTACATCTATACGGCGTGCCGGACGGGCCCGGAAACCTCGCAGGGTGACACGGCGAGCCACTGAATAATATGTGGACAGATGGTGGGGATCTTCCTGCCATAAATGACTCGTCTTATCGCAGTTTCTATCCGTCTGCCCTATCTACACTGTCACAGCCTAATGGCTTTCAACACCAAACCATTAAAGCAGGCAAACCTGCGGCCCAGAGCGGCAGTCAATGCTGCCCACTGCCCCCTGACAATTTATTTTTTTTCCTGGGGAGGAAGGAAGTCGAGTCGGGGGCAAGGCCACATTGGCTTCCAACCAACTGTAGGCAGAGGCTGCAACTGCATTGGATGGGCACGTACTGGTGAGGCTGCATTGGATGGGCACTGATCAGGCTGCATTGGATGGGCAAATCACTGAAGTGGTTATGGTGGTTAGAGTGTCCCTTTAATATCTCTCAGAAGAAGTATACCTCTGTATACCAATTCCATTTCAATGGTAATCCTCTAGTTGTGTTAAATTAGTGCGGAGGGGGGGGAATTGAGGTGGCGCGGGAAGAGCGTGGCGGCGTTTTATTACTTATATACCTTAACTATAGTATATATTTTATATGCGGCCCGAGAAAATTTCTCTACACTCAATGTGGCCCAGAGAAGCCAAAAGGTTGGACACCCATGCGGTCCAGTCGCACCCTGAGCGGTCAGCGTCAGCTTCAGCGGCTGTGGAGGCGGGGTGCAGGAGAGGCACTTGGTAAGCCCCATAGTAAGTCTATGGGTGAAGTCACTTCCCATTAACCACTTCAATACCGGGCACTTTTCCCCCTTCCCGCCCAGGCCAATTGATAGCTTTTAGCGCTGTTGCATTTTGAATGACAATTGCGCGGTCATGCAACACTGTACCTACACCACATTTATGCCATTTTTTCCCACAAATAGAGCTTTCTTTTGGTGGTATTTTATCACCGCAAGGTTTTTTCTTTTTTGCTAAACAAATTAAAAAAGACCAAAAAGTTTGGAAAAAAAAAAAGTTTTTTTGTTTATAACATTTTGTAAATACAGTAGATACGTTTTTTCCTGCACTGATGAGGAGGCACTGATGGGGTGGCATTAATATGTTGCACTGATATGCAGCACTGATGGGAACTAATGAGGAGGCACTGACAGGCACTGATGGGGTGGCACTAATATGTTGCACTGATAGGCGGCACTGATATGTAGTACTGATGGGCACTGATAGGCGGCACTGATATGTAGTACTGATGGGCACTGATAGACAGCACTGATAGGCGACAATGATGGGCACTGATAGGCAGCACCGATGGGCACTGATAGGCAGCACTGGTGGGAAATAATGGGCACTGGTGGGAGGCACTGATAGATGGCAATGATGGGCACTGGTGGGCAGCACTGATGGTGAGGGCACTGGCAGGCAGCACTGATGGGGAGGACACTGGCAGGCTCCCTGAGCCCTGATTGCAATCCCTGGTGGCCATCCCTGGGGTCATGGGTGGGCATCCCTGGTGGTTCTAGTGGCACCCCCCCAAGGGGTCTGCACTGGTAATCAATGTTCTGATTACCAGTGCAGACCCCCCCCCCCTGTCAGGAGAGCCACAGATCAGCTCTCCTCTACTCGCGCCTGTCAGGCACGAACTGAGGAAAGCCAATTAACGGTTCTTCCTATTTACTATGTGACCAGCTGTGATTGGACACAGCTGGTCACATGGTAAAGAGCCTACGTCAGTAGGCTCTTTACCGAGATGGGACATGCGGCGTGTCAGAGTGACACGCCGAATCATCGATCGCCGCTCTGCGCGCCCCCCAGCCGCCGTCATATGACGGCGTGTCAGGATAATACAACCACCTTCCCGCCGTCAATTGCCTATAGGGCGGGCGGGAAGAGGTTAATTTCACAGCCGTTGTTGGTCCTTTCCTGCACAGACCTTCCGTCGCTGGAGACCGGATCGGGTGTAGAAAAGGTAAGCGATTTCTGCTTTACAGGGTTAGATAGTCTAAGGCTGGCCATACACGATCCAATTTTCTTACAATTTTCTTGAAATTTACCTTCAACTATGTAGTACAAAGACCTGCCTAATTAGATACAAGTGAAAGTGTTGTTTAGCTTTGACCTCATATTATGTGGTTTGTGGTTTAGCGTTAGTTTTGACTGGACTTATCCTTTAAGTCCAGGCTTGGCATAGAAAGCCATTAAGCCGACTGTGTGGGCACCCAACAGGAGGGAGGGGCCAGGAGAGCTGAAGAGGGACCCAAGAAGAGGAGGATCCGGGCTGCTCTGTGCAAATCCAACTGCACAGAGAAGGTAAGTATAACATGTTTGTTATTTTATAGGAAAAAAAACTTTAAGCTGCATTTTTACTACCCCCAACTGCTCCCAGTCTAACTGCAGTGGCAACAGCCAGGGGATTAAACATGCTTTGGCTGGAAGTATACCTCTAGCAGGATGTGGCTACCCTGCAACCACCCCGCATCCATGTGCATTGCACACGGTTACGGCACAGTGATCCTGCATTTGGGGGTCAAATCTGGCGGTGAGTAGGCAACATATTGCCTCATCAGCACCTTTTAAATGCCTCTGAAAAGCGATTTGAGCATGGATCACTTTTTAGAGGAGCGATAGTCCTTGCCGTTAATATGAACAAGCCCTATAAAGCCATATATATACACACATACATGAACTGTGTGTGATTAACTCTATCACTTGATGGTGGACAGTATTTTATGTGAATGCAGTGGAGTGCTACCGTTGAGTGGTTGTTTTTTACTGCAGAATTATGTTGTAATAACGGTCAGTACAGAGCAAGTGAGCTATTATTTTTTACTCTGCAGAATTATGTTGTAATAACGGTCAGTACAGAGCAAGCCTGACGGAAGACGTCACGTTTGACGAAACGCATAGGCCAGAGCTACATGCAGACGTCATCACGTTCCCAGAAATCGACCCACAAAAAAAAAAAAACACAGTTGTATTTTTACTGTGCAGCAATTTCTTTCTCACTGTGTATATATGTATTATGTTTTAACAAATTTGATATTTGGAACACTTTTTTACACTATGTGGAGAATTCGGTCCCCTGTTTTTTTTTTGGGCATGTGTGGGGATGTGGAAGTGGATGGAGGACACTCATTTGTACTGGTACCTTTGGCCAACTGCTGAGTCCACTGGAGGAAGTTGAAAGCCTTGCTCAGTGCTGACCATTATAACCACATGCTGTAGATCAGTGGTCCTCAACTCCGGTCCTCGGGGCCCACTAACAGGCCAGGTTTGCAAGATAACTAAATTACATCACAGGTGATCTTATTTGCTGCTCAGTGATTGCAGTATTCTAGTCTGCATCTCCCCAAGGTAATACTTCAGATCTGGCCTGTTAGTGGGCCCCGAGGACCGGAGTTGAGGACCACTGCTGTAGAGGACTCTTCTGTAATAAAAGAGTAATTTTCTTCCGGGCTGTTTGGTTGATGGAGATCCGTTCTGGTGTGGGATTAACTTAGTGCATTTCTTACACACATGCACTCACTGGCCACTTTATTAGGTACACCTGTTCAATTGCTTGATAACACAAACTGCTAATCAACCAATCACATGGCCGCAAATCAATGCATTTAGGCATCTAGACGTGGTGAAGACGACTTGCTGAAGTTCAAACTGAGCATCAGAAAGGGTAATAAAGAGGATTTAAATTACTTTGAACGTGGCATGGTTGTTGGTGGCAGACGGGCTGGGCTGAGTATTTCACAAACTGCTGATCTACTGGGATTTTCACACACAACCATCTCTCGGGTTTACAGAGAATGGTGGGAAAATAAGAAAATCTCCAGTGAGTGGCAGTTGTGTTGAGGAAAATGCATTGTTGATGTCAGAGGAGAATGGGCAGACTGATTCTTGATGATAGAAATGCAACAGTAACTCAAATAACCACTCGTTACATTCAAGGTATGCAGAATACCATCCCTGAATGCACAACACATTGAACCTTGAAGAAGATGGGCTACAGCAGCATAAGACCAGGTGCCAGTCCTCTCACCTAAGAACAGGAGATTGAGCTAGATTGAAGCTAAAATTTGCACAGGATCACCAAAATTGGACAGTAGAAGATTGGAAAAACGTTGCCTGGTCTGATGAGTCTCGATTTCAGCTGTGACATTCAGATGGTAGGGTCAGAATTTGGCGCATGGATCCATCCTGCCTTGTATCACCGGTTCAGGCTGGTGGTGTAAAGGATATTTTCTTGGCACACTTTGGGCCCCTTAGTACCAACTGAGCATCATGTAAACTCCACGGCCTACCCGAGTATTGTTGGTGACCATGTCCATCCCTTTATGACTGCAGTGTCCCCATCTTCTGATGGCTCCTTCCAGCAGGATAATGCACCATGTCACAAAGCTCCAATCTCCTCACCACTGGTTTCTTCACCATGGCAATGAGGTCACTGTACTCCAATGGCCTCCACACTCACCAGATCAGGTCACTGTACTCCAATGGCCTCCACACTCACCAGATCCGGTCACTGTCCTCCAATGGCCCCCACACTCACCAGATCCGGTCACTGTCCTCCAATGGCCTCCACACTCACCAGATCCGGTCACTGTACTCCAATGTCCCCCACACTCACCAGATCCGGTCACTGTCCTCCAATGGCCCCCACACTCACCAGATCCGGTCACTGTACTACAATGGTCTCCACACTCACCAGATCAGGTCACTGTACTCCAATGGCCTCCACACTCACCAGATCAGGTCACTGTACTACAATGGCCTCCACACTCACCAGATCAGGTCACTGTACTACAATGGCCTCCACACTCACCAGATCCGGTCACTGTACTACAATGGTCTCCACACTCACCAGATCCGGTCACTGTACTCCAAATGGCCTCCACACTCACCAGATCGGGTCACTGTACTACAATGGTCTCCACACTCACCAGATCAGGTCACTGTCCTCCAATGGTCTCCACACTCACCAGATCGGGTCACTGTCCTCCAATGGTCTCCACACTCACCACATCTCACCCAATAGAGCACCTTTGGGATGTGGTGGAACAGGAGATTGGCATCATGGATGTGCAGCCGACAAATCTGCAGCAACTGCGTGATGTTATCATGTCACTATGGGAATGTTTCCAACATCTTGTAGAATCTATTCCAGGAAGAATGAAAGCAAAAGGGGGTCCAACCCGGTACTAGCAGGGTGTACCTAATAAAGTGGCCGGTGAGTGGATATTTGTGCATTGCTGATGCAGTGGAGTGTTTCTGATGGAGACCACAAGGTGCTGTTTCAGCGCACATTACACAGGCATGGGCCACTATAGCCACCCTCAGAAAACCCGCCCTGAAAAATGCCCGGTACCTGGATATATTCGGCCATAAGATTGGCAAATATGATATCTATGTGTGAATGAGGAATACCCTGCTTGTTCCTTTTGCCAGGTTTAATTGTCATGGAACCAAAGCATTCTCTGATTGGATGAGCTGGAGAGCGGGATGCCATCGCACAACCTCTTCACCTTGTCCAATCAGATAATGCCTTGCATTCATTGAGAAAATGTAAAGCCTTCTGTGAATGGCACCTGTTCCCAGCAGCCGACCTCCTGTGTTCACAATGCAGCAGGACCTGGAAGCGAGTGGAGATCACTGTAGTAGCAGTGTAGTAGCGGTGTCTACTACAGTGATTTCCAGTCTCTAAAGGGATTGTACATGTATGGTATATTCATTTATGACAGTTGTGATGTCATTGCTGTTGTAAGTCTTTAGGGGAATGTGTGACATTTTTTTTTACCCCCCCCCCCCCTGCTGTATATGTGATTTAAATGACCGGTTTTTGAAATGTATAACTATGCATATAAATATGGACCAATAGAAATATATTTGTGTGTTAAAAATTCTGGTTGTATTTAAAAGAATGTGACACACTCTATTAATGGTCTTGACGAAGCTACGCATTATAGCGAAACGCGTTGACCAGTAGAGGAGACCCAATATACAGACACCTTCATTGGTTTATGTAACCTGTATCGTATTACTATCTGAGAGGTGGTATATAGGGGGGGGGGGTCACACTCTAAATTGCAATGTCACATGTATTGCTTTTAAGCTTTTTGGTTTTTTGGACACTATGCAAGCGCCTTTTAAAGATATGTACCAATAAAACATTTTGATACTTTTATAAAATACAATCTCGGTCTCATATTATGTGCCAATAAAGTCCACCAGACTAAAGCCCCGTACACACGTACCGATTGTCGGCCGTAAATATTCGGCCGACGACCGATCGGCCGATTGTAGGCTTGTTAGTATGATGCTTCCGACAGCCGACAGCGCATTTTCGGCCGAACAGAATCTGTCGTGCAGGCATTAAAATTTTTGTTGGCCAACACCAGAACGGCCGATTGTTCGCCAGTCAGTACAGAATTCGGCCGACAGACAGCAGATGAGCAAGACTGGGCATGCTCAGAAAAGAAAAAATACAGGAAAAGTTACCCATCACATGACATCACTTCTGCAGTCGGCTGTTGTTGGCCGACAAAATTCGTGTGCAGTCTTTCGCAGTTTTCAACAGAAAAGACAGCCCTGGACAAAAGATGGCCGATCGTTCGGCCGACGATCAGTACGTGTGTACAGGGCTTTACTCTTGAATTTTTTTTGTTGATGGTATATACATAGTTACAGTATCTCACAAAAGTAAGTACACCCCTTACATTTTTTGGAAATATTTTTTTTCTATCTTTTCATGTAACAACACTGAAGAAATGACACTTTGTTACAATGTAAAGTAGTGAGTGTACAGCTTGTATAAGGGTACTTTCCCATGAACGATCCGATCCGCCTGTCAGTTTTTCAGGAGGACCGGATCGGATGCTCCATGCATACTTATGGAGCAGCGGATTTCAGTGGTGACATGTCGGCTGACACCCGCTGCTCTCCGATCCGATCCTGTCCGTAAAATCTGACAGATGGAAACCCTAATTTCCATCCGTCTGGCGGATTGGATGGGATCGGATGAGAATGGACAGGCGGGTCCATTCTCATCCAATCTCCCCATAGAGGAGAGCGGGGATCTGACAGCTCCGTCTCCGCACACAGAGCACAGACAGAGCTGTCATCCGCCTGCTCAGCTGAGCAGAATGGACTCTGTCAGATGGCGCACCGTGTGATAGGACCCAAATAATGTAAATTTGCTGTCCCCTCAAAATAACTCAACACGCAGCTATTAATGTCTAAACCGCTGGCAACAAAAGTGAGTACACCCCTCAAATTTTTGTAAATATTTTATTCTATCTTTTCATGAGACAACACTGAAGAAATGACACTTTGCTACAATGTAAAGTAGTGAGTGTACAGCTTGTATAACAGTGTAAATTTGCTGTCCCCTCAAAATAACTCAACACACAGCCATTAATGTCTAAACCGCTGGCAACAAAAGTGAGTACACCCCTAAGTGAAAATGTCCAAATTGGGCCCAATTAGCTATTTTCCCTCCCCGGTATCATGTGACTCGTTAGTGTTACAAGGTCTCAGGTGTGAATGGGGAGCAGGTGTGTTAAATTTGGTGTTATCGCTCTCACTCTCTCATACTGGTCACTGGAAGTTCAACATGGCACCTCATGGCAAAGAACTCTCTGAGGATCTGAAAAAAAAGAATTAATGTCTAAACCACTGGCAACAAAAGTGAGTACACCCCTAAGTGAAAATTTACACTGTTATACAAGCTGTACACTCACTACTTTACATTGTAGCAAAGTGTCATTTCTTCAGTGTTGTCACATGAAAAGATAGAATAAAATATTTGCAAGAATGTGAGGGGTGTACTTACTTTAGTGAGATACTGTACATGGGTCCAATCAGCATCATTGTAACCATGTATAAAATATATGTGAAAATTTCTGTAAAGGAGCCCCAGAAAATAATAAAAAACAGAGAATCGAATGCTTCCCAACTCAATCCAAAACTAGAAAAATAAAAGTTTAGCTTGACATAGTTTAAATGAATTGGCACGGATAAGGCACTCTAGAATAAATACCCCCCCCACCCCCCAAAAAATTAAAAAAAAAAAAAAAAAAAAAACTTTGGGGATCACAGAAATCTACAAATACCTCAATTTATTCAAGTCAGCTTGTTTATGAAATTATAAAAAAAAAAAAAAAAAAAAAAAATCTTCACATATTTCTTATGAAGCGGATCCGGAATTCTGCGAGTTCTTCACACAGTGCGAATCCTACGAGGGACACCAGATATTTCCGTTTGAATCCGGAGCGTTGACATAGGGAATATTCCAGATCCAGGGTCTGTCTGTAACACAAAACACACGAGAGCCGCAGAGTCACTCAATGAGGCAGACAAGCGGTGTGACAACGTGGGCAGTTGCCTAGTGAACACCCATTCATGGAGATAAGAGGGACTGCAAATGATGGAAAGGAGGGGGGGGGGGGTGTTGGCACAAATAATCAAGACATTTGTATGAGAAGCTTACAGAGAAGCTTCAACCAAACTCAAAATATTAGATATATCAATTAAATACATAGATGGATTTACAAAGGATTTTTATTTCTGTCCATCCAGTCCTGAGAGTTACACAGCTCTGATACAGGTTTTAAGAGAAAACCCCCTTGGTATCATATGGGACTTTAGAAGTAACAGTGGATTGTATATATGAGTAATCAATTATATTATTCTAAAATATTTTATTGAAAATGAATATCATTCTTGACCAAAATTTATACTTATATTGTTACACGGGATATAACAACATACACAGCTCTGATACATAGCACAAACCCTGTCTGGCAGAGGAGGAGACCGTTTTTTTTTCTCTGCTGCAGTTCAGTATCACTTCAAGGTCTTGGCCCTCCTCCAGCCTTTGACTGGACAGTGAAAGGAGAAGCAGAGTACTGATGAGCTCAACTCTCTGCTCTCTCCTCCAATCAGCAACAACTGATTGGCTCCTTGTGCTGCTTCTCCTTTCCCCAGTCTGAGCTCTGCTGTACAGGGGATTGCAAGAAAGTCGGATTCAGGTGCTTACAGTGTTTATATTTTAACAGCTTGCCGATTGCCCCCATGCATATATACTGCGAGATGGTGGCTCCTAAAGACGAAATCATGCATATGTACATCATCGGTGACCAGCTGTCCAATCACAGTGGGAGCCAATCAGCGGGTCCGGTGGACCAGATGTCCGCTGGGACCCGCCGATCGTTCCCGACAGAGACAAAACGGCAGTCTGCCCATGTCAACAAGGCAGATCGCCGTTCTGTGACAAGAGAAGACAGAGATCCTGTGTTTCTGCTAAGCAGGGACA
Organism: Pelophylax lessonae; assembly: GCF_965119305.1. NCBI lineage: Eukaryota > Metazoa > Chordata > Amphibia > Anura > Ranidae > Pelophylax > Pelophylax lessonae. The sequence continues at coordinate 190,136,295 of NC_138780.1, read as the reverse complement.
GGGATCTCTGTCTTCCTACAGTAGAAGCACCTCCCCCACAGTTAGTAAGCACTCCCTGGGGACACATTTAACCCTTTGATTGCCCCTGATGGTAACCCCTACTCTGCCAGCGTCATTAGTACAGTGACAGTGCATATTATTTCCCCCCCAAAAGTGTCAGTTAGGGGTTTGATTTGTCCGCCGTAATGTCACAGTCCCATTAAGAAACACTGATCGCCGCCATTACTAGTAAAAAAATAAATAAAAATTACGTAAATCTTTCCCACAGTTTGTAGACGCGATAACTTTTGCGCAAACCAATCAATATACACCTATAGGTATTTTTTTTTTTTTACCAAAAATATGCAGCAAAATACAAATTGGCCTAAAATGATGATTTACATATTTTAATTAATTAATTTATTATTTATTTAAATGATTTACATATTTTCATTGCATATATTTTTATGCATATTTTTTAGCACCGATCACTGTATTGGTGTCACTGGTCCCCAAAAAGTATCACTTGGTGAAAGAATTGTCTGCCGTAATGTCGCAGTCCCGCTAAAAATCACTGATCGCCGCCATTGCTAGTAGTAAAGAATAAATAAATAAATAAAAATGACATAAATCTTTCCCCTAGTTTGTAGACGCGATAACTTTTGCACAAACCAATCAATATACACTTATTGGGATATTTTTGGTAAAAAAAAAAAAAAAAAAAAAAAATGCCAATAAGTGTATATTGATTGGTTTGTGCAAAAGTTATCGCGTCTACAAACTAGGGGAAAGATTTATGTCATTTTTATTTATTTATTTATTCTTTACTACTAGCAATGGCGGCGATCAGTGATTTTTAGCGGGACTGCGACATTGCGGTGGACAAATCGAACACCAATGCTGGCCATACACTAGCCAAAACATCGTTCGAAAATTGTCATTTGGTCCGTTCGTTTGTTTTTTTTTGTCCAGTTAATGGGCACACATTGAAAATCAGTTTTAACTTTTCAGAGCTGAAAAATCGAAGGAACAGTTTGGAAAATTCTGCTAAACGAACGATAAATTGAAAGGTTAACCGGTTACCGACAACACGCCGCCTATTTACTGCGGCAGTGTGGCTTTCCCAGGCAAACCGACGTAGGGCTACCTTGTTCGCGCACATGCAGCTAGGGCGCGAGCGCGCGCCGCCGCCGACCCGCTCGTTAGTGGGGAAGCGGATGCACGGGGCTGGCGGCTCCGATTGCCACCTGATACCCGCGATCGCTCCCCGCTGAGAGAGAAGAACGGTCGGCTGTTGTAAACACAGCTGGCCGTTCTTCTCCCTGGAATGATCACAGAGCGCCTGTGATCCTTCTATATAGGATCACATGTCTCTATGGTCATTTCCCAAGCCACACCCCCCCCCCCCACAGTTAGAAACACACCCCTAGGTACACATTTAACCCCTTGATCACCCACACTGTTAACCCCTTCCCTGCCAATGGCATTATTACAGTAACAGTGCATATTTTTAGCACTGATTACTGTAGTAATGTCACTGGTACCCCCAAAAGTGTAAAAAATGTCAGTTAGGGGTCCGATCTGTCCGCTGCAATGTCGCAGTCCCGCTAAAAAAAAAAATCGCAGATCACCGCCATTACTAGTAAAAAAAAAAAAAAAAAACAACAATAAAAATGACATAAATCTTTCCTGTAGTTAGTAGACGTGATAACTTTTGCGCAAACCAATCAAAATACGCTTATTGGGATTCATTTTATCAAAAATATGTAGCAGAAAACAAATTGGCCTAAAATGTACAAAAATTTTGATTTTTTAATTTTTTTTGGGAATGTTATATAGCAGAAAGTGAAAAATATTGTTTTTTCTTTCAGAATTTTTGCTCTTTTTTGGTTTATAGCGAAAAAAAATAAAAATCGTACAGGTGATCAAATACCACCAAATGAAAGCTCTGTTTGTGTGGGGAAAAAGGGACATCAATTTTATTTGGGTACAGCGTCGCACGACCGCGCAATTGTCCGTTAAAATAACGCAGTGCCGAATCGCACAATATGGCCCTGGTCATTAAAGGGGCAAATCCTTTCCGGTCCAGAAGTGGTTAATGGGCACAAATGGAAAATCGGTTTTAACTTTTCAGCGCTGACAAATGGAAGGAACAGTTTGGAAAATTCTGCTGAACGAACGATAAATTGAAAGGTTAATGTGTTTCTCGCCCGAACTGTTTGCGCTAGGCATATGTGACAAAATTAACGAAAAACAGGTTTGTTTATGTTCATTGAACGATTTATCGATCAAAATTCAGTCATTACACCTATGGGACGATCGTCTGCTCCCACGGCCGAGTGTTCGTTTTTCGAAAATTAGTTTGAACGATTTTTCGTGTAGTGTATGGCCAGCATAAGTGTCACTTTTTGGGGACCAGTGACACCAATACAGAGATCAGTGCTTAAAAAAAATGCACTGTCACTGTACTAATGACACTGGCAGGGAAGGGGTTACCATCAGGGGCAATCAAAGGGTTAAATGTGCTTTTTGACTGTTGGGGGGGGGCTTTGGCTGTGAGAAGACAGAGATTTGTGTTCCTGCTTAGCAGAAACACAGATCTCTGTCTCCCCCCACTAGCAGAATGGTGATCTGCCTTGTTTACATAGGCAGACTTCCGTTCTGCCTCTCTCAGGTACGATCAGCGGGTCCTGGTGGGTATCGGGTCCTCCGGTCCCGCTGATTGGCTCCTGCTGTATCCAATCAGAGCGGTAGCTGGTCGCTGCCAGCGCAGGTGCGTGCCCCAGACCTTGAAAAGAGAAATTACGTAGCTGTATGTAGTTTCGCACAGGAGAGCTGCTGCCCCGCAGTCAAGCCACAACCAATCACAGTTAGAATCACGCCCCTAGGGACACACTTAACCCCTCCCTCTCAAAAAAGTTAACCCCTTCACTGCCAGTGTCATTTTTACAGTAACAGTGCATATGTATAGCACTGATTACTGTAGTAATGTCACTGGTAACCCCAAAAGTGACAAAAATGTCAGTCAGGGGTCCGATCTGCCCGCCGCAATGTCGCAGTCCCGCAAAAAAGATTTCAGATCGCCGCCATTACTCGTTAAAAAAAAACAACAAAAATCTTTCCCTTTGTTAGTAAACGCAATAACTTTTGCGCAAACCAATCAAAATACGCTTATTGCGATTTTTTTTTACCAAACATAGGTAGCAGAAAACAAATTGGCCTAAAATGTTAAAACATTTAGATTTTTACTTTTTTTTTTTTTTGAGGAATTTCATATAAAAAAATGTAAAAAATATTGTTATTTTTGCAAAATTGTCGCTCTTTTTTTGATTATAGCGCATGATCAAAAAATTGCACAGGTGATCAAATACCACCAAAAGAAAGCTCTGTTTGTGGGAAAAAAAGGATGTCAAATTCGTTTAGGTACAGCGTCGCACGACCGCGCAATTGTCCGTTAAACTCACGCAGTGCCAAATCACGAAATAGGCCCTGGTCAGGAAGGGGGGTAAAATCTTCCGGGGCTTAAGTGGTTAAGTCAAATTTATTGGCCAAAAAATACATAAGGCATTTTATTTGGTACACCATTTTAACCTCCTGCCGACCACTAACAGTAAATACGCTGTGAGCGGGCGGCAGGTGCAAGCTCAGCAACGTACGTCTGGGTTTGAGGCACGCATGCGTTTGCTCCCTGCTGACCCATGCTGTGATTGGACACAGCACGAGTTTGCCAGCAGATTTCAGCCAGTGATTTTGGCTGAAACCTGCTGATCGGCTAATCTCCAATCACACACAGGGTTCTGTGTTTACAAAAAACACAGAACTCTGTGTACAGTGAACAGCGACCTTGCTGTTTCTTTTCCCTAAGTCCCCGTTCACACTGGGGCGACCTGTGAGGCGACCTGGTCGCCTCACAGGTCGCTGTAGGTCGCCTTCCATAGGGAAGCTGCGGACCCGTTCTAATAGGAGCGGCACAGACTTAGAAAAAGGGTCCGGAGCTTCTTTGGGGCAACCCGGAGCGACCGTCATAGACTTCAATGCTATGAAGTCCGTGCCGGCCGCTCCGAGGTCGCGGCTCGCTGCTCGCACCGCGACCTCGGAGGTCGCCCCCCCAAGTCGGATCGCCCCAGTGTGAACGGGGCTTGAAAAGCAAGAAGAAGAAACAGATTAGTAAGTAAAAGCAGTACACAATACACATTGTTAGGCATACAGGTAACCCCTTGATTGCCCCCAAGATGTTAACCCCTTCCCAGCCAGTGTCATTACTACAGTGTCAGTGTATAGTATTAGTGTTACTAGCGACGTCAGTGTTAGTTAATGTCCCTCCCACCCAGTGTCTGTTAGTACCAGATTGTCCACCACACTATCACAGTCCCACTATAAGTCGCTGATCACCGCCAATTACAGTATAGCATCTACAGCTGTGTAATAGACACTATAAAATTTCACGCAAATCAAATATTATACACTTATTGGGATTTTTTTTTTTTTTTTACCAAATACAGAGTACATTTTGGCCTAAATTTATAAAGAAATTGGTTTTCTTTTTATTAGATATGTTATATAATTTTTTTCTCAAACTTTTCAGTCTTTTTTTGTTTTATAATAAAAATTAAAAACCCAGAGGTGATCAAATGCCACCAAAAGAAAGCCCTATTGGTGTGAAAAAATGATATAAATTATATTTGGGTACAGTGTTGCATGACCACGCAATTACCAGTTAACCACTTGCCGACCGGTCACGTTGACCGTACTGCGGCAAAGTGGTTCGTTATCGTCCAGCGACGTAGTACTGGACTCCTCCTCCTGTAGGCGGCGCACGAGGCGCGCTCCCGCTGTTTTCAGTCACAGCGGGAGTCGGGCCAGGGGAGGATCGGCGGCGATCGCCGCTGCTCCTCCCCGATCGTCGGGGAATCTAGTTTGGAGATCCGCCCGCTTGTGTAAACAGAGCGGGCGGATCTCCTAAGTGACAAGGAGTGACAGATTGCAGGGTTCAGCATAGCTGAACATGCGATCTGTCCCTGACTCACTCAGTCCCCTCCCCCCACACATGTTAGTAAGCACCAGGCATACATTAACCCCTCCATCTCCAAAAAAATTAACCCCCTCCCGGCCAGTGTCATTTTTACAGTAACAGTGCATATATATAGCACTGATTACTGTAGTAATGTCACTGGTACCCCCAAAAATGTCAGTCAAGGGTCCGATCTGTCCGCCGCAATGTCGCAGTCCCGCAAAAAAAAAAATCGCAGATCGCCGCCATTACTCGTTAAAAAAAACCCCCCAAAAATGACAGAAATCGTTCCCTTAGTTAGTAAACGCAATAAATTTTGCGCAAACCAATCAAAATACGCTTATTGTGATTTTTTTTTACCAAACATAGGTAGCAGAAAACAAATTGGCCAAAAATTTAAAAAAATTTTGATTTTTACATTTTTTTGGGGGGAATTTCATATAAAAAAATGTGAAAAATATTGTTATTTTTTCAAAATAAACGCTCTTTTTTTGTTTATAGCGCAAAAAGTAAAAATCGCACAGGTGATCAAATACCACCAAAAGAAAGCTCTGTTTGTGGGAAAAAAGGACGTACATTTTGTTTGGGTACAGCATCGCACAACCGCGCAATTGTCAGTTAAAGTCGCACAGCGCCGAATCGCAAAAAGTGGCCTGGACGGAAGACAGCAAAATCCTCCGGTGGTAAAGTGGTTAAAGTAGCGCAAAGGTGAATAGCAAAAAAATGGTCTGGTCATGAAGGGGGTAAAGCCTTCTGGATGTCAAGTGGTTGAAAAATTCCATGATTTTTCCTTTCTCAACCTTTTCAACACAGAGGAACCCTTGAAATTAATTTCTGGTCTCAGGGGAACCCCTGCTGAAAAATAAAAATCTACAACTCATGACACATTAGTGTGACAGTCAGTGGGAGGAATGCTCCTTACTCTTCTCATCATTGGGAATAATTATCTCCTTACAGATAGCTAAAAGGAACAATGGTGTCATTGGGAACTTATCTGAGAGGCAGAAATTGCCCATTGCCCAAGGAACCCCTGGCAACCTCAGGAGGAACCCTAGAGTTCCACAGAACCCTGGTTGAGAAACCCTGATGTAGAGGTTACGTCTCTTTGCCTCCAGACATAAGGGGGCCCTGCAATCACCTTAAAGGTGAATAACCTGATGCCAAGTTCTCTGTACATGGACCACTAATGTATTTATACATGGTGATCAAATCCCCCCCCCCCCCCCAAACTGCCTCTTCTCCAGATTCCCAGTCACTAGTGCCCGGTCAGTGGTGGTGGAGTCTTGGAACAGAGAAGCCCCCCAAATCTGTGATCTCCCAGTTCCAATATGAAACATAGATACACTAATACTCTTTAACCTACAAAATGCAGACAGGAACCGGCTAATATACAATCCCGACAGTTTAGGGAGGGATTCTTTACAGTAAAAGCAGATAAGCTATGAAACGTTTTGCCACAAGATGTAGCTATGGAAAAAAAACAAGCACTGCATTGAAGAAAGGATTGGATGTTTTTCTTGCAAATAATAAACTCCAGAGGCTAAGAGAGAACCCCTTCCGGTCCTGGGAATTCAGCTGATTGCCCAGAGAAATCAGGAATAAATGCTTTTCCTCCTGTATGTTAAAACCGGCATCCCGTTCCCTGGGGTTTTTTTTTATTTTGCCTTTCCCTGTTTGCCTAGTTTATCCTTATGGATGAGCAGAAATTGATTTTGCCTTTGGCGAAACCTGGCCTGGGTGGAAACTTTCAATTTCACTCATTGAGCTGCTTAGGTAACATTGCTTGTAAAAAAAAAAAAAAAAAGAAGGAGTTTCCTATTTTGTTTTCCTTTATATACTGTATTTGGGTGTGTTTAGTTTAATGTATTGAATTTTTTTTACATGTGCTTTTTAGGAAGGAAAGAGGAGAAAGGAGAAATGGAAAGAGGATAAAGGGAAAGGGAATAGGAAAGGAAAGAGAAAAAGGGAAAAGGAAAAAAAAAAGTAGGAGGAAAAAAGGAAAAGGGAAGAAAAAAAGAGAGGGGAAAACAGGAAAAAGGAAAAAGGAAAAAAGTAAAAGAAAAAGGAAAAAGCAAAGATGAAAAAAGTAAAGGGGAAAAAAGGAAACCGGAAAAAAGAAAACGGAAAGAGGAAAAAAGTAAAGGGGGAAAATGGAAAAAAGAAAAAAAAAAAGAGGAAAAAAGTAAAAGGGCAAAAAAAAAAAGGAAAACGGAAAAAGGAAAAAGCAAAAAAGTAAGAAGGAGAAAAGGAAAACGAAAAGAGGAAAACGGAAAGAGGAAAAGGGAAAAAAGGAAAGAGGAAAAAAGTAAAAAGGAAACGGAAAAAGGGAAAAAAGAAAAAGCAAAGATGAAAAAAGTAAAGGGGAAAAAAGTAAAACAGAAAAAAGGAAAATGGAAAAAAGAAAAACGGAAAAAGGGAAAAAAGAAAAAGCAAAGATGAAAAAAGTAAAGGGGAAAAAAGTAAAACAGAAAAAAGGAAAATGGAAAAAAGAAAACGGAAAGAGGAAAAAAGTAAAGGGGGAAAATGGAAAAAAGTAAAAGGGCAAAAAAAGGAAAATGGAAAAAGGAAAAAGCAAAAAAGTAAAAAGGAGAAAAGGAAAACGAAAAGAGGAAAAGGGAAAAAAGGAAAGAGGAAAAAAGTAAAGGGGAAAAAGGAAACGGAAAAAAGAAAAAATAAAGAGGAAAAAAGTAAAGGGGAAAAAAGGAAAGAGGAAAGAAGAAAAAGGTAAAGGGGAAAAAAAGGAAAAGGAAAGAGGAAAAAGGAAAGGGGAAAAAAAGGAAATGGAAAAAGGAAAGAGGAAAAAAGTAAAGGGGAAAAAGGGAAAGAGGAAAAAGGAAAGAGGAAAAAAGTAAAAGGGGAAAAAAAGGAAAACGGAAAAGCAAAAAAGTAAAAAGGAGAAAAGGAAAACGAAAAGAGTAAAAACGGAAAGAAGAAAAGGGAAAAAGGGAAAAATGAAAGAGGAAAAAAATTAAAGGGGGAAAAAAGGAAAAAGGAAAGAGGAAAAAAGAAAAAAGAAAGAGGAAAGAGGAAAAAAGTAAAGGGGAAAAAGGGAAAGAGGAAAAAGGAAAGAGGAAAAAACTAAAAGGGGAAAAAAAGGAAAACGGAAAAGCAAAAAAGGAAAACGAAGAGGAAAGAGGAAAAAAGTAAAGGGGAAAAAGGGAAAGAGGAAAAAGGAAAGAGGAAAAAGGAAAGAGGAAAAAAGTAAAAGGGGAAAAAAAGGAAAACGGAAAAGCAAAAAAGGAAAAAGGAGAAAAGGAAAACGAAGAGGAAAAACGGAAAGAAGAAAAGGGAAAAAGGAAAAAAGAAAGAGGAAAAAATTAAAGGGGAAAAAAACGAAAAAGGAAAGTGGAAAAAGGAAAGATGAAAAAAAGTAAAGGGGAAAAAAAGGAAAAGGAAAGAGGAAAAAAAGTAAAGAGGAAAAAGGAAAGAGGAAAAAAGTAAAGAAGAAAAAAGTAAAGAGGAAAAAGGAAAAAGGAAAGAGGAAAAAAAGGAAAGAGGAAAAAGGAAAGAGTAAAATAATAAAGGTGAAAAAAGGAAATGGAAAAAGGAAAGAGGAAAAAAGTAAAGGGGAAAAAAAGGAAAGAGGAAAAAGGAAAGAGTAAAAAAATAAAGGGGAAAAAAAGGAAATGGAAAAAGGAAAGAGGAAAAGGGAAAGAGGAAAAGGGAAGGAGGAAAAAAGTAAAGGGGAAAAAAGGAAAGAGGAAAAAAGTAAAGGGGAAAAAAAGGAAAAGGAAAATGGAAAACGGAAAAAGTAAAAGTAAAAAAAAAAGAAAATTTTGGTGGTGGTTGTGGAAGTCTGCTGGTGGGGGGGCCCCCAGATCCCATCCTCCCCCCTCCAAAGACCCATTACAAGTTGCACAAGTGTGAATGGGGCCTTACTTGCCCACCCCTGCCTAAGAAGCAATCATCCTAAATCTGCTGCCTTTTAGTGTGTTACTTTGTTTCATTCTTAGTATGTTTCTTCTCTGTGATTTCCCCTACAGGTAACGCATTGTGGAATCTTCTGCTTATTATCATACAGCTCACTATCGTTACACAGAGAAATGTTTACATCCATCAGTATTCATACAACGCAGGTTCCATGCTCAGGTCAGCAATTTATCATCACGTACCTGTATCCACGGCAACTGCAGAGTGTATGGTAAAGTACGGGGAGGAATAGTCTATCCTTTGATAGGTGTTTGTGGGTATGATGGCTGTTTATGCCTTGGAAAGTGGATGAATGGCACGGGAACCCCCGAGGTTTCCAGCGCTGTGAGTCGATCATGTGACTGGACCGGATCGATCTCACAATAGGTTAGTATACCCATCTTACTTTCACAGGGTAGATAGAATAGGGATTAGAAAAAGGGGGGGGGGGGGCAGGTTTAAGCTTAGTTAGGAGTAGGCTGTACTTTTACCTTAACTAAAGGTTCTGTGGAAATCGGGGGTTCCTCCAGAGGTTGCTAAGAGTTCCTTGAGAAGAGAGCAATGGCAGACTGAATTCCTGCCTTCACTAGCCACCAGTGCAAGGGGTCACTACTCTACTGGCCACCACATAAAGGGGGACTTCACTATTGACCACCATTGTAAAGGGTCACGCCCCTGCTAACAACCAATGTAAGGGATCACTTCTGCACTGACCATCAATGTAATGGGCCACTTCACTGACTACAAATGTAAGTGATCACTTACTGTACATTGTGGGGGGGGGGGGGGGTACTTCCACACAACCACCAATGTAAAGGGTAATGTACCCGCTAATCACCAGTGTAAGGGGTGGTCACTTTCACAATAACCACCAATGTAAGTGGTGGTCACTTTCACAATACCCACCAATGAAAGGGGTCACATCTATATTGATCACTAATCACCAATGTAAGGGGTCACATCTATATTGATCACTAATAACCAATGTAAGGGGCCAGTTCTACAACAACCACCAACGTAAGGGGTCACTTCCACACTGACCACCAAAGCAAGTGGTTACTTCTACACTGACCACTAATCATCAATGTAGGGAGTCACTTCTACATTGACCACCAATGTAAGGGGTCACTTCTACACTGACTGCTAATCATCAATATAAGGGGCCACTTTTGCACCTATCACCAATGTAGGGGCCACTTCTACACCATCCACCAATGTAAGGGGTCACTTCTGTTCCCCACAAACAAATGTAAGGAGTCACTTCTACACTGACTGCTAATCATCAATATAAGGGGCCACTTTTGCACCTATCACCAATGTAGGGGCCACTTCTACACCATCCACCAATGTAGGGGGTCACTTCTGTTCCCCACAAACAAATGTAAGGGGTCACTTCTACACTGACACCAATTAAAGAGGACATTTCTATACTGACCACCAATGAAAGGGGACATTTCTATACTAACCACCAATGTAAGGGGACATTTCTATACTGACCACCAATGTAAGGGGACATTTCTATACTGACCACCAATGTAAGGGGACATTTCTATACTGAACACCAATGTAAGGGGACACTTCTACACTGACCACCAATGTAAGCGGACACTTCCACACAGCCACCAATGTAAAGGGCCATGTCCCCACTAACCACCAATGTAAAAGATAACTTCGGAACTGACCTTCAACATAATGGGACATTTACACTGACCATTAATGTACAGAGTCACTTTTACATGGACCACCAATGTAAAGGGTCACGTTTACATTGACTAACAATGTAGGGAGTCAATAAAAGTTTATTTTCAGGCCATTTTTATTATTTGTTCCATTTCATGAACCATGATCTGTAGGTCTAATCATTTTAGCGGGGATTTCCTGGGACCTAAAAATAATCTTTAAGGGTTCCTCTGGGGTGAGAAGGTTGAGAAAGGCTCCTTCAAAGTAACCAAATCACTTTGCATATGCATTGGCCACAGTTGTGGTGATATTTCTTCTGCCAGAAATCATGGTTTCTGAAATTATCATCTAGAACAGGGGTCTTCAAACTTTCTTAACAAAGGGCCAGTTTACAGTCCTTCAAATTTTAGGAGGGTCAGACGGTGGCCAGCTGGAGTGGTAATGTTTCCACACATCAGTGGGAGTAAACATCACCACATTTGGTATTAGTGGGAGGAATAGTACCCCATCATTGGTATCATTGGGAGGAATAGTGCCCCATCGTTGGTATGATTTGGAGGAATAGTGCCCATCGTTGGTAACATTGGGAAGAATAGTGCCCAATCGTTGGCATCATTTGGAGAAATAGTGCCCCATCGTTGGTATCAATGGGAGGAATAGTGCCCCATCGTTGGTATCATTGGGAGAAATAGTGCCCCATCGTTGGTATCATTGGGAGGAATAGTGCCCCATCGTTGGTATCATTGGGAGGAATGAGGAATAGTGCCCCATCGTTGGTATCATTGGGAGGAATAGTGCCCCATTGTTGGCATCATTGGGAGGAATAGTGCTCCATCGTTGGTATCATTGGGAGGAATAGTGCTCCATCGTTGGTATCATTGGGAGGAATAGTGCCCCATCATTGGTATCACTGGGAGGAATAGTGCCCCATCAGTGATATCATTGGGAGGAATAGTGCCCCATCGTTGGTATCTTTAGGAGGAATAGTGCCCCATCATTTGTATCAGCGGGAGGAATAGTGTCTAGTCACTGGTGTCAGTGGTAGGAATAGTGCTCCATTGTTGGTGTCAATGGGAGAAATTTCGCCCCATTTTTGATGTCAGTTGGCAGAATAGTGTCCCAGATCAGTCAGACGGTGGCCAGCTGGAGTGGTAATGTTTCCACACATCAGTGGGAGTAAACAACACCACATTTGGTATTAGTGGGAGGAATAGTACCCCATCATTGGTATCATTGGGAGGAATAGTGCCCCATCGTTGGTATGATTTGGAGGAATAGTGCCCATCGTTGGTAACATTGGGAAGAATAGTGCCCAATCGTTGGCATCATTTGGAGAAATAGTGCCCCATCGTTGGTATCAATGGGAGGAATAGTGCCCCATCGTTGGTATCATTGGGAGAAATAGTGCCCCATCGTTGGTATCATTGGGAGGAATAGTGCCCCATCGTTGGTATCATTGGGAGGAATGAGGAATAGTGCCCCATCGTTGTTATCATTGGGAGGAATAGTGCCCCATTGTTGGCATCATTGGGAGGAATAGTGCTCCATCGTTGGTATCATTGGGAGGAATAGTGCCCCATCGTTGGTATCATTGGGAGGAATAGTGCCCCATCATTGGTATCACTGGGAGGAATAGTGCCCCATCAGTGATATCATTGGGAGGAATAGTGCCCTATCGTTGGTATCTTTAGGAGGAATAGTGCCCCATCATTGGTATCAGCGGGAGGAATAGTGTCTAGTCACTGGTGTCAGTGGTAGGAATAATGCTCCATTGTTGGTGTCAATGGGAGAAATTTCGCCCCATTTTTGATGTCAGTTGGCAGAATAGTGTCCCAGATCAGTGGAAGAATAGTGCCCCAAGGGCTGGATAAAGTTAAGCAAAGAGCCACATCTGGCCCCTGGGCCGCAGTTTAGCGACCAATGATCTAGAACCTTCCATCTGTATTTTACAAAAATGATCTAGAACATTCCATCTTTATTTTACAAATCTGAGAACTCTTGAAAAAAAAAAAAAATCCTGCAAAGTCAAAGAACCATCCTTCCCATCCAATTCTCTGTGGTATTGGCCACAAGGCCAGCATGCTCCGTCTGAAGTCTACAAGTGGTTTTCTATAAGCCATGCTAGACAGACTTATTAGCAGGAGCCAGCAGGTCAGACCTTTGCTTTGCACGTAGTGTGATGATTGCAGACCAGTCGCAGCAGGACGCTGTGCTGCAATCTCTTGGTGTGAATCAAGATGTGTATTTCCATATGGTAATCACAAGTCCATTTACAACACAACTTTGCATCTCTCTGTCACATTTTGATGGCTGGTATGCCTAACATCGGCATAGAGTGTGACTAGTAGACTCTTGGAAAAGGTCAGGGAAGGAGGAAGAGGCAATCTAGAAGAAATAACAGTGATGTACACCATATGACAAGGACAAATACAGCACTGTACAGGAGACTGGAATATTGCATGTACACGCCGGCTCAATGTCCCCGCGGGAGAATCCCGTCTCCGCTGAACGCCTGTCAGACTCTGATGAATCAAGAAGAGATAGAGGCCTCGATTCACATTGTTTCACACCATTTCCATTGTGATTTTCCTCCCACAGCCTCCAATTACTCGTCCTTCACTGGTGAGGTGAACATTAACTGCATGGATGCCACAAAAAGTGAGAGAGAAAGGCAAGGGTTGGGGGCAATGCTGCACAAATGCTAAAGAGAACCTGTCAGACATTTTAGGGCTGAACTCCAGTCTTTCACAGTTGTACCGGCTCCTCTCCTCTTGTAATAAAACATAAAGGAACAATACAAGCAGTGTAATCTCTAGGTTTAAATGTTTTAAAGTAAAAGTGCTGCCAGGCAGCAGAAATCGAAACTGAGCTTGATTAAATGTTGGACCTTTCTTTAGCACCACTCACAAAAGTTCCATGAGAAAAGTTCCTTTTGGGTTTTTCTTTATATCACAAGAGGGATCACCAGCAGGAGGAAGGAAGTCCTGATTCCTCTTTATATCACCAGAAGGGTCACCAGCAGGAGGAAGGAGGTCCTGGTTACTCTGTATAGATCTTTATATCACTAGAGGGGTCACCAGCAGGAGGTCCTGATTCCTCTATATAGATCTTTATATTACTAGAGGGATCACAACCAGGAGGAAGAAGGTCCTGATTCCCCAATATAGATCTTTATATCACTAGAGTGATCACTAGCAGGAGGAAGGAGGTCCTGATTCCTCTATATAGATCTTTATATCACTAGAGGGATCACCAGCAGGAGGAAGGAGGTCCGGATTCCTCTATATAGATCTTTAAATTTATAGAAGGATCACCAGCAGTAGGAAGGAGGTCCTGATTCCTCTATATAGATCTTTGTATCACTAGAGGGATCACCAGCAGTAGGAAGAAGGTCCTGATTCCTCTATATAGATCTTTATATCACTAGAGTGATCACCAGCAGGAGGTCCTGATTCCTCTATATAGATCTTTATATCACTAGAGGGATCACCAGCAAGTGGAAGGAGGTCCTGATTCCTCTATATAGATCTTTATATTACTAGAGGGATCACAACCAGGAGGAAGGAGGTCCTGATTCCTCTATATAGATCTTTATATCACTAGAGGGATCACCAGCAAGTGGAAGGAGGTCCTGATTCCTCTATATAGATCTTTATATTACTAGAGGGATCACAACCAGGAGGAAGGAGGTCCTGATTCCCCGATATAAATATTTAGTTATCATTAAATAGATTAAAAAGATATCCAGGAGGAGGAAGGAGGCCCTGGTTCCGCTGTATAGATCTTTATATTACTAGAGGGATCACAACCAGGAGAAAGGAGGTCCTGATTCCCCGATATAGATTTTTATATCTCTAGAGTGATCGCCAGCAGGAGGAAAGAGGTCCTGATTCTTCTATATAGATCTTTATATCACTAGAGGGGTCACCAGCTGGTGGAAGGAGGTCCGGATTCCTCTATATAGATCTTTATATTACTAGAGGGATCACAACCAGGAGGAAGGAGGTCCTGATTCCCCGATATAAATATTTAGTTATCACTAAATAGATATCCAGCAGGAGGAAGGAGGTCCTAATTCCCTAATATAGATCTTTATATCACTAGAGTGATCACTAGCAGGAGGAAAGAGGTCCTGATTCCCTAATATAGATCTTTAGTTATCACTAAATGGATATCCAGAAGGAGGAAGGAGGACCTGATTCTCCTATATAGATTTTTAGTGTATTGACAAGACAGAACAAGTCCAGAGACAGGCAATAAAAATGGAGAAAGGTCTAAGGCACAGGTGTCAAACACAAGGCCCGCGGGCCGAATGCAGCCCCCCAAGCCATTTCCTGTGGCCCTCGCACCTTTCCTACACCTGTGGCACCCCCCTTGCCTCTGCCCCCACCCTGTCTCAGTAGTCAGCAGCAGAACGAACAGAACTCCTTTGCCAGATCCTGTGCTTCTCTGTGCTGCTGTAAAAAGGCTCGTCTTTGCCCAACCCCCCTTCTCAGCAGTCTGCAGCAGAGAGGAGTGCAAAACTCCTCCTACAGATCCTGCACCTCGTTGTGCAGCCACAATACCACCTTGTCTTTGCCTCCCCTGGTTTCAGTATTCAGCAGACTCTGTAAGCTGACTCCAGCCCTCTTCTGGTCCTCCTCCAGACCTTGCAGATCCACCCGCATCTTCCTGGCAGTAGCACAAGGTAAGGGGGTGCATTGTGATATAAGGAAGGATGGGTGACTCTTGACTTATGATGGTGGGGGGGCTTTTGCCATTTCATGTAAGGGTGCATGGGGTGCTTTGGATACCTGATCTTACAGCTATAACCGGCCCTTTGAGGGCAACCATAATGCTGATGCGGCCCGCAATTAAATTGAGTTTGACACCCCTGGTCTAAGGGATATTACATCTGAGGAAAGATTGCAGGAACCCAATATGTACACCCTTGAGATAAGAACCAAAATCTTGACATATTTTCTGGGTGTGAGCAACATTCAGGAATGCAGTATTTTCAGTATTGAGTTGAGATCAAGGATGCAGAGACATGACCTCCAACTAGCAGAAGGAAGATCAAGAGCAACACAATAGTTTACTGAAAGAGTAATGAACACTTAGAATAGACATCCAACAGAGGTAATGAGTCAATCAACAGTAAGTGAATTGAAACATTCTTAGTATGAACATAGGGCTATCCTATGACACAAAATGTTAAATGGAAAAATGATGGACCACGGTTTGTGCAGTCTCCTATGGTTCCAGGTTATGTAGAACCAAAAAGTTCATTGAGAAACAGATAGAAGGAGAGCCTTCGGGAAAGCCACTTTGTGAAGAGTGAAAAGGCTGGTAGGACTGCTAGACCATTGACCACAGCAAGCTTCGCAGTATTCCAACTAGACTCCTCCAGCACAACATATGGAAACCATGACGAGGAGTAGTATTTGTGCAACCCCCAAAATGTATTGGCTGTGATTCTTTTAAAGAGGTTGTAAACCCATACAACATTTTTTTTTTTTGCAACCTGTAAGAGAAAGACATAATGAGCTAGTATGCATCGCATACTAGCTCATTATGCAATACTTACCTTAGAACGAGCCCCCGCCGTCCTGCCCGCACCTGTATGACGGGCGACATGTCCAGTCGCCCGTCTTCCGGGATCGCGGCATCCGGCCATCTGATTGGCCGGAGCCACGGTGACGTCACTCCCGCGCACGCACGGGGCTCTGAAGAAACGGCACCAGTGGCCGTTCCTTCAGAGCGCATGCGCCAGTGACGTCACTGGATGCATGTAAGGTACATATCTCCTAAACGGTACATGTTTAGGAGATATTTACAGTACCTATAGGTAAGACTTATCATAGGCTTACCTATAGGTAAAAGTGTCAGAGGAGGGTTTACTTCCTCTTTAAGGGCACTTTTTAATGTGATAAATAAAAATGATATCTGGACAGATATCTATAACTTGGCAATCTTCTTTCACTCTACACAAGTTCTTTCATTACTTCTATTCCTTTGCAGGGATCCTCAAACTACGGCCCTCCAGCTGTTGCTGAACTACACATCCCATGAGGCATTGTAAAACTCTGACATTCACAGACATGACTAGGCATGATGGGAATTGTAGTTCCTGAACAACTGGAGGGCCAAAGTTTGAAGACCCCTGCCTTAGAGCCTACATCTCTAACTGGAATTCAACCCTCAACTTCCTCTCTTCTGCACTATGGAGCCAGACACTCCATTGAGGACAGCGAGTGCTCTATGACCCCTCAGATAACAGAATATTTAGTAAGGTGCTTACGTACTACAGAGAAACCTGAATTAATAAGAATAGCCGAGCTAAGATGACATTCTCTCTCTGCTGCCGTCATAAGAGTACAGCCTTCTATGAACAATATATATCCTTCCTTATCTCACAGAGAATAGCCGCAGGCCAAAAGAAGATGCAGAATAATTCAAACTGGGCGGCCAACATACAGAATCCATAACAAATTCACATTCTGATTCACTCTAAGGGCTCGTTACACTTGCTTCCACTTTAGCAGACATTAAAGCGCCTACCGCTTCAACATGCTTTTTTGATGTGTTTTTGATGCTTCTGTGTTGCTTTTTTTTTAAGCTTTAATCAATATTGGCAAATGTCCTGTGTGTATTGATTTTCTGTTTGTTTCAAACGGGCCCAGTAGTGCCCCTTTCCAGCAGATCCCCAGCTAATTAGTATCCCTGTTCAGCAGATCCCTAGTTTATTAGTACAGTGGTGATCGAAGGTTTGGGCACCCCAGGTAAATATTTGTATTAATGTGCATAAAGAAGCCAAGAAAAGATGGAAAAATCTCCAAAAGTAATCAAATTATAGATTAGACATTCTTATATGTCAACAAAAGTTAGATTTTATTTCCATCATTTACAATTTCAAAATTACAGAAAACAAATAATGGCGTCTGCAAAAGTTTGGGCACCCTGCAGAATTTATAGCATGCACTGCCCCCTTTGCAAGGCTGAGGCCTGCCAGTGTCATGGATTGTTCTCAATCATCGTCTGGGAAAACCAGGTGATGTCAATCTCAAAGGTTTTAAATGCCCAGACTCATCTGACCTTGCCCCAACAATCAGCACCATGGGATCTTCTAAGCAGTTGTCTAGAAAACTGAAAATTGTTGACGCTCACAAAGCTGGAGAAGGCTATAAGAAGATAGTAAAGCGTTTTCAGATGTCAATATCCTCTGTTCGGAATGTAATTAAGAAATGGCAGTCATCAGGAACAGTGGAAGTTAAAGCAAGATCTGGAAGACCAAGAAAAATATCAGACAGAACATCTCGCAGGATTGTGAGAAAAACAATTCAAAACCCACTTTTGAATGCGCGATCCCTCCAGAAAGATCTGGCAGACACTGGAGTTGTGGTACACTATTCCACTATAAAGAGATACTTGTACAAATATGGTCTTCATGGAAGAGTCATCAGAAGAAAACCTCTTCTACGTCCTCACCACAAAAAGCAGCGTTTGAACTTTGCAAATGAACACATAGACAAGCCTGATGCATTTTGTAAACAAGTTCTGTGGACCGATGAGGTTAAAATTGAACTTTTTGGGTGGAATGAGCAAAGGTACGTTTGGAGAAGAAGGGGCACAGAATTTAATGAAAAGAACCTCTGTCCAACTGTTAAGCATGGGGGTGGATCAATCATGCTTTGGGGTTGTATTGCAGCCAGGGGCACAGGGAACATCTCACGAGTAGAAGGAAAAATGGATTCAATAAAATTTCAGCAAATTTTGGATGGTAACTTGAGGCCATCTGTGAAAAAGCTGAAGTTAAAGAGAGGATGGCTTCTACAAATGGATAATGATCCTAAACACACCTCGAAATCCACGGGGGATTACATCAAGAGGCGTAAACTGAAGGTTTTGCCATGGCCTTCACAATCTCCTGACCTCAACATAATTGAAAATCTATGGATAGACCTTAAAAGAGCAGTGCGTGACAGACAGCCCAGAAATCTCAAGGAACTGGAAGACTTTTGTAAGGAAGAATGGGCAAAGATACCTCAAACAAGAATTGAAAGACTCTTGGATGGCTACAAAAAGCGTTTACAAGCTGTGATACTTGCCAAAGGGGGCAGTACAAGATATTAACTCTGCAGGGTGCCCAAACTTTTGCAGACACCATTTTTTTGTTTTCTGTAATTTTGAAAGTGTAAATGATGGAAATAAAATCTAACTTTTGTTGACATTTGATGCCTTTTGGAGATTTTTCCATCTTTCCTTGGCTTCTTTATGCACATTAATACAAATTTTTACCTGGGGTACCCAAACTTTCGATCACCACTGTACCCTCATTCAGCAGATCCCCTGCTCAGTAGTACCCCCCCAGCTATACCGATGTTCCACTCAGTAGTAACTCCAGGTTTGCTGATCCCCCCCTCTCCTAAGTAGTAGCCCCCAGCTTGGCTGATCGTCCACTCAGTAGTAACCCCCAGCTCTGTTGATCAGTAACAAACACCTAGCACTGCCCCCACCTATAAATGGCTTTCACAGCAAGGAGCACATGGGAGGGCAACGCATGCAAAACAAAACCAAAGAAAATTCCCAGGCTCAACTTACAAGCCAATCTGCTACCAACTGAATTATCCTGTCTAACAAGATAATTTGGTTGGATAATTCTGGTTAGACAGGATAATTCAGTTGGTAGCAAATTGGCTGACGAGTTGAGCTGGGAATTTACTTTGGTTTTGTTTTGCAGCTCTGTTGATCCTCTGCTCAATACTAACCCCAGCTCTGCTGATCCCCCACTCAGTAACTCCCAGCTCTGCTGATCCCCTGCTCAGTATTCACTCCCAGCTCTGCTGATCCCCCGCTCAGTATTAACTCCCAGCTTTGCTGATCCCCGCTCAGTATTAACTCCCAGCTCTGCTGATGCCCCCCGCTCAGTAGTAACCCTCAGCTCTGCTGACCTCTGGATTCTCCCCTCTCAATGGTCACCGCTTGCCTCCCGCTATATTGCTCCCATGCTGCGCACCACACGTGACATCTGATTTCTTATACTCCGATCCCCCAGCTATACTGATCATCTGCAACGCAGTCCTTACTCTCCAGTCCTTTTCACCTTCCACTAAAGTGTTCCCACATTGCACACCACATGTGCCATCAGCTAGTTGCTCCACTCCTGTCCGGACCCCTCTCACCTTCCCGCTGCTCCCCCAGATGTGATATCTGCACCAAACACTCCCAGCGTGAGTGTATATATATATATATACATATATATATATATATATACATACATATATACATACACACACACACATGAAACGGAAGTGACTGGTGATGAAGTCTTTCTGGCACACTTGTTGGTATTCAATGCACCCGGTGATATCTCATACCTGCAATACCTGCAAAACAATTGTGTTGTTTTCCATACATGTTCATACCATACATGTGCGGTATCGCCACGATCGTTAGAGCAAGAGCAACAATTCTAGCACAAGACCTCCTCTATAACTCAAAACTGGTAACCTGTAAAAAAATTTCAAGCGTTGCCTATAGAGATTTTTAAGTACCAAAGTTTGGCGTCATTCCAAAAGTGTGTGCAATTTTAAAGCGAAAAATAAAAAATGGTCTGGTGCCACCAGGGACACACCTCCATCCCAATATGTACATACAAGACAAGACAAATTAGCCCCGGGACTCTGTCTTGTATGCAATTTTAAAGAGTGACATGTTAGGTATCTACTTACTCGGCATAATATCTTTCACATTATAGAAAAAAAAAAATCGGGCTAACTTTAGTGTTTTGTTTTTTTTTTAATTCATAAAACTTTTTAAAAAAAAAAAAAAAAAACTTGTTGGAAAAATTTCTGCGCAAATACTGTGCGACATAAAAAGTTGCAATGGCTGCCATTTTATTCCCTAGGATCTCTGCTAAAAAAATATATAATATTTGGGGGTTGAGTAATTGAAAAAAATGTTCTTGGTGAGGAAGCTGCATCACCGACCAGCGTATTCTGAGAGCGGAGGAGTCCTTGCTGTCAGAATACAATAGAAAAGTGAGGAAGATTTCTCTATCCACTTGCTTGTGTGAATGGGGGAATCTATTGGTGTTTTTCGATCAGCCCGCTGGCTGAATCAAAAAAAAAAAAAAAATCAACCTATGGCTAGCCTCAGGGTTAGGAGAAGAGAGCATGGGGAAGGGGAAGGGAAGAGAAGAGAGGAAGGCGGGGTGAGGAAGGGATAAAAGAAAATGTCAGGGTGAGGAGAGGGGGGCAGAGGGAGGGGATGAGATTTAGGAGTAGGCAATGAGAGGAAATCAGAAGAGAGAAAAGAAGAAGAGAGAAAAAGAAAGACAGAGAATATGAGAGGCGGGGAGGAAAGAGGAGAGGAAGAGAGCAGAGAAGAGGAAAATTAGAGAGAAGAGCGGTTAAAGCGGAGTTCCGGGCAGAGAAACGATTTTTTTCTGAACATACCCCTGGGACAGTCAGGGCTAGCACATTCCACAATGGCTAGCCTCTGATCTGTCCCGGTTCGCACTTACCTTTTAGAAGAAATACTTACTTAGAAATTTTCTTCCACAGCGTTTCCATCTCGGTTGTGGGCAGCTGAAGCCGGCGCGGTCCTCTTCTCTGTCTTCTTCCCCGTCTTCGTGTCCCAGAATGCACTGCACCGGCCCCTCTCGTCACTTCCGCTGCGGCGCCGCATTCCTAGACAGCTTCTGGGCATGCCCAGAAGCTGTTTAGCAGGGGAATGCGGCGTCGCCCGGAAATGACGAGCGGGGCCGGTGCGGCGCATTGATTCCTGGGAGCTATGACGTTTAGCTCCCAGGAATCATCGCGAGGCAGGAAGTGACGGGGTGAGCCTCGGCGCTGGAGGAGGAAGCTGTCATAGGTGAGTATTTACGATCTTCAATAAAAAGGTGAGTAACAAAAAAAAAAAAAATAACTATCCAATTCCTTTTCAGGTGAGGCATACCTAGCGGAGGGGCACAAAAAAAAAAAATCTTTTTTGTGCCCGGAACTCCGCTTTAAGGAGAGGAAAAAAAAGAGGGGACAAATGTATCAGAAAGAAAGAGGGAGGCTGGGAAGAGGAGAGGAAGGGAGAAACGAGGAAGGAACAGGAAAGAAAATGGAGAAGAGAGGAAGGGAGAGATAGGGAGGGAAAAGGAGAGAAGAGGAGAGGAAGGGAGAAGCAGGGAGGAGAGAGAAGAGGAGAGGAAGGGAGAAGCAGGGAGGAGAGAGAAGAGGAGAGGAAGAGAGAAGAGGAGAGGAAGAGAGAAGAGGAGAGGAAGAGGAGAGGAAGAGAGAAGAGCTGGAAAAGAGAGACAAACGTATCAAAGAAGGAGGGAGGCTGGGAAGAGGAGACGAAGGGAGAGACGGAGAAGGAACAGGAGAGAAAAGAGGAAGGGAGAAGCAGGGAGGAGAGAGAAGGAGAGGAAGAGAGAAGAGGAGAGAAAGAGCAGGAAAGGAGAGGAAGAGGTAACAAATGTATCAGAAATAAAGAGGGAGGCTGGGAAGAGGAGAGGAAGAGAGAGATGAGGAGGGAAAATGAGAGGAAGGAAGCGAGAAGCAGGGAAGAGAAAGAAGAGGAGAGGAAAGGAAAGGAGAAGCAGGGAGGAGAGAGAAGAGGAGAGAAAAGGAAGAGGAGAGGAGAGGAGAAGCAGGGAGAGGAGAGGAGAAGCAGGGAGAGGAGAAGCAGGGAGGAGAGAGGAGAGGAGAGGAGAGGAGAAGCAGGGAGGAGAGAGGAGAGGAAAGGAGAAGCATGGAGGAGAGAGGAGAGGAAAGGAAAAGCAGAGAGGAGAGAGAAGAGGAAAGGAAAAGCAGAGAGGAGAGAGAAGAGGAGAGGAAAGGAGAAGCAGAGAGGAGAGAGAAGAGGAGAGGAAAGGAGAAGCAGAGAGGAGAGAGAAGAGGAGAGGAAAGGAGAAGCAGAGAGGAGAGAGAAGAGGAGAGGAAAGGAGAAGCACAGAGGAGAGAGAAGAGGAGAGGAAAGGAGAAGCACAGAGGAGAGAGAAGAGGAGAGGAAAGGAGAAGCAGAGAGGAGAGAGGAGAGGAGAGGAAAGGGGAAGCAGAGAGGAGAGGAGAGGGGAAGCAGAGAGGAGAGAGGAGAGGAGAGGGGAATCAGGGAGGAGAGAGGAGAGGAGAGGAAAGGAGAAGCAGAGAGGAGAGGAAAGGAGAAGCAGGGAGGAGAGAGAAGAGGAAAGGAAAGGAGAAAAGATGAAGGGAGAAGTGGGGAAGAGAGAGGAGGGGAGAGGCAAGGAAGGGAAAGATTTGAAGAGAGCAGGAGGAGAGAAAAGAGGAAGTTGGAGGGATGTGAGGAAAAAGGAGGGGAGAAAAGAGGAAGGCAGTAGAGATGAGATGAAATGTTGGGAGGGGAGAATTATGGTGAGGCAAGGAAGGAAAAGGAGAAGAAGAGAGGAAGGAAGGAGAGAGGAAGAGAGGGAGGAAGAGGAGAGGAAACTAAGGTCAGGGAGGAATACAGAGAGGAAAGGAAGGGAGTGGAAATAAGAAGGGAGGTTCGGAGGGGAGAGGAAGGGTGAGGTAGGGAAGGATGGTGAGAAAATGACAGAAGAAAAGAAGGGAGAGGCGGGGAGGGAAGAAGAAAGGAAGGGAGAGCCGATGAAAAGAAAGGCGAAGGAGAGGAAGGAAAGGGGAGGAGAGGAAGGAAAAGTAAGAAAAAAGAAGAGAAAGTGAGAGGTAGAGAGGAAAAATGTGGGAAGAGGAAGCGAGAGGAAGGGAGATGAGTGATTGGGAGGGGAGAGGAGGAAAGAAAGGAAGAATTGTATACTTGAATGAATATTATCAATACAGGGAAAAAGAACACCAGTCAGTCAGTTCAAAGCTCCCAAAATAACTTTGTCAAATAACTTTTCACGCACATATACAAAAAAAAAAAAATACTCTTAGGACTTGACAAATATGACAATGCAGCTCTCTTTTCTTCTTCAGTTAGCAGAAAATGACGGTAATCCAATCTTCATCTATCTGGAGGAAACCTCAAAATGTGATGCATTGTGTGACAGAGGAACACAAAGCTGGAAAATAATGAGAATGCAGCCAATTTCCTCCAGACTCTGAAAATTGGTGCTCGGCATAATACGCTTTCATAACGCCGTGGCTTTGACAGAATCTATTGCGTGTCACCAGCCAGAGAGGTCTGAAAGACCCCAAACTGAGAGGAAGAGTTGTTTGTGCCAAAGTAGCTGCATGATTAAAATGAGATGGAAATCACATGTACAGTCACACAGCAGAGTTCAGACTAGGCTGCCTTTAAACCCAACCCTTAGAGAGGGCCATTAAAGACCGGTTACAGGGTCATTAAAAAAACATGAAACTTAAAAATGATATTCTCTGGCAGGGGTATTAAATTAAAATACTCGGAATGTTTGCCTGATGACTAAGATCTTTACATCACAGTCCCCTTCCTACATCGGCGTCCTCAGTCCCCCCTGCAAATCCCAGTCCCCGCTTCACTTAATTGTCCTCAGTCCCCCCTTGCACATCACAGTCCCCCCTTTATATCAAAGTCCCCTTTCACATCACAGTTTCTCCCCGTTTACGTCACATTTCCCCCCACATCACAGTCCCCCCTTTTACATCAGTTTCCCCCACTTCACAGTTTCCCCCACATCACAGTCCCCCCTTTTACATCACAGTTCCCCCCACATCACAGGCCCCCCCTTTATGTCAGTGTCCCCCCACCCCCTTATCCCCTCCATTCACAGCAGTTACCTCACCCCTCCCATCATAGCAGTTACTTAGTGTCTTCAGCCCCCCTCCCTCCTTCATAGATGTGTCCTGACCCCACTCCCCCCCCCCACACTTTTAGCAGTGTCCACAACCCACCCCCTCCCCCCAGAGCAGTGTCCTCACCCCCTCTCAACCTCCCCCCATAGCATTGTCCACACCTCCTTCCCAACAGCGTTTTCAGTCCTACCTTACACAAGACAGGTCTGGATAGAGAGGAGAGCTGCCCAGCTTTTCCTTTTAACTAGCTGGTGATTGGTGGCTGGGACCACCGAGGTGGACTCTGTCCAGACCTGCCCAGTGCTCTGTCCTGCTCCGAGGATGGCGGTGCAGCAGCTGTGGGGAAGGAGACAGAAGAGGAACATACAATGCGGCCAGGACAGGGAGAAAGAGAGACCCGGCTTCAAAATGGTGCAACCATGGTGGTCTGGATGTAACGGTCGCTTGGTACAGATCCAGATGGGGTCAGCCATTTAATGATGCATGTTCTATGGCATGACTATATTAAAGACATCACCTACCTTTTCCCGTATAGTGTTCTGGAGGTAGATCATAAGGCACTGGGAATGTTTCTTTAGAATCTTCGTTATTGGCGTAGACATTGACCTTAACCTGAAACGTTCCACTGTCGAAGCCCTGCAGAGAAAGAGTTTTTAGAAACTTTCTTTTTACACATGAAATAGGATGGTCATTGTCAATTCACAGCCTGTGGGCGGGTTCCTGACAGCCTGGACTCAGAGGAAGTGGGACAATGACGGTGACTGTCATTTAAACCAGGAAATTGAAGTTACCTTGCGGGTGAAAAGAAGTATTGTGGGGGACTTGTAGTGACAAAAACACACACTGCTCTTTTTTAAAATGCTATTTGCATTAATATATCATCAATATACCTAGACCCAAAGCAACCATACCATTACAGCAGTGTGTTACTATAGAGCAGGGATCTCCAAACTATGGCCCCCTGGCTGTTGCAAAACTACACATCCCATGAGGCATTATAAAACATAGAATGTGTCGGCAGATAAGAACCATTTGGCCCATCTAGTCTGCCCAATATATCTGAATCCTATGAATAGTCCCTGGCCCTATCGTATATGAAGGATAGCCTTATGCCTATCCCATGCATGCTTAAACTCCTTCACTGTATTTGCAGCTACCACTTCTGCAGGAAGGTTATTCCATGCATCCACTACTCTCTCAGTAAAGTAATACTTCCTCATATTACTTTTAAACCTTTGCCCCTCTAATTTAAAACTGTGTCCTCTTGTGGTAGTTTTTCTTCTTTTAAATATGCTCTCCTCCTTTACCGAGTTGATTCCCTTTATGTATTTAAAAGTTTCTATCATATCCCCTCTGTCTCTTCTTTCTTCCAAGCTATACATGTTAAGGTCCTTTAACCTTTCCTTGTAAGTTTTTTCCTGCAATCCATGTACTAGTTTAGTAGCTCTTCTCTGAACTCTCTCTAGAGTATCTATATCCTTCTGGAGATATGGCCTCCAGTACTGCGCACAATACTCCAAGTGAGGTCTCACCAGTGTTCTGTACAGCGGCATAAGCACTTCTCTTTCTCTCTTAAAACACTGACATACACAGACATGACTAGGCATGATGGGAATTGTAGTTCCTGAACAACTGGAGGGCCATAGTTTGGAGACCCCTGCTGTAGACAAATGCCTCTTCACAGGCTTCCTTAACCACTTGCCGACCGCAATACGTATATATACATTGCGGTTTGGAAGTGGTTTACCAGGATTATGGATGAAGATATCAGCCATAACCCTGTTATTGTTTTTTTTTCAGCCGCCTCTCTCTTAATCACTTCCATACCGGACAAGTTCTGGCACTCCGCTCCTACATGTAAAAATAATCATTTTTTTGCTAGAAAATTACTCAGAATCCCAAACATTATATATGTTTTTTTTTAGCAGAGACCCTAGGTAATAAAATGGCGGTCATTGCAACTTTTTATTTCACACGGTATTTGCACAGCAATTTTTAAACACACGTTTGTTTTGAAAAGACAACAGTTTCATGAATTAAAAAAAAAAACAAAACACTAAAGTTAGTCCGATTTTTTTTCTATAATGTGAAAGATGAGGTTATGCTGAGTAAATAGATACCTAACATGTCACGCTTGAAAATTGCGAACACTGGTGGAATTGCGCCAAACTTCGGTAATTAAAAATCTCCATAGGCAACGCTTTAAAATGTTTTACAGGTTACTTGTTTTGAGTTACTGACAAGGTCTTCTGCCAGAACGGGTGCTCTCACTCTAACATTCGCAGCGATACCTCACATGTGTGGATTGAACGCCGTTTACATATGTGGGCACGACAGACGAACGCGTTCAATTCTGCATGCGAGGACGGGGGGGCACTTTAAGTTATTTATCTATTTTTTTATTTATTGTTTTTTATTTTTACACTTTCCCTTTAAATTTTATTATTTAATTTTTTTGATCACTTTCATTCCTATTACAAGGAATGTAAACATCCCTTGTAATAGAAATAGACATGACAGGTCCTCTTTATTGTGACATCTGGGGGTCAAAAAGACCTCAAACCTCACAACTACACTAAAAAAGGAAAAAAAAAAAAAAAAAAAAATCGGCCCTTTAAACCGATTAGCAACGACATTTGACATCGCTCTGGTCCACGAAGACCATAGAGTTGAGTGAGGGCCATCTTGCCCTCACTTGACTTCCTGTCTGTGAGGAGCATGGACCGGATCGTTTTCGCCGCTGCCAAAGGGTTCGGTAAGCAGGAGGGGGGACACACCTCTTCCGCCGCACCGTATGGGTGATCCCGTGATGAATCCGCCGCTGGGACCACCCTTATCTGAAAGCAGTTCGCCTGCCGTTTAAAAGAATACTTGGGAACCCCGGTATCTAGCGTCAAAGGACCGACGTATAACGACGGCGGGCGGTCGGTAAGTGGTTAAGGTGAAGGGAATCCCTGGCAGAAAAAAATTATTTCTGATTGATGCCTGCAGCTGCACCCACCATTCACTTATCCCCACTCAAGGCCCAGAACGTCATATTACGTAATTTGGGAGCGGGAAGTGGTTAAAAGCCTTTCGAGCGGCTTATGAGATGCTTCCAGAAAGACGCCCCCCTCCCACCGCTTGCTGGTGTCCCTCGGGCTTTCCGTTTCCGCTGGCTCTCCCAAGAAACAATCCGACAGCTGGTCACAGAGGCGATCGTAGATAATCTTTGATCGCCTCTATGGCCTTGGAGCAGTGTTTCTCAACCTTTTTTCAGTCGAGGCACCCTTTAAAAATTGAATACAATCTCAAGGCACCCTTTAAAAATTATGGACAGTCTCGAGGCACCCCATTCTAAAATGTAAAAACTATTTTAATAGTTTTGCATAATCCACAAGTCCAAGTAGTACACAGTAATCAGTGCTAAAAATATGCACTGTTACTGTAATAATGACACTGCCAGGGAAGGGGTTAACACTGTGGGTGATCAAGGGGTTAAATGTGTACCTAGGGGGCGTGTTTCTAACTGTGGGGGCGTGGCTTGTGAAATGATCACAGAGACCTGTGTTCCTATATAGAAGGATCACAGGGAGAAGAACGGTCGGCTGTGTTTACAACAGCTGACCGTTCTCTCTCAGCGGGGAACGATCACGGTTGTCAGGTGGCAATCAGAGCCGCCTGCCCGATGCATTGGCTTCCCCGCTGATGAGCGGGGGCGGGAGTAAGCCGCCGGCAGAGCACGCTCGCCCCCTAGCTTCCTGAGCGCGACCGATGTATAGCTACGTCGGTTTGCCCAGGAGCGGCTGCCTGCCGGCCGTCGTAAAGTGGTTAAAAGAGGTGTATGGGATTTTTTTTTCTTTTCTTGAATCATACTTGGCTAGGTGGATGCAAAACCAGTCTGATGCTGCACCTGTTCCTCGCCGGCTCTCACACTGAGAACCGAACAATCTCACACTGCTGATCACTTGGTTCTTAGACCTCCCTGAGCAGAGAGCTGGTGACTGTTATGCCCCGTACACACGTGCAGATTATCTGCAGACTTACCTTTTCTATGTAGTGCAAGGGCCTGCCGGATTGCATACAAATTGAAAGTGTTTAGGTTTGACCTCATATTATATGGTTTTGGTAAGTCTGCAGACAAAAGTCTGCAGATAATCTGCACGTGTGTATGGGGCATTAGTCACCGCTCTCTGCTCTGCCCCCTTCTCGCTCACTGGACCGCTGGGCTGTGGAGGGGGTGGGAGCGGCCGGCCCAGGCTCTCAGCGTTTTGCTGAGAGGCTAAGCCAGGTGCAGGTCCAGGCATGTGGGCAGATCCCGACTCCATTGTCGCGATCTTGGCCGAGACTGAACCGGCTCTTTGATGTCAGCAGACAGTGGACTTCAGCCCGCTGTCTGCTGAATAACAAGTCACAGGAGTGCAGAACAAGATCCACAGGAGAAGTACAGCCTAACAAGCGTTGGCTGTTCTTCTCCTTTAAAGCAAAGAGGTAAGCAGGGTAACCAATCAGAAACCAGTGTTCTAAGATCTGAACCCTGATTGTTATGTGCTTTATTATCTCAGCATTGCCTCATTTAATAAACCTTTATATAATGTTTATTCTGAAATTTGAAATCTGAGAAGAAACTCATTATGGACTCTTTCCTGCCACAGAACAGATGTCTGAACATAAAACCTGTTTTAATTAAGCATTCAAAGCAAAAGAATTCTCAGTGGTGAGGAGGGAATATCAAAATGTATTATCTGGAGATGACATGTTGTTTCAATCGGCGCTGCAACCTAGTAAATATAAAATATTGCATATTCATAGAATCGGGGCAATGAGCACATTGGTATGAATGTAGATATTCTGTAGATGTGTCTCCTGAGAATTATCTCTGTAGTTGGGTGACTGGCCATCAAAGGACGGTTTACTTCCCAGAACGCATTTTTAAAGTACAGTCCAAGACCTTTTGTTACGTTATCTATTGTTCCAAAACCATTAAAAGTATTTTTCTTTTACATAATTTTCATTGAAGAATACAGATTGTATGAAAGTCATTATGAAGATATGAAAAGCGTTATTTAAGAATTATCGAACCCTCTTCTTTTTTTTGCTTTAAAGTATTCACTTCCACCAAAGAAACTTTAATCGTCGATATACAGTAAACCCCCCTCCATTGCGGGGGTTACGTTCCGGACCCAGCCGCGAAAAGTGAAATTCCGTGAAATAGAAAAACCCTATTAAAATGCATTGTAGGCATGTTTTTTTTACTGTCACTGTACGTGTAAAAGCATTTTAAGGTCTTTAAACACACTTTTAAAACAATAGAAACTCATTTAAACACATAAAAGATACTTAGAGACAGAGCAAGAGCTATGAAAAACACAAAAATCTTTCATTTTTAATGATTTATATCAGCGGTCACTAAATGGCGGCCCGCGGTCCATTGGCGGCCCGCGCGATGCTTCTGCCCGGACCGCTTGCGGCTCACTAGCAGCCGTTGTCCTGTCGGCCGCGAGCCGCGAGTAGGGGAGTGACGTCCCGCGCGCGCCCCGCCCCCTGCAACTGACTAATGGACATCGCGGTGTCCTGTCGGGCTGCGAGTAGGGGCGTGACGTCACTCGCGCGCCCCGCCCTCTGCTCCTGACTGCGGCTCCCTTACAGCGGACGCTATGTGCATGCCCCGCCCCCCTGTTCGCGGCTTTTGACTCAGCTGGCTCCAGGTATGTGGAGCACATTTTTAGAGGAGAATAATGCAATTTAAAAAAAAAAAACCCTGAAGTGTGCAGACTGGCATGTGTTGTTGTGCTCATTAGAGTGCCCCATAAAAGAAAAAAAATATGCCCATCAGATTGCTCCCTTGACATAAAATGTGCCCATCAGCGTGCCCCTTATTTTATGCTAAGGGACACGCTGATGGGCATATTTTATGTTAATGGACACGCTGATGGGCATATTTTATGTTAATGGACACGCTGATGGGCATATTTTATGTTAAGGGGCACTCTGATGGGCATATTTTATGTTAAGGGACACGCTGATGGGCACATTTTATGTTAAGGGGCACGCTAATGGGCATATTTTATGTTGAGCGCAACGCTGATTTACACGTTTTGTTTTGCCCATCAGCGTGACCCTTAACATAAAATATGCACATCAGCATGCCCCTTAACATAAAATATGCCCATCAGCATGACCCTTAACATAAAATAAGGGGCAAGCTGATGGGCACATTTTATGTTAGGGGCACTCTGATGGGCAGAACAAAATGTGCCCACCAGCATGACCCTTAACATAAAATATGCCCATCAGCGTGCCCCTTAGCATAACATTTGCCCATCAGCGTGACCCTTAACACAAAATAAGGGGCACGCAGATGGGCATATTTTATGTTAAGGGTCACGCTGATGGGCACATTTTATGTTAGGGGCACCCTGATGGGCACATTTTATGATGGTGGGATCGCTGATGGGCAAAATAAAACGTGTAAATCAGCGTTGCTCTTAACATAAAATATGCCCATCAGAGTGCCCCTTAACATAAAATATGCCCATCAGTGTGTACCACAGCATAAATATGCACATCAGCATGCCCCTTAACATAAAATATGCCCATCAGCATGACCCTTAACATAAAATAAGGGGCAAGCGGATGGGCACATTTTATGTTAAGGGTCACGCTGATGGGCACATTTTATGTTAGGGGGCACGCTGATGGGCAAAACAAAACGTGTAAATCAGCGTTGCGCTCAACATAAAATATGCCCATTAGCATGCCCCTTAACATAAAATGTGCCCATCAGCGTGTCCCTTAACATAAATATGCCCATCAGAGTTCCCTTTAACATAAAATATGCCCATCAGCGTGCCCCTTATTGTGTTAAGGGTCACGCTGATGGGCAAATGTTATGTTAAGGGTCATGCTGATGGGCATATTTTATGTTAAGGGGTATGCTGATGTGCATATTTATACTGTGGTACACACTGATGGGCATATTTTATGTTATGGGGCACTCTAATGGGCATATTTTATGTTAAGAGCAACGCTGATTTACACGTTTTTTTTGCCCATCAGCGATCCCACCATCATAAAATGTGCCCATCAGGGTGCCCCCTAACATAAAATGTGCCCATCGGCGTGACCCTTAACATAAAATATGCCCATCAGCGTGCCCCTTATTTTGTGTTAAGGGTCACGCTGACGGGCAAATGTTATACTAAGGGGCACGCTGATGGGCATATTTTATGTTAAGGGTCACGCTGGTGGGCACATTTTGTTCAGAGTCAGCACAGACTTGAGATTCGGACCTCGGGCCAATGAAAATTTTAGCGACCGGACCTCCTTGAATTTTAATTCATTACCCCTGATTTATATAGTAAAATAACATTACAAAAAAAACCGCGAATTACCGGGACCGCAAAAACTGAACCGCGATGTAGCGGGGGATTACTGTATAAATATTTTTTTAAAAAACATGCCCCCAAATACTTCTGTTCTCTTGTAATAACATCCACTCGCTTCTTATGGCTCAGTTCCGCTTCCTTGAGCTGGCGAACATACACTGTAGATCAATGATGGCGAACCTTGGCACCCCCAGATGTTTTGGAACTATATTTCCCATGATGCTCATTCACTAGGGTTGAGCATCATGGGAGGTTTAGGGTTAGGCAGAGGAGACACAGGAGAGGGTTTCGACTCAGGAAATGGGTCATGGACCCACCCCAAAGGCCAAAGGTCAGGAGGTGTGGCCTCAGAGGTCAAAGGTCACAGCTTCACCTACTGTTGGACACAGCTGGTGGCGATGGTGGACGCTTCGCGCCTGTGTGCTCCACCTACTATTGGACACAGGAAGTAGGCGTGGACACAGGTGGTGGCGCTCATGTAGTTGAGCATCATGGGATATGTAGTTCCAAAACATCTGGGGTGCCAATGCTCGCCATCACTGCTGTAGATGCAACATAACGGTCAAAAGACCGCCCGCTTCAGGAGTACATGCTCCTTCACATGGTGCTGGCAGCAGGCCGGTAAAGTGATCTGACATTGGCTGTGTCCGGTGGACACAGCGGGTCACAGATCGCGTTGCAGTGCATCCCAATCCTGGGAGGACATCATATAACGTGAGAGGCACTAATACTGTAGGGACTAAATACCCTCCCAGCAGCCAGCATCAGACCTAGGCTGATCACTGGGATTTGCTGGCTGGGAAACACCCACTGGTGGACACTGGAACTACAACCCTCTACCTGGGGAATTACAGTGCCACCAGCAGGTGATCCAGGTCCTGAAAGCATGGCCGTGACAGGGCTCTATGGGACCCATGGTAGAGTAGCCATCCTCAAGATTGAAACATAGACGAGAGAAACTTCTAAAAGTAGAATGCAAAGAGGTGACAGGAGGCAGACAGAAAGCAAATACTAAACATTGTAAGGCCTGTATAATTCTGGTATACATACCATTTCACACACAGTCCTCCCAACACAGAGCCCCTCAGTCACACAGGCCACCCCTGCATCATAGGGCCCCCAAATCACACAGTCCCTCCATCACAGAGCCCCTCAGTCACACAGACCACCCCTGTATCATAGAGCCCCCAAATCACACAGTCCGTTCATCACAGTGCCCCTCAGTCACACAGGCCACCCCTGCATCATAGAGCCCCCAAATCACACAGTCCGTCCATCACAGTGCCCCTCAGTCACACAGACCACCCCTGCATCATAGGGCCCCCAAATCACACAGTCCGTCCATCACAGAGCCCCTCAGTCACACAGACCACCCCTGCATCATAGGACCCCCAAATCACACAGTCCCTCCATCACAGAGCCCCTCAGTCACACAGACCACCCCTGCATCATAGAGCCCCCAAATCACACAGTCCGTTCATCACAGTGCCCCTCAGTCACACAGACCACCCCCTGCAACATAGAGCCCTTAAATCACACAGTCCGTCCATCACAGAACCCCTCAGTCACACAGACCACCCCTGCATCATAGAGCCCCCAAATCACACAGTCCGTCCATCACAGTGCCCCTCAGTCACACAGACCACCCCTGCATCATAGAGCCCTTAAATCACACAGTCCGTCCATCACAGAGCCCCTCAGTCACACAGACCACCCCTGCATCATAGAGCCCCCAAATCACACAGTCCGTTCATCACAGTGCCCCTCAGTCACACAGACCACCCCCTGCATCATAGAGCCCTTAAATCACACAGTCCGTCCATCACAGAACCCCTCAGTCACACAGACCACCCCTGCATCATAGAGCCCCCAAATCACACAGTCCGTCCATCACAGTGCCCCTCAGTCACACAGACCACCCCTGCATCATAGAGCCCTTAAATCACACAGTCCGTCCATCACAGAGCCCCTCAGTCACACAGACAACCCCTGCATCATAAGAGCTCCCAAATCATCTCTCTCTCTCTCTATTACTTTTGGTAATATAGTGTATATGTGATTCTGAACAGAACAGCCGCTCTGTAACAGTAAATCCGCTATAGGGCGGTCAGGAAGTGGTTAATTATTTCAGCGTTCAAAATTCAATTCAGTTTTTTTAATACATAACCGAACAAAAGTACCTTTTTATGTAACAATATATTTTTGGAGTTCTGCATTAAGTGTCACCGTTGTGCCGTATGTCCGGCTGCTCCATGGGGGTCAGGGTAGCCCTGTGACCGCTCTCCTTGTTTGCACTCCTTCTGCCTGCAGCCGGAATGACCTGGAATCACGCAGAGCGTCTGTTTCTCCAGATTAAGATAATAGGTAGACTGTCCCCAGGAAATTGTTCCCCCCTGCGGTTCATCGCACTCACAGAAGGACATTCAACAACCCCATTATCTAGGAGGGGGACCTAGAGACGGTGCGCAGTATTCAGGAAATACCGCTTAATGCAGTATTAAGGTAAACAGAGTGTCATTTACTTAGCGGGTGTCTGCTAACTGCCCCCGCGTAATATTTCTGTAAGTAGCAGCGCTCCGGAGACATATAATGAGGCCGGGATTTCTAACAGTTATAGTTAATGGCGCTTAATGATACCTGGAAACTTTTAACCCGCTGCGACCTCGCAGGCTGGAATAGTAAACCTGACATTAATGTAATCTCATACATGAGCACTTCACAGTGAGTTATATCATGGAATTAGATACAAAGATATAGAGCTATACAAGGAAGGATGGAGATATCGGAGATTGCATGATTCAGGGCTGTCATTGTCATCTCTTCTTTACTTCAAAAGGTCTCCAAACTCTGACCTGCAGCCCACAGTACAAGATTTTATATCCTCAGCTAGGGTCAGTGGAGTATCCTGAGTGCACAGACTGGGGGTACAGATCAGTAGGACTCCGCTTCTGATGGGGATGCTGAAGTAAGAGGGGACACTGATGGGGACCCTGATGTAAGGGGGAGAGCTCTGATGTGATGGGGGGACTCTTAAGAAAAAAGGAGGAGGGGTTTTGGTGTGAAGGGGCAGGCTCTGAGGTGAAGGGAGACTTCTGATATTAAAAGGGGGGGCTCTGATGTGAAGAAGGGGTTCTGATGTGAAGAAGGGGCTCCAATGTGAAGAAGGGGTTCTGATGTGAAGAAGGGGCTCTGATGTGAAGAAGGGGCTCCAATGTGAAGAAGGGGTTCTGATGTGAAGAAGGGGCTCTGATGTGAAGAAGTGGGCTCTGATGTGAAGAAGGACTTCCGATGTGACGAGGGGGCTCTGATTTAAACGGCGGGCTCTGATGTGAAGGGGGACTTCTGATGTGACGAGGGGGCTATGATTTAAACGAGGGGGGGGCTCTGATGTGAAGGGGGACTTCTGATGTGAAGAGGGGGCTCTGATGTGAAGAAGGGGTTCTGATGTGAAGAAGGACTTCCAATGTGACGAGGGGGCGCTGATTTAAATGGGGGGGGGGCTCTGATGTGAAGGGGACTTCTGATATGATGAGGGGGCTCTGATTTAAACGGGGGGGCTCTGATGTGAAGGGGGACTTCTGATGTGAAGGGGTGGGTTCTGAAGTGAAGAGGGACTTCTTTTTTTTTTTTATAAATTCTTTGAAGAGGGACTTCTGATGTGAAGGGGTGGGCTCTAAATGTGAAGGGGGACTTCTGATGTAACGAGGGGGCTCTGATGTGAAGGGGGACTTCTGATGTAACAAAGGGGCTCCGATTCAAAAAGGGGGGCTCCGATGAGAACGGGGATTTCTAATGTTATGAGGGGGCTCTGATGTGAAGTGGGGGGGCTCTGATGTGAAGGGGGACTTCTGATGTGAACAGGAAGCTTTGATGTGAAGGGTATTTCTGATATGAAGGGGGGACTTCTTATATGAAAAGGGGGGTGACTTTTATGTTATGGAGGATGCCTGGTGTGAAAAGGGGGCTCTAATGTGAAGGGGTGGGCTCTGATTTGAAGGGGGACTTCTGATGTGAAGGGGCGAGCTCATGTGAAGGTGAAAGAGTTCTGATTTGAAGGGGAACTTCTCAATGTGAAGAGGGTGCCCTCGTGTGCAGGGTGGGGGGCTCTGATGTAAAGAGGTGGGCTCTGATTTGAAGGGGGGGCTCTGATTTGATAAGGGACTTCTGATGTGAAAGGGGGGGCTCTAATGTGAAGAGAGGGCTCTGATTTAAAGGAGGACTGATGATGTGACGAGGGGGTTCTGATGTGAAGGGGAACGTCTGATGGGACGAGGGGGCTCTGATGTGAAGGAGGGGCTCTGATGTGAAGGGAAAACTTCTGATGGGACGAAGGGGGCTCGGATTTGAAAGGGGGGCTCTGATGTGAAGGGGAACTTCTGATGGGACGAAGGGGGCTCTGATTTGAAAGGGGGGCTCTGATGAAACGAGGGGGCTCTGATTTGAAAGGGGGGCTCTGATGTGAAGGGAAAACTTCTGATGGGACGAGGGGGCTCTGATGTGAAGGGGAACTTCTGATGGGATGAGGGGGCTCTGATTTGAAAGGGGGGCTCTGATGTGAAGGGAAAACTTCTGATGTGACGAAGGGGGCTCGGATTTGAAAGGGGGGCTCTGATGTGACGAGGGGGCTCTGATTTGAAAGGGGGGCTCTGATGTGAAGGGAAAAATTCTGATGGGACGAAGGGGGCTCTGATTTGAAAGGGGGGCTCTGATGTGAAGGAGAACTTCTGATGTGACGAGGGGGGCTCTGATTTGAAAGGGGGGCTCTGGTGTGAAGGGAAAACTTCTGATGTGACGAGGGGGGCTCAGATTTGAAGGAGGGGGATCTGATGTTAAGGGAGAATTATGATGTGAAGAGGGGGCTCTGACGTGAAGAAGGACTTCTGATGTGATGTGGGGGCTCTGATCTGTGTAACACATTTATGAACACACCCAAGAACTGCACAGGAATCAGGTTTTACAAGATTGTGCCATCTCTGAACCAGAATCTCAATCTAGAAAGTAGATGGTGACCTTAGATGATGCCTGAACAATGATGGTGCCACCCTCGTAGAGAGAAAAGCAGATGAAGGCAATCAGTGGAGTGACCAATAAAAAGTTGTCCCCAGCTCCCACATGACACCGCTGTTTGCTGTACATTTTTTTCTATACAGAACGTCAATTTTGGCAGAAAAAAAAAAAAAAAAAAATGAAATGTTACAAATGAGAAAACAAACTTACAAAAGCAGATGGCAGGAAGAGGACTCCCAGCTCATAGGAGCGGATAAACAGCTGGGCACCGCTCTTCTCCAGGGAGCCCCACGCTGCTTTTGACAGATTTGCACTAAAAGAAATAAAATAAACACAGTAAATAGAATGATAAAACAAATATAAATAGACATTTTGAGATAACTTTCACAGGAAACAAACCAGTGTTCAGCCTAAAGTAGATCGCTCCTTTTCCTTTCAATGGTTTTTATTGAAAAGTTTTCAGAGTACAAATGTAAGTAACAAAAACATCAAACAGTGGTATAACAAACCCAATAGTCGGCCACAGTAGCCTTATATAAAGATTGAAAATAAATACACCAAAGACCTTTACAGCTTGTCACAGGAGAGATCACAATACGTTTGATATCATAAAGCCTGCATTCAGTTGGCTACTTCTGGGCGGCAGCCGGTATTTGGCTAAAATTCTTGGTGCGGATGCTAAGGCCAGTTGCCGCCAATTAGCTGTATAGCCTGCTGCGAGAGTTCCGTGGTATAAGTGGGACAAGTTCGTGTGCAGCAGCATGCAACCACTTAGAATACCTTATGAAGACATTCATCAAGGAGGTTAAGTATAAGAGAGAGCGAGAAAGAGAACTCATAGAGGATGAAAGAAGTAGAAGTAAGAGAAAGAAGAAGTGGACCCAGCCCCGCGCCCCTCACCCCACCCCCAGACCCGCTCTGACTCCTCAGGTGCTTCCAGTGAGATAGCTGAGCAATGGTTCCAATACTTTATCAAACTTGTGCATTTTATCATCCAATTGGGCCGAAATGCCGTTCGTTCACCATAATCCAGGATAATTTGTGCCTAAGTTGCTCAAATGGCAAAACAGTAGACCTCCATGACCTAATGATGGAAAAAGTACAGCGCCAAACATTAAGTTTGCATCAATACATCAATTTGCATCAATACATCAGTAAATAGAAAAAGACTAGTCAAAGTCCATATGAAGTCCGTGAAACCAGGTGCTAAGGGTCAGAAGTGAAATGAAATGAAGATTCCAACACCGTAATAAAAGCCCAAGTCCTGGAAGAACCCCATGCTCAAGTGTAGTAATTCCCTTACCGGAACATTAGACCCCCGATTAAGGAAGGTCAAATGGGCATGGATCACAGACACCGCCAAACCGGATAGGGTCCACTCAGATATTTGGCATCGGGTTCCTCACGGCAAACTCATCATAGATGACGTGTCCTCACACATTCATGCTCCATGTAAGGTGGATAGATATACCCTCCAAAAAACAAATGGGGCTCCAATAGTCAATATCTAAAAGCTTTGCCTTTGACAACGTCTTGGTACGACGAAACGCGTCAGTCAAGCCAGCCCATATGCAGTCACGCCTCCAGCCGTGGCCAATATGCATACATGCCTTGTTTCAAGCAAATGTCATGTGAGTTTTTTTTATCCATTATTTCTTTCAAAATAAACATGCATACTTCCCTATTGGAGCCCCATTTGTTTTTTGGAGGGTGTATCTATTCATCTTACATGGAGCATGAATGTGGGAGGACACGTCATCTATGATGAGTTTGCCATGAGGAACCCGATGCAAAATATCCGAGTGGACCCTATCCGGTTTGGCGGTGTCTGTGATCCATGCCCATTTGACCTACCCTAATCGAGGGGTCTAATATTCCGGTAAGGGAATTACTACACTTGAGCACGGGGTTCTTCCAGGACTTGGGCTTTTATTACGGTGTTGGAATCTTCATTTCATTTCACTTCTGACCCTTAGCACCTGGTTTCATGGACTTCATATGGACTTTGACTAGTCTTTCTATTTACTGATGTATTGATGCAAATTGATGTACTGATGCAAATTTAATGTTTGGCGCTGTACTTTTTCCATCATTTCTACCCTGAGGAAGTCACGTGACGTGACGTAACGCGTAGGAGGAGCCCAAACAACCGGAAGTGACGTGACGGACGGATAGATGTCCCCTTAACGCTATTCAAACCGATTTTATGCTGTTAACAAGAAAGATAAATGTAAGTGTAATACTTTCTTTGCGAAATAAACTGTTCATACTACTGCACCATGATGGCCCTCTTTATTTAATGAGCCCCTGAGGTCGTGGGAATAATTAAGGAACCCGCGATAGAAGGAGTCCCTATTAAGGAGCCCTAGAGGTATATCAAGGATCGGGTATACACACAGAGTCCCCTAGGAAGGTCCCGGGAGCCATAAGGAACCAGACTAGAGGAAAAGACATATAAACACAGGCGGTTTATACCTTTGAGGTGAGAATTTAGAGCACCTAGAAGTGACACCTGGTGGAGGAAACTAGTCACAACACCTTATTTGCACGGAAGCACTTTATGGATTATATATATTGATGGACATTAGAAGATGGTCTTCTAATTATATCTTTGTGGCAATAGTTGATTTCATTTTAATTTTTGAATATATTAGAAGCACCAAGCACCCTCAGATATTGTTTTTTATCACGTTTTAAATAAGTTACTCACGATTTACACTGAAGCACCTTCACGGTTATTGGGAATTATGAAACTGGTTTAGATAAAGGAATATCCCATCTAATAATTACGACACCAATATTTTATTTTATTTTTTTAAATTCATCCTTGAAGCGCACCATCACCCCCCCCCCCCCTCTTGATTCTTCCTGGTTTGATAACACCTTTGTATGAGCAGCCTTTTTTTGTTTATCAAGCGCGGCTATCTTCCCTTTTGCTTTTTGTTACCTCCATGACCTAGCAATCGTAGTTTTCGCTGCTGTAAAAATAAATGTTATGAGCCATCTCTGTGCTTTCGTTGCCGTGTCCATCGTCCGGCCCAGTAAGGCCTGTTGTGGGGACTTGGTTAGGTTAACTTGCGTAAGGGAGTATATAAAATTATACACTCTAATCCAAAAGCATCTCACCTTGGGGCATTGCCACCAAACGTGGACCATAGTACCTTCCTGACCACAGCCACGGAAACACCGGGGAGACGCCCCAGGCACAAAGGTTGCAATCCTTGCCGGTACCATATACCAACGTAGCAATACCTTATAGTTGGCTTCAATAATAGAGGTATTGATTAGTGATCTGGAGGCCTCCTGAGCCATATTGCGCCAGTCCGCTAACTCTAAGGTTTCCTGGATATCAGCTTCCTAACGTTCCATATAAGGAAGTTTCAGAGGCGAATCTGACAGCATGCCATAAATTATGGAGATAAAAAGTTATGGAGTGAAAGTAAAAGAAAATCCCAAATTTTGGGTTGTCCCTAGAAAAGGGGAAATCTTCCAATGGGGACATTAGCTCTGATAAACTGGGAATCCCCAAGGAATTCCCTTAATCTGCAGGGATCTTCTCTCACTTCCTGTTTGGCTATGGGACAGGAAGTGAAGGGAAATCTCCCCAATGGGACACAGATGGTGGAAAAAAAAATCTGACGGGTTATAACCCTCTCTTGCTTTTTCCAAAAAAAAAAAAAAAATGCTTATAGATCTATTATAAGGAGGGGGAAGATTTAAATTACCGTTAGGTTTCCACCTCTGACAAGCAAGAGGCTCAGAAGTCAGCCAGTAGTGTGCGAGGAGACGGGGAATACTATCAGGGTAAATGCAACAAATAATCTGTGAGCCTCTATGGAAAGCAAAAAAGGTTTGCCGCTTGCACTAATCACTCCCCTTACGGTAAGTGTGAAAGAATAATTCATTATAAAATGTGCTGCGCAAAATATGAGATATATAATAGAGGATTGTATCTAAAATATATGATATATAATAGATGAGTGTATCTAAAATATACGATATATAATAGATGAGTGTATCTAAAATATACGATATATAATAGAGGAGTGTATCCTTATCCGTGACGTGCAGAAAGATATTATTCTCCCATCAACCGCGAATAATTCATATACATATATGTCCCATATATACAATAAATATAATAAATATTTCCGGTTATATAAAATAAATTATGCCAATATAGTGCTAAAACCAATCAATCAATATAGTAAATCAATATAATAACATGGAAAAATGTCCGTGATGTTAAATTTAAATATCCATGATCATATATTGTAGAGAGAATCCCAATCACCAGTGCTCATATCATAAATAAAAATCCGTGAAAAAAACTTGATCTAACGGTTTCAACGAGCCACCTCCACTCTTGTGACCCCCCCAACAAGGTGGGTTCCCACCTTAAGGAGTGTGACCGTGCAACTAAGCTTGGTCAGTTAAAGCCTCAAGAGATCCCTAGATGGTGGATGGGTTCTCTCCTCCAATAAGTTGGCTCCCAGCCAGGGCCATCTTACCGAATGGGCATGCTGGGCAGTTGCCCGGGGGCCCCACAGGCCCGAGGGGCCCCACCTACCCAGCCCCATCCAAGCATTACTCCCGATTCGCGTGCGCATCCCGCCGCCAAACTTAGCAGGGGGCAAGCGCCTTTCGGCCCTGCGCTGCTGTTAGGCCACTTGAACCATGGAGGGGGAGCCCACAATTGCAGGAATGCCTGTCCACCTCCACGGGAACAGGCACACACAGGACAGTCGAGTCTGACTCCCGTCTGTGTGTGTGTGTTCACCGGACCCAGCCGCTAAACTTGGAAGCTGTCAATAGCCTGTCACTGATGTATCAATAAATATCACCTTATCAATAATTTGCATTTTTAATCTCGTGGGCGATTGTGTGGGCAGGGCCCCAGTGCAGTGCATTGCCCGGGGCCCATTAATGCTCTTAAGATGGCACTGCTCCCAGCGTGTCTCTCTCAAGGGAAGGGGCCAAGTCAGGTCCACGTCGGTGAAACGGGTTTAGCGGCAGTGAGAGGAACGCTCAGACAGACAGTGAGCAGCTGACTGGGATCATCTGTCATAGCATCGAATACATGTTACAATGCCTGGATAATCTGGTGTGCAGTGCGCACCTATCGCACGTAAGTGATATTGTCTTTTAATAAATTCTTGCTTCTAATTAAAACATCACTTGCACTATGGATGTGTGTTTCTTTTTCTACAGGAAATATTATATTTATTGTATACAGTGCATTGTGAAAGTATTCGGCTCCCTTGAACTTTGCGACCTTTTGCCACATTTCAGGCTTCAAACATAAAGATATAAAACTGTAATTTTTTTTGAAGAATCAACAACAAGTGGGACACAATCATGAAGTGGAACGGAATTTATTGGATATTTCAAACTTTTTTAACAAATAAAAAACTGAAAAATTGGGCGTGCAAAATTATTCAGCCCCCTTAAGTTAATACTTTGTAGCGCCACCTTTTGCTGCGATTACAGCTGTAAGTCGCTTGGGGTATGTCTCTATCAGTTTTGCACATCGAGAGACTGAAATTTTTGCCCATTCCTCCTTGAAAAACAGCTCGAGCTCAGTGAGGTTGGATGGAGAGCGTTTGTGAACAGCAGTTTTCAGTTCTTTCCACAGATTCTCGATTGGATTCAGGTCTGGACTTTGACTTGGCCATTCTAACACCTGGATATGTTTATTTGTGAACCATTCCATTGTAGATTTTGCTTTATGTTTTGGATCATTGTCCTGTTAGAAGACAAATCTCAGTCCCAGTCTCAGGTCTTTTGCAGACTCCATCAGGTTTTCTTCCAGAATGGTCCTGTATTTGGCTCCATCCATCTTCCCATCAATTTTAACCATTTTCCCTGTCCCTGCTGAAGAAAAGCAGGCCCAAACCATGATGCTGCCACCACCATGTTTGACAGTGGGGATGGTGTGTTCAGGGTGATGAGCTGTGTTGCTTTTACGCCAAACATAACGTTTTGCATTGTTGCCAAAAAGTTCGATTTTGGTTTCATCTGACCAGAGCACCTTCTTCCACATGTTTGGTGTCTCCCAGGTGACTTGTGGCAAACTTTAAACGACACTTTTTATGGATATCTTTAAGAAATGGCTTTCTTCTTGCCACTCTTCCATAAAGGCCAGATTTGTGCAGTATACGACTGATTGTTGTCCTATGGACAGAGTCTCCCACCTCAGCTGTAGATCTCTGCAGTTCATCCAGAGTGATCATGGGCCTCTTGGCTGCATCTCTGATCAGTCTTCTCCTTGTATGAGCTGAAAGTTTAGAGGGACGGCCAGGTCTTCGTAGATTTGCAGTGGTCGGATACTCCTTCCATTTCAATATTATCGCTTGCACAGTGCTCCTTGGGATGTTTAAAGCTTGGGAAATCTTTTTGTATCCCAATCCGGCTTTAAACTTCTCCACAACAGTATCTCGGACCTGCCTGGTGTGTTCCTTGTTCTTCATGATGCTCTCTGCGCTTTAAACTGACCTCTGAGACTATCACAGTGCAGGTGCATTTATACGGAGACTTTATTACACACAGGTGGATTCTATTTATCATCATTAGTCATTTAGGTCAACATTGGATCATTCAGAGATCCTCACTGAACTTCTGGAGAGAGTTTGCTGCACTGAAAGTAAAGGGGCTGAATAATTTTGCACGCCCAATTTTTCAGTTTTTTATTTGTTAACAAAGTTTGAAATATCCAATAAATTTCGTTCCACTTCATGATTGTGTCCCACTTGTTGTTGATTCTTCACAAACAATTACAGTTTTATATCTTTATGTTTGAAGCCTGAAATGTGGCAAAAGGTCGCAAAGTTCAAGGGGGCCGAATACTTTCGCAAGGCACTGTAACTAACTGTGTTATTTATAGATAACCAATTAATCTCTTCATAAAATATATATTCCTGTGACTTGTTTTAACTCTTTTGTCTCAGATATCTCTGTAGTTATTTTCGACTGAATAGCCACTGACCTACTGACCTTAAGCAATAAACTCTGGACGCAAGAACAACTGGACAAAAATGACATTAACACTCCTAAATCAGGATTTGTCAGGCTCTCAGTTACGAGAATCTGTGAAAATAGCATAAGTGCAAAGTCTATAATAAAATAATTCTACAGCCATACACAGGACCCCCCTAAGATTCCCGCTCGGCAGGTGCAGCGATGCTCACGAGGCCCAGCTGCAAAGTAAACGACTGAACTGGCCAACATGTACAATGCATGAATGTTCCAGTTCCTGAGCTCAAATTATAAAGCAATATATAGGGGGAGGCATGGCGAGTACTTCCGCTCAGTCTTTCAATTAAGCCTTTTTTTTTCCTAACGGCAGCTATTTAAAGCCTACATCAGCTTGGTTTCAGCACTAATTGCCGAGTTCTGCTAATCAATTCTTAGTGCTAATAACGACATAGAGGTCAATTAGATCCACGTCTATTTCTATGAAACAAACACTCTGGGGTTTCTCTGAAAGGTCAGGCTTTGTCCAAGGTACAGCCAATAACCCCCATATTCGGAGTCCGGCAATTCTGTTGAGTATCGGGCACAAAAACATCTGAACAATGGAGCAGCTTGAACCCGAACGCGGAGCAAAGGAGCGTAAAAGTCAACTGAGATGCCATGGCGGTAAAATACATTAAACAGCATTCGCTCTCACTGTGCCGACTCATGTGCGCAAACTTATTAGACCCTCCTGGCAGATACCAGAGCAATGCTGGCCTGCCAACTGGATTCAGGTATAGAAAGAGTGACTGCCTGCAATTAGGCTTTAGGCCCTTTCGCACTCATGTGACCTAAAAGTCGTGCGATTTTACCGCAATTTTGACTGGACTGCCTGTGTCTATGGACCACAAAACGCATTAAAATCGGCCCATAGTAGTGCAGGGATTACTTTTTTTGACTCACACTTCTCTATGGGCCCCCATACAGAGCTGGGCCCCCAG
The DNA here is from genome assembly GCF_965119305.1 of Pelophylax lessonae. Classification (NCBI taxonomy): domain Eukaryota; kingdom Metazoa; phylum Chordata; class Amphibia; order Anura; family Ranidae; genus Pelophylax; species Pelophylax lessonae. The sequence goes on along the minus strand of NC_138780.1, from coordinate 190,091,681 downwards.
GACACTCAGTTGTGCCCCTCTACAGGGGGCATAACTACAGGGGTTGCAGGGGTAGCAATTGCAACCGGGCCCTATGCTCAAGGGGGCCTGTGCAGCTCCCCTGTACACCTAGATGGGAGGGGCGGCAGGGGCAGCATGTAGAGAAATCACTGTCCTCCTTTTTTCCTCCTGTAGCTGCAGGAGGAAAATGGAGGAGATTGGTTCCTCTGTATGCTGCCCCTGCACTCCTATTCAGTTCACTTGTGTTCTGCTGTCTCTGGGCCCCTGTGTGCTCCCCTGGTCCGCCCCACTGTGCTGCCCCCACCCCACACTGTGCTCCCTCTCTTCTCCTGCCGGCTGCTGCAGGGGATGTGTCACAATAGAGAACCAGGAAGGGGTCGGTAAATATGTAATTTACCAGCTCCTTCCTTTTCTGAATGGACAGAGTCATAGTCAGTGACATTGTAAAAAAATAAAATAAAATGATAAAAAATAATACAATTGAAATACCAAAAAATAAAAACGACTGACACCAGTGGGTGAACTTCCAGGATCGCAAAGGTCACACTTGCGACCGGGCCCTGGCATTCCACCCCCGTGGGGAGGCCCCAAGATGGCAAGAAGGGGGCCCCCTGCAGAACTTGTGAAAGGGTCCCGCTGCGGGACCGTAATAAAGGGCCCCAAGATTAGTGGGAAGAGCCACAGGCTTAAAGGGAAGGGCCCCGGCCAGGGTTCCAGGGGGCCCTTCATGGTATTTTTCACTGGGGCCCTGAAGGTTCTAGTTATGCCTCTGCCCCTCTATCACCTGGACAGGATCCTCAGCTTGTATGGAATCCTATGCACACAGGAGGAAAGAAAAGCTGAACAGAGCAAAAAGGTCCTGTGACCAGAAGCTGTAGTCCCACCCAAGATAACATGTCGTTCGATCTACAATTCAGTTTTCTTTGGAGGAGAAAGACAAGGGAGTTACATCTATCTAGATCAGGGATATGCAAGCTGTGGCCCTCCAGCTGTTTCAAAACTACAAGTCCCATCATGCCTTTGCCTCTGGGTGTCATGCTTGTAGCAGTCAGTCTTGCTATGCCTCATGGGACTTGTAGTTCTGTAACAGCTGGAGGGCCACAGTTTGCATATCCCTGATCTAGAGGAATCTGTCATTGTTTATTCTTTACAGCACAATGGCCCATACCATGTAAATGGGAGGCAAATATTTTTGGTGAGTGGCCAGCTGATGGGAGTGGTGTTGGATGTCACATTGGTGGTGGAATTTATTGGGATAGAATCATCTTTTATTCACGGGATCCACGGCATTGGATGATATATCAAATTAAGCACCTTTTTCACTGAACTGTGCATTATTTATCTTTCTTTTTTTTTTTGGACTAGCATTAAATATTTTTTGAGACACTCATTTATTTGTATTAATTAATTACAGTAATTTATGCTGCTTGGTGTTTTCCTTTTAAGTGGTGTATTCACTATTTTGATACTACTTTGAAGTCACACAGATATGAACGGTACTCATTGGAAATCATGGGGTACGACTTGTCATGTGACTTTGCAGTCCCAAGTCGTAGGACAAGTCGCACAAGTGTGAAAGAGGCCTTAACCACTTCCCGACCACCCGCCGCCTTTTTACTGCGGCAGGGTGGCTCTCCTGCGCAAACCGACATAGACCTACGTCGGTCGCGCACAGGAAGCTAGGGGGCGAGCGCGTGCTGCTGGCGGCGCGCTCCCGCCCCCATCTGCAGCTGGGAAGCCGATGCAAGGGTCAGGCGGCTCCGATTGCCGCCTTACACCCGCGATCGCTCTCCACTGAGAGAGAAGGACGGTCGGCTGTTGTAAACGCAGCTGACCGTTCTTCTCCCTGAAATGATCACAGAACTCCTGTGATCCTTCTATATAGGAACACATTTCTCAATGGTAATTTCACAAGCCACGCCCCCCCACAGTTAGAATCACTCCCCTAGGCTCACATTTAACCCACTGATTACCCATAGGGTTAACCCCTTCCCTGCCAGTGTCATTAGTACAGTAACATAGCATATTTTTAGCACTGATTACTGTAGTAATGTCACTGGTCCCCCCCAAAAGTGTCAAAAATGTCAGTTAGGAGTCCGATCTGTCCGCCGCAATGTCGCAGTCCCGCAAAAAAAACGCAGATCGCCGCCACTACTAGCAAAAAAAAAAAAAATGACATAAATATTTCCCGTAGATAGTAGACGCGATAACTTTTGCACAAACCAATCAAAATACACTTATTGCAATTTTTTTTTACCAAAAATATGTAGCAGAAAACAAATTGGCCTAAAATGTTAAAAAATTTGAATTTTTTAAATTTTTTTTGAGAATGTTATATAGCGGAATGTGAAAAATATATATTTTTTTTTTTTTCAAAATCGTCACTATTTTTTTGTTTATAATGCAAAAAATAAAAAATCGCACAGGTGATCAAATACCACGAAAAGAAATCTCCATTTGTGGGAAAAAAAGGACATCAATTCTATTTGGGTACAGTGTCGCATGACCGCGCAATTGTCAGTTAAAGTAACGCAGGGCCGAATCGCAAAATAGGGCCTGGTCATTAAGGGGGAAAATCTTTCCGGTCTTAAAGTGGTTAAAGTGATTGTAAAGTCTCGTGTTTTAAAAAATAAATAAATAAATAACATGTTATACTTCCCTCCTCTGTGTAGTTGGTTTTGCACAGAGTGGCCCCGGATCCTCCTCTTCTCGGGTCCCTCTTCTATGCTCCTGGCCCCTCCCTCCTAGTGTGAAAGGGACCTTAAAATAACAAACATGTCATACTTACTTGCTCTGTGTAATGGTTTTGCCCACAGTAGCCCAGATCCTCCTCTTTTCAGGTCCCCCGTCGACACTCCTGGTTCCTCTCTCCCATCGAGTGCCCCCACAGCAAGCAGCTTGCTACGGGGGCACCCAAACTGAGATGCAGCTCTGTGTGCCCATTCAGACACGGAGCTGCCGTTCGGACCTGCATGCTCTCTCTCCTCACCGGCTAACTGACTTTGATTGACAGCAGCAGGAGCCAATGGCGCCGCTACTGTGTTTCAGCCAATCAAGAGGGAGAGACCTGGACGGCCGAGGGACTCATGGACATCACCGGATAGAGATGGGGCTCAGGTAAGTATTAGGGAGTGCTGGGGAGGCTGCTACACACAGAAGGCTTTTTATCTTCTTGCATAAGAAAAGATAGAAAGATAAAAAAAAAACCTTCCTGACTTCTCCTGTCTCAGGTTTGAAGCTTTTTTACCTTCATGTATTCGATGCATGAAGGTAAAAAGTTTGAAGATATTGGGCCAATGCAGGGGCAAACTGGCAACTTTCGGCCCAGGGGGCAAGTACAAATCAGAAGCCCATGGTGCAGAGACCCAGCTCCCACTCTCTCTCTTCCGGGCCTCATCCTGACCCCCATTCCAGGCTGAAGCCCAGCTCCAGGTACTCTCTACTCACTGGCTGAATCCGGGTTCCCGACCTGGCCAGCAGAGGTGTTTTAGGGGAGCTGGGACAGCTCGGTTGGGGCTGACCAGGGGAGGAGAGTCTCCAGTGGGACATAGAACCGGCCTCTGCTCAGACACAGCTTACACCATACATGCTGGGGGGAGGTTTTCGCTCTGTCCTTGTCTTCAACCCGCACTCAGTAGGTCAGTGAGAGTGACTTTTTCCTTCTCTTCACCAGGAATCCTTTAGGCATGTCTGTGGCAGAAGCAGTGCAGCCTTTTTACGGGGCATCAGAGCAGCCCAGGGGGCAACTGCCCCCCGGCCCAGTCCACCCCTGGGCCAATGGGTGGAATAAATAAACTAGATAAATGCCCACATCCCTAACTAGAAACAAAACCAGAAAAAATCACATGGGTCCTCCACTTTCCCTCTTCTCTTTATATGTGGATAGTGATTTGAACGTTGGTGATTTATATGTTCTTCTGAACCGCTATATATTTTTATCCATTGTATTGTCCCAATCTTTTTATGCTCCTTTGAGCTTATGCAATGTTGTTAATAAACTTTGTATGCATTTTATACGAGCCTTTTCATGCTACCTCTCTACTTTCTGCGGCTGCTCTGTAAAATCACAATGAGAGGGAATTTTTCTGGTTTCATGAAGGTAAAAAAAAAACCTTCTGTGTGCAGAAGTCCCCCCCCCCCCCAAAAAAAAAAAACGTACCTGAGCCTCATCCTGATCCAGCGATGTTCATGAAAGCCTCAGCTCTTCTGGGGCTCTCCCTCCTCATTGGCTGAGACAGCAGTGGGAGCCATTGCTTCCCGCTACTGTCAATCACAGCCAGTAAGCCAATGAGGAGAGAGCAGGGCTTTAAGCAGGTTTTTTTTAGGTTATTTTTACCTTAATGCATTCTATGCATTAGAGTGGTTGTAAAAGCTCAAGGTTTTTTTTAACCTCCATCCATTCCATCCATGAAGGCAAAAAACTTTCTGTGTGCAGCAGTCACATCCTCAGCCCCCCCCTCCCCACACCCTCGTCTCTTGGGTCTCTCCCTCCTCATTAGCTGAGACAGCAGCGGTAGTCACAGCCAGTAAGCCAATGAGGAGTGAGCAGGGCTTTAAGCAGGTTTTATTAGGTTACTTTACCTTAATGCATTATATGCATTAAAGTGGTTGTAAAAGCTCAAGGTTTTTTTTTAAACCTTCATCCATTCCATCCATGAAGGCAAAAAACTTTCTGTGTGCAGCCCCCCCCCCCCCTTCGTCTCTTGGGTCTCTCCCTCCTCATTGGCTGAGTCAGCAGCGGTAGTCACAGCCAGTAAGCCAATGAGGAGTGAGCAGGGGCAGGGCTCAGCTGTTCTGCCTCTCTCCCTGAACAATCGCTGGGTTCCAACAACATTGCGTCTGCTGGACCCGCTGATTGGCTCCCGCTGTGTCCAATAACAGCGGGTGCGCGGCTCTGGCGGCCCGAGTGCACGCCCCAGACCTGAAGAACAAAATCACATACAGGTACATGATTTTGCTCTTATGGGGGCTCTGCCGCAGTGTATGTACGTGGGGTGGCCCTTAAGCGAGGTTGGTTCTGGATTGGAGACATTGGTATATAAGAGTGGAGCGTGGCTGATACACGCATTCATACTATTGTGCTCATAGTCCTATGCTACACACGTCCTTGATTCCATTCTCTTGAGAAGCGCCATTGAGCATCTGCTGGAAGCGGCAGTGTTTCATTATATTGTGTTTTAAACATTTTCAGGGTCGAACAGATCGGTTCGGCTTCAGAAACACAAGGAAACAGTGACTTGGTCACAGGTGACTCCACAGCTTCCATGCCTTCCAGGGAGAAACAAGAAATGGTCACTCACTATATTTATATTTTTCAGCATTGTTATTAACCAGTCGAGCCCTAGAAAGATTTTACCCACTTCATGACCCGGCCATTTTTTGCTATTTGACATTACGCTATTTTAACTGGTAATTGCATGGTCATGCAATGTTGTACCCAAACAATCAATTTGTATCAATTTTTTTTCACACAAATAGAGATTTCTTTTGGTGGTATTTAACCACTTAAGGACCGCCTGCCGCAGTTTTACTGCGGCAGGCAGCCCCTCCTGCGTGAACCGCCGTAGCCCTACGTTGGTCGTGCGCCTGCTGCAACCACTTGTCGACCGCCCGCCAGAGTTTTACTGTGACAGGCTGGCTCAGCTGCTCGAACCGACGTAGTTCTACGTCGGTCGCACGCGTGGTGCTTGGGGGCGCTCCTGCCCCCACTCGGCAGTGAGGACTCCGATGCAGCGGGCGGGCGGCTCCGATTGACACCGGCCACCCCCGATCACTCCCCGCTGAGAGAGAAGAACAGTCAGCTGTTGTAAACACAGATTCTCTCTGGAATGATCACAGAGCTCCTGTGATCCTTCTATATAGGATCACAGGTCTCTATGATCATTTCAAAAGCCACGCCCCCCCACAGTTAGAATCACTCCCCTAGGCTTACAATTTATCCCCTTGATCACCCACAGTGTTAACCCCTTCCCTGCCAATGTCATTATTATAGTAACAGTGAATATTTTTAGCACCGATTACTGTAGTAATGTCACTGGTCTCCCCAAAAGTGTCAAAAATGTCAGTTAGGGGTCCGATCTGTCCACCCTAATGTCACAGTCCTGCTAAAAATCGCAGATCGCCACCATTACTAGTAAAAAAAAAAAAAACAATAGTTTTGCACAAACCAATCAAAATACGCTTATTGCAACTTGGCCCCCATCTACATCACTTCCTTTTAAGACCCTCCAGCTCTCTAGCTCTCTCGATACCTCCTCCCAAACTCGCCTCCAGGACTTCTCCTGAGCCTCTTACATCCTTTGGAATTCTCTACCCCATTCTACCCAACTATCTCCAAATCTATTTACTTTTAGGCGATCCCTGAAAACCTCTCTCTTCAAAGAAGCCTATCCTGCTCCCACCTAACAACTGTACTTTTATTGTCTTCATCAGCTCATCCCCCACAGATCTTATTTTTGTATCACTTGTCTCTCCCTCTTAGATTGTAAGCTCCAACGAGCAGAACCCTCTGATTCCTCCTGTATTAAATTGTATTGTAACTGTACTGTCTGCCCTAACGTTGTAAAGTGCGAACCGTTGGCGCTATATAAATCCTAAATAATAATAATAGTGCAACATAATAACCCTTATTTTTGGTGGGGATACAGACCCAGCAATGAGGCTAACACAAACTAGGGCTACGAATACGCCATTAACCACTTAAGCCCCGGAAGAGTTTACCCCCTTCCTAAACAGGGTCTATTTTGCAATTAGGCACTACGTGACTTTAACAGGCAATTGCGCGGTCGTGCGATGCTGTACCTAAACAAATTTGACGTCCTTTTTTTCCCACAAACAGAGCTTTCTTTTGGTGGTATTTGATCACCTGTACGATTTTTTGAGCATGCGCTATAAACAAAAAAAAGAGCGTCAATTTTGCAAAAATAACAATATTTTTCACATTTTTTTATATGAAATTCCCCCCCAAAAAAATGTAAAAATCAAAATGTTTTAACATTTTAGGCCAATTTGTTTTATGCTACATATTTTTGGTTAAAAAAAAAAAAAAAAAAAAAAAAAAAAAAAAAATCGCAAAAAGCGTATTTTGATTGGTTTGCGCAAAATTTATTGCGTTTACTAACTAAGGGAAAGATTTTTGTCATTTTTGTTGTTTTTTTTTTTTTAACACGTAATGGCGGCGATCTGCGATTTTTTTTGCGGGACTGCGACATTGCGGCGGACAGATTGGACCCTTGACTGACATTTTTGACACTTTTGGGGTTACCAGTGACATTTCTACAGTAATCAGTGCTATACATATGCACTGTTACTGTAAAATGACACTGGCAATGAAGGGGTTAACTTTTTTTGAGAGGGAGGGGTTGTGTGTGTCCCTAGGGGCGTGATTCTAACTGTGATTGGCTGTGGCTTGATGTGTAGGAACAGTGATCAATGGTCCTACATAGTAGAACCGTATGATCACTATTCTTACACAGGGGAGAATGACAGGCGGCTTGTTTACATCAGCCGCCTGCCTTTCTCCCGCTCTAACGGACGATCGGGTCCGCCGGGCACACGCGCGGGGGGGGTCCGTGACCGCGCGGGAGCGCGCCTCCGGCGCAGCGCGCTCGCTTCCCAGAGCCTCACAGGCTAGTGACGTACCCATAAGTCACTTTGCCTGTGAGGGGCTGACCGCTGCAAGTACATATACTGCGGCGGTCAGCCCCTCACAGGCAAAGTGACGTATGGATATGTCACTAGCCTGTGAGGCTCTGGGGAGCGAGCGCGCGTCACCGATCGGCAAGCGGTTAAAAAGGCAAAATAAAAAATACAGAGAAAATTAGCAAAACAAAAAAATGGATCGATAGAGCAGAAAGCCCACGGCAGAAAGCGGAATTTGTATTTCTCACTTTGTTCGCAGGCTCGGGAGAGGCTCATTGGCTGGGAAGAACGTAGGTAATGAAGCTCTGTTCAAATGATGGATGGTTGCCGAATGCCGATGACTTGCGCCTAAGGGACATTGGCACTTGGAATATTTTGAATCATCAAACAAATTGGAGTTGCCATAGCAGCCACTGGAGATTAATTATGGAATGCGGTTCGAGCAGTTCAGTTCAATGAAGAACGCCGTGTGTTACACACAATAACTCGCTGATGAATGGAGGTCACGCTACAATGTTGTGTTAGTGAACTGGGATTGACCACTGGGCATACAAGGCGGTGAGAGAATCACACATGCAAGGACAATGGAGGCCAATTATTGGCTAGAAGACAGTGAGCAGGTAAAATACAAAACTTAATGTAGAGGGAAAACCCCTAACTGAATGACATATTGCTCGCTCTGTGCACTGTTTATCATAAATTATTTCAACAACACCTAAAATCCATTTTATTTAGACATGGCGTGACCAGTTTGGTGTGGAGGAATGCAAATGTTCTGCACAGAGCCCAGACATCAACTCTACTGAACATCTTTGGGGTGAACTGGAATGCTGATGGTGAGCCCAGTATTCTCATCCAACTTCAGTACCTGACCTCACAAACGGGCACAAAATTCAACAGACACTCCAAAATCTAGTGGAGGATAATAAAGCCATAAAAAAATTGGAGGTTGGGCTGCCATTCCATGTTATTGGCCATGGATTGGGAATGGAATGCCTACATGGCATTTATCAGAGCTGGTTCTCTGATGGTGACAACACTGGACCATGCCTACGTAATGGGCACTGAAACCACCACTTGTAGTCTCCATTGGAAGCCCCATCATATCCCTGTGTATATGACAAAAACTACTGGAGATAAAGCCAGCTCCATAAAGACATTGTTTGACTAGTTTGGTGTGAAGGAACCTGAGTGTCCTACACAGAGCCTTGACCTCAACCCTACTGAACCCCTTACGAATGCATTGGAATGCTGATGCTGTGCCAGGTCTTCTCATTCAACATCAGGGCCTGACCTCACAAATGGGTGCAAATTCCAACAGACACCCCAAAAGTTTGTGGAAAGTCTTCCCAGAAGACCATATGATAATTTAGCCACATAAATTAGGGGTTGGGGTGCAATTCCATTTTATTAGCCATGATTTGGGAATGGAATGTCTACATGCACTCCACTGACGGCTGCATGGCATTTCTTATGACGGGCTTTCTGATGGTGACAACAATGGACCACACCTGTGTAATTTGTGCTCAAACCACCACTTGTGGTCTCCATTGGACCACCACTTATAGTCTCCATACATGCCTCTATGTAAAATACATCTCCATACAGACATTGTTTGACCAGTTTGATGTGGAGAGACTCGAGAGTCTGCACAGAGCCCTGACCTCAACCTTACTGAACACCTTTGGGATGAACTAGAACGCCAACTGTGAGCCAAATCTTTTATCCACTAGCACCTGACCTCACAAATGGGTGCAACTTCCAACATATATGCTCCAAAATCTTGTGGAAAGTCTTCCTAGAAGAGCAGAGGATGGTATAGCCAAAAATGGGGGGTTGGGGTGCCATTCCATGTTATTGGTCATGGTTTCAGAATGGAATGCCTACATGTACTCCACCAATGGCTACCATGGCATTTCTTAGAGCAGGTGTTCTGATGTTGACAACACCAGACCATGCCTCTGTAATGTGCGCTGGAACCACCACTTGTAGTCTCCATTGGAGGCCTCATCATAACCCTGAGCAAATTACAAAAACTCCTGAAAGCAAATCCAGCTCCTCTCAAGGTCTTACCTTGCCTTCCTGTTGGCAGCCATATTGGACATGTGCAGACAGCTGTCTCTTATAAACTCTGTTTGCATCATCACTTGTCTGCTGCCTGGGCATCGCTCAGTGATGATGTTGCACACCTGACTATATATATTACCTGATCGCTTTCAGACCTTGCCCTTGCGTATGTGGTCCAAGGTGCATCACTGCTAGCAGTCCTCTGCTTTCTCCTTGCATGAGTTGGCTTGGCAGGCGACCTTCCTGGCTCTCGGTTCTGCATCGCCAGACGACACCGCATTGGTTGATGACCCGGCTTTGGCAGACTACCTGCTCCTGGACTCGATCTCGGCTTGGATGACTACCTGTTCCTTAACTTGATCCCAGCTTGGATGACTACCCGCTTCCGAACTTGACCCAGGCTGTTCTTGATTTTGCTCCTTTCTCTTGCTGTGTGATTATTATTGTTGCATTAATAAAAATGGATTTTTGTAAAATCTTACCGTAAAATCCTTTTCTCTTAGCTCATCGACAGACGTAGTCCTCGGTGATACACCACCTTCGGGTTATGTTACCTCCGCAGGAGCAGGACTAGACAGGAAATTAAAAAGCTCTGGCCACACCCTAGGGGCAGTCCCAGAGGGTATATCCTCTCTCTCTCTGCCTCAGCAAATCAGTTATGTGAAAAAGCAGTGCTTAGAGAATTTAACCCAACCCAACTCCAAAACAGAGGGGCGGGGACTACGTCTGTCGATGAGCTAAGAGAAAAGGATTTTACGGTAAGATTTTACAAAAATCCATTTTTCTCTAGCGCTCATCGACAGACGTAGTCCTCGGTGATACACCACCTTCGGGACGTCCCAGAGCAGTATCACAACTGAGGGGTGGGAAAATGGAAATCAAATCCTAATCTAGAAGGCCCAACCGGTGCCAACTAGAAGTTTACAATGCTCATCCTAAATGATGAGACTCAACCAAAAAATTCTTTAAGAAAAAATTCTTGCCAGGACCTAAGATCCCAGCAAGGTGTCTAGGTCCTTACTCCTAACTAGACAGAAAATAACTGATTTGCTGAGGCAGAGAGAGAGAGGATATACCCTCTGGGACTGCCCCTAGGGTGTGGCTAGAGCTTTTTAATTTCCTGTCTAGTCCTGCTCCTGCGGAGGTAACATAACCCGAAGGTGGTGTATCACCGAGGACTACGTCTGTCGATGAGCGCTAGAGAAACTGCTTTATTTTACTTGCATCTTCATGTTGTCTGGTTTCCTGGCACCCTGACAGCTCCATAAAAAACGGAATTTTTGTAAAATCTTACCTGTAAATTTCCTTTCTCTGAGTCCTCCGACAGTCGCCGCCTCTTCATATTCGTCACATATGGGGTATTAGACTTTGCTCCGAAGGAGTAGCTAGGCAACAGAATATGTTAACAATAAAGCTTTTAACATATCCCACCCTCAAGGGGTGGTCCCCTCAGTCAATACCCTCCTACTTCCTGCAACCATATCTCAGTTTTAGTGGAATAGCAGTAGAGTATACAACCAAACCCCAAAAGAGGGGCGGGGGCGGCGACTGTCGGAGGACTCAGAGAAAGGAATTTTACAGGTAAGATTTTACAAAAATTCAGTTTTCTCTTACGTCCTCCGACAGTCGCCGCCTCTTCATATTCGTCACATATGGGGACGTCCCAAAGCAGTGCAAACATGAGGGGTGGGAAACGCATCCGCGCCGAAAGGCAACGCAGTCTCCGCATCAAGGAAAGGAACCTTACCAAAGAAAGGAAACCAGCTGGGCAACAGCAAAAAACAAGTGCTCAACAGGAGCAACAACCCAGGAAAAGACAAAAAAACCAGGGGATATAAAACTTATCCCAACAGCCAGGAGTCCCCAACAAGGGACCCTAGGGAACAGCCGCACTAAGAACCTTGCGGCCAAAGGAAGCATCCGCCGATGCCTGAACATCTACTTTGTAGAATTTTGTGAAAGTGTGCACGGTCGACCAGGTCGCCGCCTTACACACCTGGGCTACAGAAGCCCCATGACGACAGGCCCAAGACGTACTCAGAGATCTAGTAGAGTGCGCCTTCACAGGCACAGGGGGAACCTTCCCCTGCAAAGCATAGGCCTGTTCAATGGTCTGCCTGATCCATTTGGCGATGGTAGAGGCCGAAGCCGCCATGCCCTTCCGAGGTCCCTCTGGAAGAACAAACAAGGAGTCCGTCTTTCGAAAAGACTCAGTCGATTTAAGGTAAACCCTTATCGCCCGAACAACATCCAGAGAGTGCAATCTCACCTCCTTTGGATGTTTAGGCTTCGTGCACAACGAAGGCAAGACAATATCCTCATTAAGATGGAATTCCGAAACTCGCTTCGGAAGAAAAGAAGGATTAGGTCGCAAGACTTGCAGGACAAAGCCGCCAGCTCCGACACCCTGGGAGCCGAAGTGATCGCCACCAAAAAGGCGACCTTTTTGGACAACATAGATAACGAGATCTCCCTGATCTGTTCAAAAGGAGCACGTTGTAACACAGATAGAACGAGATTCAAGTCCCAAGGGGGCAGAGGATCCCGCCTAGGGGGAACCAGATGCCGCACACCCTGAACAAAGGTGCCAACCAATGGGTTGGAAGCCACGGGACGTTGAAACAGAACGGCCAGAGCAGACACCTGACCCTTTATCGTAGCCAGCGCCAAACGCTGATCAACACCCGTTTGAAGGAAAGACAGCACACGGGACACCGAGTACGTGCGGGGTGAAAACCCCCTGGACTCACACCAGGCAAAATAGGCCTTCCAAGTACGGTAATAAACCTTCCCTGAGGAAGACTTCCTCGCGTTGATCAAAGTATGAACGACCTCCGGAGAGAGACCCCTCTCCTTCAGGACCTCGGTCTCAACAGCCAGGCCGTCAAAGCCAGCGACTGTAAAGCAGGATGGTATATCGGTCCTTGAGACAGTAGATCGTCTCGAAGAGGTAGACGCCCCGGGGCGTCGACCGCCAGATTCACGAGGTCTGCGTACCAGGACCGGCGAGGCCAGTCCGGTGCCACAAGAATCACCGTGTTGCGTTCCGAGTGTAACCTGCGAAGGAACCTGGACAGCAACTGAAACGGTGGAAACGCGTACATCAGCCTGTACTGATGCCACGGGGCCACTAACGCGTCCGACGAGTCTGCCCGAGGGCCGCGCGTCCTTGCCACGAACCCCTTCACCTTGTTGTTGAGACGAGACGCGAACAGGTCCACATCTGGAAGACCCCCTTTCGCGCACAACATCTGGAAGACAGCCGGGTGGAGAGACCATTCCCCCTGATCCAGGGTCTGGCGACTCAGATAGTCCGCCTGCCAGTTCTCCACTCCCGGAATGTGAACCGCCGTTATCGCCGGGACATGAGTCTCGGCCCAAGACAGAATGTCGGCCACTTCTCGAGCCGCTCGGGCACTCCTGGTGCCCCCTTGGTGGCTGATGTAGGCCACCGCCGTGGCATTGTCCGTCTGCACCCGAACCGGGCAACCCTGCAGCCGGTCCGTCCAGCGATGAAGACAGAGACTTATCGCACGCAATTCCAGAATGTTGATCGGAAGGGAAGACTCCCCCTCCGACCAAGTCCCCTGGGCGGACAGAACGCCCAGAACTCCACCCCAGCCCGACAGGCTGGCATCAGTGGTGATTACCGTCCACGAGATCGGACGAAACGACTTGCCCCCGGACACCCACGGGGACTGGAGCCACCACAGAAGGTTTCCTCTGGTGCGATGACTCAACGAGATTTGAAGATCCAGAGATTGAGGTCGCCCGTCCCACCTGGACAGGATCTCCGCTTGGAGACCCCGCGTGTGAAACTGGGCGAAAGGAATCGCCTCGAAGGCCGAGACCATCAATCCCAGACATCTCATACACGTCCGCAGAGACGAGTTCGGAACGTCCCTGAGGGACCTGACTTCCTCCCGGAGAGTCCTGAGTTTGTCTTCCGGCAGGAAGACCTTCGCCTGCACCGAGTCCAGAATCATTCCCAGATAGGGGAGACGAACCGACGGACTCAGTGTCGACTTTGGAAAATTTATCGTCCAACCAAACTCCTGCAGAGTTTGCATCGTGACAGACAGGTCCTTCTCCAGACCCTGGCTGGTCGCAGACCGAACCAGAATGTCGTCCAGATACCCCAGGACAGAAACGCCCTGGGCCCTCAATAATGCCAGAACCGGTGCAAGCACCTTGGTGAAGACCCGCGGAGCCGAGGCGAGACCAAAGGGCAACGCCACGAACTGGTAGTGATCCTCCGCAATGGCAAATCAAAGGTATCTCTGATGACCCTCGAATATGGGGATGTGAAGGTACGCATCCTTCAAATCGATGGAGGCCATGAATTCCCCCGGAACCAGGGCAGCCACCACCGACCGCAGGGATTCCATGCGGAACTTGTGAACCCGCACAGAGCGGTTCAGAGCCTTCAAGTCCAGAATCGGACGAACCTTGCCCTCCTTTCTGGGCACGGTGAACAGATTGGAATAAAACCCCCGAAACCTGTCCCGATGAGGCACCGGAACCACCACTCCCTGAGCCCTCAGGTCCCGCACCGCCAGGTGCAGGTCCCGCAAGCGCTCTGGAGACAGTTGAAGATTTGAGGGAAAAAATCTGCTCTCCGGCCGAGAGAGAAACTCGATCTTGTAACCAGATCGAACGATTTCCTGAACCCATCTGTCCCGCACACGGGCCAACCAGGGCTGAAGAAAACCGAGCAAGCGTCCTCCCACCCCAAAACTGGGTGAGGGCGCCCCTTCAGGCCGAACTGTTATGGGCTGCAGATCCGGATTGGCCGGACTTCTGTTTACCAGACCAGGGCTTCTTCTGAGAGCCTTGACCTTTGAACGGTTTGCCCTTGTAGTGCGGCCGAAAGGCACGAAAGGACCCCTGAGGGGGCCGAAAATTAGCATGCTTCTTCCCAGAAGCCCCCTTAGCCTTGGGGAAATGGGGCAAGAGAGTGCTCTTACCCCCGGTGATCCCCTTAATCAACACATCCAGGGACTCCCCAAAAAGGCGAGACCCATCGTAAGGTAGATTGGCTAAGGTCTTACGTGAAGATTGGTCCACCGACCAACATTTTAGCCAAACCAGGCGGCGAGACAACACCGCCACGCTGTGCACACGTGCAGCCAACGGAACCAGGTCCAGGTCCGCATCACACAGATACATGACACCCTGGTGGATTTGATCCACCATATCCAGGGTCGCCGGCGAGGCCGAGTCGGCCACTAGGACGCGCCTAAGCATCTGCGTCCAACTTGCGATCGCCTGGGCCGCCATGAGAGAAGCAAACAGAGCCTTAAGCATAGAACCCGTAACAGAATAAGTATGACGGGCAAGAGACTCCAGTCTCCTATCCGTGGCATCACGGAAAACAGGGGAATCCTCTGCAGGAATCGCAGTGGCTTTGTTCAAAACCGCAATTGCGTGATCCACTGGTTGGAGGCACACACCACCTTTCATCAGTGGAAGGCGAAAAAGGATAACGCAGCTTGAATTTACTTGGTACCGCAAAAGGTTTGCGCAGATTGCGCCATTGATCCTTAACAGCGCGCTGAAAATCATCATTGCAGGGAAAAACCTGCGGCGTCCTGCGTTTCCTCTGCGTCCCATAAGCCGCCAAGGCAGCGGGGGGACACACTTCGTCCCGCAAACGCAGCGTTTGCTTAATGGAAGCAATCAACTCATCCATGATTGCAAGCTCTTCAGGCGAGCCAGGGGGAGAATTATCAACCCCCTCAACTTCAGCCTCTACCTCAGACCCCACTAGATCAAGAGAGGAGCGGGACCCCGATAAGGAGGCCCCCGCCATAACAGCCCCATCACCTTCACCCTCAGAATCAGAGGAAAGAGCAACTCTGGGCCTTTTAGTAGATTGAGCAGCCACCAGCATTTGCACCTGAGCATCAAGGCCAGCCACAATAGTGGCTAAATCCCCCCCTGGGGGGGAAACAGCGGTCCCCTGGCTTTCCACCAATACTGTAGGAAATTTGCCCTCCTGAGAATCCATTGCCCCTGTAATGCCAGACAACCAAGGGTTAACTGCCCCTTTCAAGCAAGCGCGGCAAGCGCAGCCCACCGCACCACACTCAAGCACAATAAGACCCCCACAGGGAATATGCAAACTGAACACAGGCAATGGATAGCAAGAACAGAAGGATAAAACCTGAGGAGACCCTCGCCGCTGCTGCTGCCTCGATCGGTGCCAGGGCGCTCTATGTAAGCCTATGGAGGCTACAAGAAAATGGCCGCCATGCATGTAAAACATGCGGCCGGAGCGAGTGTAGGCAAAATGGCGTCGTTTGGCGCCGAAACCGCCGCTCCACAGTGCATTAAAACACACATTACATTCCAATATCAGAATACATGTCAGATCGCCGCAGCGATCGCTGTATATGCCCAAACATGCCAAAAAAAACATGCCCCACAGCACACAGCTTCTCACACTGACCAGTCTGACACACACAGTGTCACACAGCTCCCCCCCCCCCCCCCCCCCTTGCAGCCCACAGCATGCAGCCGAGAGATAGGGAGACAAGCAGTGTGAATAGAGGCAGGTTACACAGTCCCAGACTGACACCCCCCCAGACAGACAGGTCCCCACATAAATACACTTACCTCACATGGCGTGGGGGACCCGCACAGGCGAACAAGCCGCTGCACATGAGGCAGGGAGAGTCGCATTCAAGACGCACACAAGGGGGGTTAAGAAACCGCACAGCGTCCAGTGAGGTAGCCACCTCACCAATCATCCCTGCACCGAACAGGGATGGGTCGTTCACTGTGCCAGGAGCGTTACCTGGCTGAACGCTCGATGGCAGACTGGGAAGCCACTGACCCACGACCTGCGACCAGGGGGATCAGCCCGAAACCCAGTCCGCATGATCCTCTTCATCCGAAGAACTAACTAACGCTGACAAAATAACAGCTAAGTAAAGGTAGAGAGAAAAACTCAAACAAAATTTTAAAAAGAAGAAAGAGTCTGGGACAGAAAGTCCCAGCACAGAGAGAGCCAGCCACTCCTGACAAGCTAGACATTAAAACTGAGATATGGTTGCAGGAAGTAGGAGGGTATTGACTGAGGGGACCACCCCTTGAGGGTGGGATATGTTAAAAGCTTTATTGTTAACATATTCTGTTGCCTAGCTACTCCTTCGGAGCAAAGTCTAATACCCCATATGTGACGAATATGAAGAGGCGGCGACTGTCGGAGGACGTAAGAGAAACATTGTTTGACCAGCTTGGAACATGGGTCTGCACCAGTGGCGGCTGGTGCTCCATGGGCTCCGGGTGGGGGGGCGGCAGATGGACCACACCGTACCCCCTCCCCCGGACCACACCAGCTCCAGCCCGCACACCTAACCTTCCCCCCCGGCCTACTCACCCTGGGCAGGCAGCAGCGGCTTCCCCTGCGTCTCCTTCCTCCTCCTTGGCCAATAGCATGGCTTCTCGTTTCGGCTAATTGGGAACGGGTCTCAGGACCTGCTTCCTGATAGGCCAGGAGGAGAATCAGTGTGGCAATCGTGAATATTCATTCGCTATTGTCACACAACTGGGTGGGCTCATGGCACCCTGAGCCCACCCTTTTTTGAAGCCTATAGGGCCTCTGGCTCTAATCATGTGCTTAAAAAAAAAAAAAAAAAAAACATTGAAATCCATGTGTCCGGCGTCCTGCATGTAGATTAGGGGGCCGGGCGCATAGATGGGGGGGGGGGGGGGGGGGGGGTGTGTGGCGCCCCTGCGCCCCCAATGGACGGGCCGCCACTGGTCTGAACAGAGCCTTGACCTCAACCCTACTTAACACCTTTGGAACAAACTAGAATGCCAAATGTGAGCCAAGTCTTTTAATCCAAAATCAGCCACTGACCCCACAAATGGGTGCAAAGTCCTATAGACATGCTCCAAAATCTTGTGGAAAGGATGGTATAACCACAAAGGGGATCAACTTCATATTAATGGCCATTGGGGGGATTGGGAGGGCAACTGGGCAACAACTTATTGACCAACAGTCTCATTAGTGTATATTGGTCTAGTGTCCATAGACCTTTGCCAATGTGGCTTCTCAGATAAATCTAGAATTTAAGACAATAATAAAAAAAAAAACTTATACAACATCAAAACAGCAATCGAGCTAGGAGAACAGAGAAATCCATTGTTTTTCCCCAGGAAGTGTTTAGTTATTTAGACTTGGAAAGATTTAACATATTCCTACTGAACTCTGCTTGAGATGAGATTTCCCAGAGAACAATACGGATGCCAGCGTTGTACAGTGGAAACTCCTCTCCTTTATCCAGCATACGGATGACATTGCCTGCGGGGTGTGGAAGGTGCAAAGTTTCAATGTATAAAAAGAAGCTGACAAACTTAACAATCATGCGGTGTATTAGCGTCTATTCTAAGCAGGATTAGGACGAGTAAAAAAAACAGCCAAAAGGTGAACCTAGCAGAGGGGGGGGGGGGGCTGCTTTTGCCCCCAAATCTGGTCTGACTATAGGGTTTCATTGATGCTTTTCTCTGGGATATAACAGATCAACAGCCTAGGGGCTCATGCACAGAGCGGTTTGGCTTGAACAGTGTAAAAACCCAGTGTTTTTGGGCACAAGAGAGGCACAGGTACAGTCCGCTGCCAGCAGCCTATCAATATCAATGACAGGCTGCAATACGCAGCGGCAGTATGTTGTTCTGATTGGTATTTGATTATGAGTCCCTACAACCAGAAAAAGGAGTTCCTGCATTCAGGTCATATGTCCCTGAACACATACACATATTTATTTGCAGCCTGTCATTGATTTTTCTTTGATGGTTTTGTCTGGGGTGTAAAAACTTTAGAAGCCTAAGGGCTCATGCCCTTGGTTTGGCTCATACACTGTAAAAACCTGGTGTTTTTGAATTGACAGGGAAGTACAGGTTTAGTGTACAGCCTGCTGCCAGCAGCCTGCCAAAACCAATGACAGGCTGAATTATGCAGTGGCTGCACGCTGAAACTCTACCTTCCTGGTACTCAAAAACGCTGGGTTTTAAAGTGTATAAGGCAAACCAGTTGTACTTGATTCCACCCGAACGTGGAATTCCTGCATTAAAGTGATATGTCCCTAAACACATACAGCTCTAAATGCAAGTTCGCTTCTAAACAGCGTCCAGCTGCCGTGTACTTCAGCCTGTCATTGTTCTTTCCCTGATGGTTTTGTCTGGAGTGTAAAAAAATCAGCAGCCTAAGGGCTCATGCGCAGGGTGGTTTGGCTCAGGGCAGTGTTTTTGAGTGCCAGAGACGTACAGGTTCAATGTACAGCCCGCTGACAGCAGCCTGCCAAAATCAATGACAGGCTGAATTATATGGTAGCTGTATGCTATTCTAAATGGTATTCAAGGGTATTCCTGCATTCAGGTCAAATGTCCCAGAAAGCATGTGGCCCTGAACACAAGTTAAACTCAAAACAGCTCCAGCTCCAGCTGCCACACATTTCAGCCTGTCATTGTTTTTTCCCTATTGGTTTTGTCTGGAGTGTAAAAAATCAGCAGCCTAAGGGCTCATGCGCAGGGTGGTTTGGCTCAGGGCGGTGTTTTTGAGTGCCAGAGAGGTACAGGTTCAATGTACAGCCCGCTGACAGCAGCCTGTCAAAATCAATGACAGGCTGAATTATATGCATCCCTATGGGGCAGCGGATGTCAGCGGTGACATTTCCGCTGACACCCGCATCCGATCCTGTCCGTGAAATCTGAAGGGATGGAAACCCTATTTTCCATCCGTCCAGGGGATGGGATCGGATCGGATGAGAGCGGACAGGCGGTCCGTTCTCACCCGATTCCCCCATAGAGAGCAGCGGGGCTCTGCCACCTCCCTCTCCGCACACAGAGCAGGGAGGGAGCCGTCACCTGCCTGCTCAGCAGGGATCGGCGGATCGATCCCCCCCCCGCTGAGCAGAGAATGGACCGCACCGGACAGCGGATCGTGTGAAAAGGAGCCTAAGTGTTACTAAACTGCAGCAGGAAAAAAAAAATAAAAAAATCAGGTCTTCTGCAGAGATAAGACTATAATCCTTCCACTTTATAAAACTCTGGTGCGACCGCATCTGGAGTATTCTGTCCAGTTCTGGTCGCCAGTCCTCAGGAGGGATGTGTTGGAGCTGGAGAGAGTCCAGAGAAAGGCAACTAAACTGATTAGGGGGTTGGAGGACCTTAACTATGAAGAGCGGCTGCAATCGCTCAATTTATTCTCCCTGGAGAAGAGACCCCTGAGAGGGGACATGATAGCAATTTATAAATATCTTAATGGGGATCTCAGCTTAGAAAAAAAACTGTTCATTCGAAGGAATTGCATGAGGACTCGAGGACATTCAATGCGATTAGAGGAGAAGCGTTTTAACCTCAGGCAACGAGGAGGATTCTTTACTGTTAGGGCTACAAGATTGTGGAATTGTCTACCACAAGAGGTGGTTTCTGCGGGAAGTATGGTGGCTTTCAAAAGACTATTAGACGTACATCTCAAGGATCAGAACATTCAGGGCTATGTGAGATGATTACGGCCACACACACCTACACAGGTTGAACTGGATGGACTATTGTCTTTATTCAACCTCACCTACTATGTAACTATGTAATGCCATACAGGACTGTGCTGTGGGATGGAGCTGTATAAATCTCAGGACTGGATGGACAGGATTACAAATCCTTTTGGCAGTGAAAACCGCTCCCATAGATGTATTTTATCTGTGTATTTAGCTGTTCAGCTTTAAATGCGAAATAATAGTTTCTCTCTTCTAGAAGTATTTTGAGTAATATATCTGCTTTGTGGGCGGATTAGACAAAGAACAAGCAGCTAATCCATTAGCACAATGTTTGTACCTGTTATACAGGATATACTGTATTCTCTCTCTCAAGATTTATTGCAGCCTTTGATCTGACACCACGACCGATTTTTAAAAGCATTTTTCAAAAGCGGATTCTGCTTTTCAATAGAATTCCTTTAAATGCTGTAAGTAGAGGTAATGAATTGCAGCGTGCAGCTGAGAGCGGCTCCAGCCCCAGTCCCTGGGAACTTGTGTTAGGTTGCTGATGATAATATGATGGCACACAAATACCTTTTTAAAGCGGAGTTCCGGCCACATACACATTTTTTAGCTAAAAATACCCCCCTAATCCTAAACTAACCCCAATTACACCAACACTAACCCCACATTACAGTAGTGTACAGTAAATGAATATAGATAAAATCTTACCTTTAAAAATGATTGAAGAGCGCGGCCATCTCCGGTGTGGGCGTCTGAAGCCGCTGTGTCCCTCTTCCTGGTTTCTGGCTACCCAGAATGCCGATCGCAATCTCGAGCATGCGCTATAGATTGCGATCGGCAATCAGAGTAGCAGCCGGCCATTCCCATTGCATCCTGGGATTGATGACGCTCATCTCAAAGGACGCAATGCAAAGGAGGAAGTGACGTCGGGGGCCGCGGCCGCATAAGCAGGCTGGTAAGTTAAAGAGGAAGTAAACTCCCCCCAAAAAAACGAGAAAAAAAAAGCCCTGTAAAGAAAAAGGCATAATGAGCTAGTACGCATCGCATACTAGCTCATTATGTAGTACTTACCTTAAAACGAAGCCCCCGCCGTGCCGCCACCTCAGCAACAGGACGGCGACATGTCTTACTGCTTCCGGGTTCGCATCCTCCGGCCATCTGATTGGCCGGAGGCGCGATTACATCACTCCCGCGCCTGCGCGTGGGAGCCGCCGTTCACGGCACTGAGCTCTGAAGGAACGGCACGGGTGGCCGTTCCTTCAGAGCGCCTGCGCCGATGACGTCATCAGCAGTATGCACTCTAAATATCTCCTAAACAATGCAAGTTTGGGAGATATTTATAGCACCTATAGGTAAGCCTTAATATAGGCTTACCTATAGGTAAAAGTTTGTGAGGTGGGTTTACAAACTCTTTAATTTTCATTAAAAACAAGGTAAGTGAAACAAAAAAAAAAAAAAAATTAATTATCCAATTCTTTTTCATTTTTTTTACTCTACCTGATGCTGTAAAGTTTTTTTTTAGGGTGGAACTCCGCTTTAATTCTAGGTATATAATTTTGATACCATAACGCAGTGGTCCTCAACTCCGGTCCTCAGGGCCCACTAACAGGCCAGATTTTAAGTATTACCTTGGGGAGATGCAGACTAGAGTAATGCAATCACTGAGCAGCAAATTATATCACCTGGGATGTATTTCAGTTATCTTGCAAACCTGGCCTGTTAGTGGGCCCTGTAGTCCAGGGTTGAGGATCACTGCCATAACGGGTCGGTTTGGCTTGTACAGCGTAAAAAAAAAAAAAGGTATTTTGGGCCCAAAGGATACACAGGGGCCAGCAGCCTGTCAAAATCAATGACAGGCTGAAATACGCTGCGGCTGGACACTTTTCCGAGTGGCACTTGCGTTTAGGGCTGTATGTGCTCTGGGATGTATGACCCCAGTGTCGGAAATTCCAGGTTCAGGCTATACAGCCTTAAACTGGAGTACGGCCCAAATCTGTACAGCGATTACATATTGCATCCTGACATTGTTTTGACAGCGGGCCTGTCAGTTTTTTTTTTCGGCGGATCTGAACAGTCCCCCCCATGCATCTCTATGGGGCATTGGATGTCAGCAGAGACATGTCCGCTGACATCCGACCCGTCAAATCTGGACGGATGGAAACCCTATTTTCCATCCGTCTATCCCATCCGATTTTCCCGGGACCGTTCAGATCCGCCTGTCAGTTTTTGTTGGCGGATCTGAAAGGTCACCCTATGCATGTCTATGGGGCAGACATGGGAGTAAGCCACACATGTGCAAGTCACAAGCAAGTCAAAAGTCTTAGGGCTCTTTCACACGGTCCGCTCCGTAGGCGGATCCGTGTTGCTCAGCGGAGATCGATCCGCGATCCCCGCTGAGCTGGGCGGATGACAGCTCCCTCTCCGCTTGCAGAGCGGAGAGGGAGGTGTCTCAGCCCCCGCTGCCCTCTATGGGGGATCGGATGGGAGCGGACCGCTTGTCCGCTCTCATCAGATCCGATCCGATTACTGAACGGATGGAAAAATAGGGTTTCCATCCGTCCAGATTTCAAGCACAGGATCGGATGCGGATGGCAGTGGGTGTCAGCGGAGGTGTCTCCGCTGACAACCGCTGCCCCATAGAGCTGCATGGTGGATCCGATCAGATCCGCCTAAAAAACTGACAGGCGGATCTGATCGGACCGCCCGTGTGAAAGAGCCCTTAACCTTCAAGTATCAAGCAAGTCCCAAGTTACTGTGGCGAAAAGTAAGAAAGTCAAGTTGAGTCCCCGCTAGAAGTCAAGCAAGTCATTTATTTTGGTCAAGTCAAAATACTGATCTACCCCAATTTTCACCTTTAAATCAGTTAAAAGTCAGTGGTCAGGAAAGGTTTTGTTTTATTTTCAACATTAACAAAACTGCTTAGTGCTTTTTTTCTTGGCATATTAAAGAAACACTTTGAATGCCCAAACAGCTCAAAATCCTTCGTCCGGTCCTGGTTCAACACCACGGTCACTAAAAACATGATAAGTATTTCCATTGTTAAACAGCCAGTGTCCTAAAAATCAGAACACACTGAGGTGTTTTAAGTGACTGTGGTGTCAGAAACATAACAGGCACATTCATTTTGCTTTAACCACTTAAGCCCCGGAAGATTTTACCCCCTTCCTGACCAAGGCCTATTTTGCGATTCGGCACTGCGTGACTTTAACGGACAATTGCGTGGTCGTGCGACGATGTACCTAAACGAATTTGACGTCCTTTTTTTCCCACAAACTTTTTTGGTGGTATTTGATCACCTGTGCGATTTTTTGATCATGCGCTATAAACAAAAAAAGAGCGTCAATTTTGCAAAAATAACAATATTTTTCAAATTTTTTTATATGAAATCCCCCCCCCAAAAAAAATGTAAAAATCTAAATTTTTTAACATTTTCGGCCAATTTGTTTTATGCTACATATGTTTGGTAAAAAAAAAAAAAAAAAAAAAATCGCAAAAAGCGTATTTTGATTGGTTTTCGCGTTTACTAACAAAGGGAAAGATTTTTGTCTTTTTTTTTTTTTTTTTTTTAACGCGTAATGGCGGCGATCTGCGTTTTTTTTTTGCGGTACTGCGACATTGCGGCGGACAGATCGGACCCTTGACTGACATTTTTGACACTTTTGGGGTTACCAGTGACATTACTACAGTAATCAGTGCTATACATATGCACAGTTACTGTAAAATTACTCTGGCAGTGAAGGGGTTAACTTTATTTGAGAGGGAGGGGCTGTGTGTGTCCCTAGGGGCGTGATTCTAACTGTGATTGGCTGTGGCTTGAGGTGTAGGAACAATGATCAACGGTCCTACATAGTAGAACCGTATGATCACCATTCCTACACTGGGGAGAATGACAGGCGGCTTGTTTACATTAGCCGCCTGCCTTTCTCCCTCTGCACCGACGATCGCCGAGTGCCCGGCGGACATCGGGTCCGCCGGTCACACGCGTGGGGGGGTCCATGACCACGCGGGGGGCGCGCGCTCGCTCCCTAGACCCTCACAGGCTAGCGACATAGTACTACGTCGCTCTGCCTGTGAGGGGCTGACGGCCGCAGTAAATAGTCGTGCGGCGGTCAGCAAGTGGTTAACACATCTTGAGAAAATGCAAATATTTAATAACTTAACAAGTAAAGTCATTTCGAGTTATATGTCTCAAGTCAAAGTCAAGTCTCAAGTCATGAATACCAAGTCAAAGTCAAGTCGAGTCTTTTATTAATTTTAGTCAAGCAAGTCTCAAGTCCTCAAACTGGTGACTTAAGTCTGACTCAAGTCAAGTCATTTGACTCAAGTCCCCCACCTCTGCTATGGGGCATCGGATGTCAGCGGAGACATGTCCGCTGACATCCGATCCGTCAAATTTGGATTGATGGAAACCCTATTTTCCATCAGTTCAGCGGATCGGATCAGATGAGAACAGACCAACGGTCCGTTCCAATCCGATTCCCCCATAGAGATGTATGGGGAACTGACAGCTGTGTCTCCGCACACAGTGCGGAGAACAGCTGTCATCCTCCTGCTCAGCGGGGGATCGGCGGATCAATCCCCCGCTAAAAATAAACGGAGTCCGTTTGACGGACGGACAGTGTGAAAGAGCCCTAAGTCTCGAGCAGGCTTTGGCTGGACGGTGTCAAACGCTGTACCAAGCGGTACTCACATTGGGGGGCCCTATGTCTCCAGAAAACAAAGGCCTGGAATGCAGGAGACCTAAAACCTTGGCAGGGATGCACTGCTCCTAGACAGACCAATGTGCAAGGGGCCTTTGGGTAGGGCTACAAAGTTGAACAAGAGGTAGATCCAAACCCAATCACTAACCCTAAGACAAAGTCATTACAAAAGTTGTTTCCTATCTTTTGAAAATCAGCAACCTAAATAATCCCTGGTGATCCTGCCATAATGGCCCTAGTTCAGGAAATTCCTGCTATGGGACTGCAGGTGTTACACTTCTTTGTTGTGGAACCCTGTTGGTGGCTACAGGAAGCTATGCTGAATAACACACCGAAATGTTAAGGGAAAAAAAAAGCCTGTAGACGGCAATGCAGTCTGAATATGGCAGTGTTTTTCTGTTAAATATTGTAATTGTTAGATAAAATTACAGTATGTAAAAAAAAAAAAAAAAAAAAGGAGTTAAAACATTTTATTTTTTGTGAATGAAGCCTCCATCCTGCATGTTACATAGTTAATGAGGTTGAAAAAAGACATCAGTCTATCCAGTTCAGCCTATGATGTGTGAGTTTGCGTGCATGTGTTTTCTGTTAACCATACATTGTATACCACTTTATATTGTGGTGTTTAAGGTGCCCATCTAATAGTTTTTTGAAACTATTGATGCTCCCTGCTGATACCACCGCTTGTGGAAGAGAATTCCACATACTTACTGCTCTGACAGTAAAGAACCCCTTACATAGTTTAAGGTTAAACCATTTTTACTCTAGTGTTATTGAGTGGCCCCATGTCTCATTGTATTCCCTTTCTCTGAATAGTTTGTTCTTTATGCTAGGGTCGCCAGTACAGTATTTGTACATTGATATCATATCCCCCCTCAATCGTCTCTTCTCCAGAGAGAATAGGTTCAGTGCTTGTAGTCTTTCCTCATAGCTGATGTCCTCCATTCCCCTAATTATTTTTGTTGCCCTTCTCTGGACTCTTTCCAGTTCCAGCACATCCTTCCTGAGGACCGGTGACCAGAACTGGACGGAATACTCCAGATGTGGCCAGCCCAGAGTCTTGTATAGTGGGAGAATAATCTCTTCATGTGATCACCATCATATCTGACATAGTGATTACGTAATCAGGAACTACTCTGACTGTTTACCAATTATTATTGGGATTAGAGCCATCATTGAGGGCTGGGTCTGACAGGTAGCACACTGCCAACTACGCGAGAGACCGATTAAAGTTCTCTTATCCCTCGTTTCCACTGAGCGGTACGGTTCGGAACGGTACACCTTGATCAGGCTTGCGTTTCCACCGCTAATAAAATCTCAGCTCAACAGTACCGCTCCACCCTGTTGGTACAGTACTAATGTGCTTGGTACCCCAACTAAAGAGTCCCAAAAAAGTGGTACGGTATGATTCAGAATTAGGGTACCATTCACAACTTTTGACAATGGAAACGGCAAAAATTGCGTAATGTACTGAACCGAACCGAACCGAACCGCTCAGTGGAAACGAGGCATTAGTGTGGCGCACTGAGCAGTGAAATTTTAGCTATCCTGTTTAGGTACCACAGATTTTTTATTGGTTACCTAAAGTTACTTTATTTGTGGAACTCTAGCCATCCCAGTTGCAATGTAGCAGATATACAGTAATCCCCCGCTCCAACGCGGTTCAGTTTTTGCGGTCCCGGTAATTCGCGGTTTTTTTTTGTAATGTTATTTTACTATATAAATCATTAAATATTTAATATTTTTGTGTTTTCCATAGCTCTTGCTATGTCTCTTAGTATCTTTTATGTGTTTAAATGAGTTTCTATTGTTTTAAAAGTGTGTTTAAAGACCTTAAAATGGTTTTACATGTACAGTGACAGTAAAAAAAACAAGCCTACAATGCATTTTAATAGGGTTTTTCTATTTCGTGGATTTTCACTTTTCGCGGGTGGGTCCGGAATGTAACCCCCGCAATGGAGGGGGGTTTACTGTATTTTGTTTCAAACAGCGTAATACAAAAACACTGAGCAAGCAGATGTAAGCTTGTGATCACAACATTTATGAGTAAGGCCCCCTTTCACATGGGCTTTCCCTGTCAGTTTTTCAGGCGGACCTGATCGGATGTTCCATGTACCTCTATGGAGCAGTGGATGTCAGAGGAGGCATGTCCGCTGCTCTCCGATCTGATTCTCTTAGTGAAATCCATAACAAGCGAAAAAAGGTTGCCCTTTGGGACTTTGAGTGAGGTGAAAACAATGGTCAACTAATAGTAAATAGAATTATAGATTTATTGGGAGTATAAAGAACATCATTCTAAGTTGCATATACATGTGCAAATACATCAAATACAGACATAATGCAATACATAGTAAACATGCTGATAAAGTGGCATAAGCTATTCCGGCTTAGCTGCTATCCAAGTATGGTTTCTCCCCACTTGGGTTTTTTGAGTTTTTTAGTGATCGACCGATTATCGACAACACCGATATATCGGTGGCCGATATGCACTTTCCCTGATATATCAGAATCGGCCTTTGGATTTACCAATGATGTCGATATTTCGGGAAAGTGCTGTACCGGAGTGATGACTGCAGCTAGAGGCACCACACCGGTACAGGCGTCCATAGCCGACGGTCGGTTGTCTTGTAATGACAACCGATGCGGCTGAGAAGCCGCTCAGCTGTCATTCCAAGGAGCAGGAGGGGACGTTCCCCCCCCCTCCTGCCGCCTTCAGCGGCTCCCCCAGGTCTCCCGTCCCACCGGGAGACCCGGCATCTTACCTGCAGGGCCGCCGAAGAGAAGACACCACATTTGGCTCTGACCGGGTCTCCATTTTTTTTTTTATTCGGCGGCACCGAGTACCCGGAAGTGATGTCATGACATGACATCACTTCTGGGTACTGGCGGCACCGAATTAAAAAAACTTACAGCACTCAAAACAGCCAAACTTGGTGTTTTGAATGCTTTTAAGTGCAGAGGAGGGGTTTGGGATCTTTTAGAGCCCCAGACCCTTCCACCACAGTACCTGTAGACATTAAAAAAAAAAAAAAGTTGTTTTTTAATGTCCAAAAATATCGGCCAATACCAATATCCGATGACCAAATTATCGGTATCGGTGTTAAAAAAACGATATTGGTCGATCAATAGTTTCTATACATCATTAGCCACTACTTTGCAAATTTCTAAAATTAACACCATGTATATATATATATATATATATATATATATATATATATATTTATATTTATTTTTTCCAGACATGCTCATTCGCATCTACTCCTCATGAGTGGGCAAATACAACTCATGAAACGCGTCGAGATCCAAAGATGATTCAACTCATTATGTAACATTATTGCTGCCACACTATCAGCATGTTTACTATGTATTGCATTATGTCTGTATTTGACATATTTGCACATGTATATGCAACTTAGAATGATGTTCTTTTATACTCCCAATAAATCTGTAATTCTATTTACTATTAGTGACCATTGTGTTCACCTCAATCAAAGTCCCAAAGGGCAACCTTTTTTGCTTGTTTTGTATATGTAGGGATGGCACTGTTATTACTTTAAGGCAGTATTGGACCATTTTTTAAATTTTTGCTCTGTCCGTGAAATCCGGATGGATGGAAACCCGATTTTCCATCCCTCTGGAGGATCGGTTTGGATCGGATGAAAACATACAGGCGGTCCGTTTTCATCCGATCTCCCATAGAGGACAGCGGGGATCTGACAGCTCCGTCTCTGCAAAGTAAGCGGAGACGGACCTGTCATCCGCCTGCTCAGCGGGGATCGGCGGATCGAATAGATTACGATAAAAAAAAAAAACTTTCAGACTTTACAATCACTTTAACCATAAACAAATTAGTTATACAAAAATTACTATAGTGAATACTGCGAGTACCACTATAATGATAATATCAAACAATATTTCAATAATGTTCTTCATAAGTAACAAATAAAAATGACATAGTGCAAACAAAAAGTACTTTTGTGCAATATTGAGTGCTTTGTTATTTATCACCATTATAGTGGTACTCACAGTATTCATTATAGTAATTTATGTATAAATAATATCTTTATGGTTAAGCAAGAGCTGCCTGAAATTGACTCATATTTGTCAATCCGGTTGGATAGTATAGACAGCGGCTGCTCATATCACCATTATTAATGATTTTTGGTTATTTTTTTGGTTGTTTACCCAGGTGCGGGTGTCTTATTTTCTTTGAACACAAAATTTACCTGTATTTTAGGCAAATAAACATCCTCTTCCTATAAACAATGTGTTACAATGTACCTAAACCCAAGCGCAAAATTTAAACCCATTGGTTGGCCTTGCCAACCAGGCCCGGCCTGGCCACAGGGCACACGGAGTATTTGCACAGTGGGCCAGGGCTACATGTCCTAACAAGAGCTGGCTAATGCAGGGGCCCCAGGCTGCAGACCAGGCCACACAGCGGGAGGTAAGCAGCGACCGAGGTCCAGAGAGGGCTAACACAGACCATAGTCATCGCTCCCCTCCCGCCTTACGGTCATGCCTAGGTCTCCTCTCCATTCCCGCCAATGATGTCATCCTATCAGCAGCACAGGGGGCAGGAGGAGCTCGAGATCTGCACAGAGAGTGGGATTTTATTTTTCATGCAAGCGGGTAATCATTCGCTTGTTAACATGATCCAGATCTGCAGCTCCTCCGGCCTCTGCCCTGCTGATAGGATGACATTGTTGGGTGGGCAAGGCCTGCTGAACATAGGACTGTACAGTGGAGGCAGAGAGTAAAAGCGGTCACTGTGATTAGAAAGACGGGGGGCATGACTGCAAGGGGCACTGTGATTAGAGAGAAGGGAGGGGGGGGGACAACTGCAAGGGGCACTGTTATTAGAGAGAAGTGGTGGGGGCACAACTGCAAGGGGCACTATGAATAGAGAGAAGTGGTGGGGGCACAACTGCAAGGGGCACTGTGATTAGAGAGAAGGGAGGGAGGGGCACAACTGCAAGGGGCACTGTTATTAGAGAGAAGCGGTGGGGGCACAACTGCAAGGGGAACTATGATTAGAGAGAAGGGGGGGGAACAACTGCAAGGGGCACTGTGATTAGAGAGAAGCGGTGGGGACACAACTGCAAGGGGCACTGTGATTAGAGAGAAGGGGGGGGGGGACAACTGCAAGGGGCACTGTGATTAGAGAGAAGGGAGGGGGTTCAAGACTGCAAGGGGCACTGTGATATAAAGAGGACTGCACTGTAAAAGGGCACTTTAATCATTACAGTGCCCTCTACAGTGCAGTCCCCTTTATATCACAGTGCCCCTTTACAATAAAACATGGAGGACTGAGTCCATAATTATTTTGTCACCAACCGCCCCCTCAATCCTTGAAAAAATTGGCTGCTCAGTCTAAAATGCCCGGGCCTATTTTTCATTCCAGTCCGGGCCTGCTGCCAACACCACCTGCTCTGCAAACTTTGATTAAGAAATCAAAGGAGCTGGGTAGAAATAAGTTGGCCCACCTTTGGTTGGGTACTGGCTGTCAGAATACAGAAAATAGCGGGAGATTCCACCACACATGGTTGAGGTAATCTATAGAAAATCTTTAAGTGTACTGCCCGCTTTGCTAGGCATGTTGCTGTAAATTAAATAAATTTTGACTTTTTTTTTTTTTAAGTTTGCTGCTTTCAACTAAATAGTGAATCCTACCAGTAAGGCACCCTATATCTAGTGTCACTTAAATAGGGTGACAAAGCCTATTCAACTGAACAGCAGTGTTGTCACCCTTTTCTGCAGGCTTGGACTAAACCAAACAATCATGCTATCACACAAGCTCCTCTGTAGTGGCCTGGAACTGGGTCACTAAGGGCCAGTTCACACCATGAATCATTCACCAGCCAGTATTGTGACCTCTGGCCGCTTCTCCTCCTCCCACTGTAGCCTTTAGATCGGAGGAGGAGAGCGGCTGGAGGTTACGTGAACGGCTATAAAAGATAAAGAAAAGAGATAATAAGGTATTTACAGGCAACAGTGGTGGCTGGTGCATTGGGGGGCGCAGAGGCGCCGCCCCCCTAATCTACATGTGGGGCACCGGACGCATGGACCTCAATGGGGCTTTTTTTTAGCTATGTGATTAGAGCCAGAGGCTCTAATAGGCTAAAAAAAAAGGGTGGGCTCAGGGCGCAGAGCCCACACAGTTGTGTGACAATAGCGAATAAAAATTTGCTATTGTTACATGGATCCTCCTCCTGGCAAATAAGGAAGTGGGTCTTGAGATGCAGAAGACAGGAGGAAGAAGCCGAAGTCGCCGCCGCCTGCTACTGCAGATATCCAGGCAGGGTGAGTGAGCGGGGGGGGGGGGGGGGGCTGTCCCGCCGTGGTCCTGGGGGGGGGGGGGGGGTTAGTGTGCAGTCTGGTGTGGTCCGGGGGGGGGGGGGGGGTTTGATGCTAGTGATTTTTTTTTCCCTTTAGAGTACGCTGGCAGGTAGGGCGCAGCGGGAGGACGTCATTAGTGCAATCGCGATGCATCGATTCAGCGATTATTTTCAACACCCCTATTCCTTTGGGCTGAAATCGTGCTGCATGGCACCAAAAGTAGTGCATGCACAACTTTAAAAAACACATGGCACCGGATTGCATGGTACTACTGTCCCATGTGTTCCGGGGTAGCCAAATGCACTGAATTTGCGAACTGCCTTTCAGAGTGTTAATGGTGTTTTGACACAGTGCGAAACACATGCACAGAACGTGGGTTTCCCGCACTGTGTACTTGTGTGAACTGGCCTTTTCAAGGCAAACCTAGAACCCAGTGGATGTCCTGGGGGCCCAACTACAACCTTCATGTCCATGCAGAAAATCTGATAGAAGAATAGAAGCTTTGCACCTGCTTGTCACCTTACAAGGAAGAACACTTGTAGGCAGTGAGTATCTGAGAAGGCCAGCACAGCCTCATTCACACAGATGGAAAAAAATGGGAAATTCAGCTGCATTTTTACCGCTCTCCAACTGCTCACCTCCAAGGAAACATGTTGGCTGCTCAGGTGATTACACATGCTTAGCATCGAAGGGCGCAAACTTTAACAGGAATATTTTTGCAAGTGGTATCACTTGCCAAACTTGCCCATCAAAGTCAATAGGACCGTGCTGTAACCGCTTGGCTTGTGGCGCAATCAGAGACGTCTTTAACGTGGGGCAAAAGGGACAGCTGCCTCGGGCCCATTCATTGTTGTGTGTCCCAAAACAACTGCCCTTGAGCCTGCGCTACTTGCAAATAGTTGATAAGTGGATTTGGCTATCACTCAGGAGAGTGAGGGGGGGAGACGGTCCGGAGTAATGATGGGTGTAGTATGGGGGAGGGGGCCCTGTGTAATGATGGTGGTAATATGGGGGAGAGCGGTCCTGTGTAATGATGGGGGTAGTTTGGGGAAGGGGGTTCTGTGTAATGATGGGGGGTAGTATCGGGAAGGGGATCCTGTGTAATGATGGGAGTAGTATGGAGGAGGGGTCCTGTGTAATGATGGGGGTAGTATGGGGGAGGGGGTCCTGTGTAATGATGGGGGTAGTATGGGGTAGGGGGTCCTGTGTAATGATGGGGGTAGTATGGGGTAGGGGGTTCTGTGTAATGATGGGGGTAGTATGGGGTAGGGGGTCCTGTGTAATGATGGGGGTAGTATGGGGGAGGGGATCCTGTGTAATGATGGGGGTAGTATGGGGTAGGGGGTCCTGTGTAATGATGGGGGTAGTATGGGGTAGGGGGTCCTGTGTAATGATAGGGGTAGTATGGGGGATAGGATCCTGTGTAATGATGGTGGTAGTATGGGGGAGGGGATCCTGTGTAATGATGGTGGTAGTATGGGGGAGGGGATCCTGTGTAATGATGGGGGTAGTATGGGGGAAGGGGTTCTGTGTAATATGGGGGAGAGGATCCTGTGTAATGAAGGGGGCAGTATGGGGGAGGGGATCCTGTGTAATGATTAGGTAATATGGGGGAGGGGATCCTGTGTAATGATGGGGGTAGTATGGGGGAGGGGATTCTGTGTAATGAAGGGGGCAGTATGGGGGAGGGGATTCTGTGTAATGATGGTGGTAGTATGGGGGAGGAGATCCTGTGTAATGATGGGGGTAGTATGGGGGTAGTATGGGGGAAGGGGTTCTGTGTAATGATGGGTGTAGTATGGGGGAGGAGATCCTGTGTAATGATGGGGGTAGTATGGGGGAGGGGGTCCTGTGTAATGATGAGGGTAGTATGGGGGGGATCCTGTGTAATGATGGGGGTAATATGGAGGAGGGGTCCTGTTTAATGATGGGGGTAGTATGGGGGGGGAGGGGTCCTGTGTAAAGATGGGGATAGTATGGGGGAGGGGGTCCTGTGTAATGATGGGAGTAGTATGGGGGGAGGGGTCCTTTGTAATAATGGGGGTAGTATGTGGGGGGGGGGGGGGAGGGGATCCTGTGTAATAATGGGGTAGTATGGGGGAGGGGTCCTGTGTAATGATGGGGTTATTATGGGGGAGGGGGTCCTGTGTAATGATGGGGGTAGTATGGGGGAGGGGTCCTGTTTAATGATGGGGGTAGTATGGGGGAGGGGGTCCTGTGTAATGATGGGGGTAGTATGGGGGAGGGGGTCCTGTGTAATGATGGGGTTAGTATAGGGGGGAGGGGTCCTGTGTAATGATGGGAATAGTATGGGGGAGGGGTCCTGTGTAATGATGGGAGTAATATGAGGGGGGTCCTGTGTAATGATGGGGGTATTACGGGGGAGGATGGGATCCTGTGTAATGATGGGGTAATATGGGGGGAAGGGACACTGTGTAATGATGGGAGTAGTATGGGGAAGGGGATCCTGTGTAATGATGGGGGCAGTGTGGTGGAGGGGTCCTGTGTAATGAAGGGGGGTGTGCGGGAGGGGGTCCAGTGTAATGATGGGGGCAGTATGGGGGAGGGGATCCTGTGTAATGATGGGAGTAGTATGGGGAAGGGGGTTCTGTGTAATGATGGGGGTAGTATGGGGGAGGGGGTTCTGTGTAATGATGGGGGTAGTATGGGGGAGGGGGTTCTGTGTAATGATGAGGGTAGTATGGGGGAGGGGGTTCTGTGTAATGATGGGGGTAGTATGGGGGAGGGGGTTCTGTGTAATGATGGGGGTAGTATGGGGGAGGGGGTTCTGTGTAATGATGAGGGTAGTATGGGGGAGGGGGTTCTGTGTAATGATGGGAGTAGTATGGGGGAGGGGGTTCTGTGTAATGATGAGGGTAGTATGGGGGGAGGGGTCCTGTGTAATAATGGGGGTAGTATGTGGGGGGGGGGGGTCCTGTGTAATGTTGGTGGTAGTATGGGGGAGGGGTCCTGTGTAGTGATGGGGGTAGTATGGGGGAGGGGGTTCTGTGTAATGATGAGGGTAGTATGGGGGAGGGGGTTCTGTGTAATGATGAGGGTAGTATGGGGGAGGGGTCCAGTGTAATGATGGGGGTAGTATGGGGGGGGGTCCTGTGTAATGATGGGGGTAGTATGGGGGGGGGGTTCTGTGTAATGATGGGGGCAGTATGGGGGAGGGGATCCTGTGTAATGATGGGGGTAGTATGGGGGAGGGGATCCTGTGTAATGATGGGGGTAGTATGGGGGAGGGGGTTCTGTGTAATGATGAGGGTAGTATGGGGGAAGGGGTTCTGTGTAATGATGGGGGTAGTATGGGGGGGGTGGGGAGGGGTCCTGTGTAATGATGCGGCCCAGGAAAATATTTGCCCGGTTTGCATTGAATAATAAAGATGGCCCCGGTTGCAGTGGTTTGATGGAGTCATTGCTTCTCTCGCAGTATTGTAGAAAACTTTGTATGGTTTGGTGAGAGGTGAATGCAGTGATAATGAAGAGGGACGCCCCTTGCTGACTGAGATGAAGGGAAATCTTCCTGTGTATAGCCCCCAGGCACACAATAAACGCAGGATTCATGGAGACGGTGGGAATAGAGGAGCCGGATACGGATTGCAGAGCGGCTGGGGCCCTGCGAGGGTCCGCTGCGATTATATTACCCACCTACTGGAGTCTGACGGAGATGGCGTGCTGAGATGTAATCAGCTGGTTGGTTGCTAAGAGACGCTGGCAGAATTCCCCGCGTTGTCACTGACACCAGGCGCTGCGTCTTTGTGTAAAAGCCGAGGAAAGTTCTGCAAAAGTGCACAAACTCTGCAAGCGGTGCGACAACTCAGCACAATGGTGGGGGTTGTAGAAGAGCGGGGGCAGCAGATGTATTATTAATGTGCTGCTTATGGAAAAGGGAAAAGACGCGGAATCACTGCCTATGGACATCCTGCAGAAGTCCGCTGCTGGAACAGCTGCTCTGCATCTGGGACAGGTCTGGGAATCAACCCAAACGCATCCATCCCAAAGCTTCAGGAAACTTAGAGCGCCACCCTTATAGCATCCAACAGTTTGCACAGTGCTTTACAATCAGGGCCGGGACAAGGGGTGAGTGGGAGGGACAGCTGCCCTGGGCACGGTGGTATCATGTGAGATGGGGGCACCACAAGGAGATTGTGGGGAAGGGGGGTAAGAATTGTTCTAGGAGGGGAAGTTTGTGGAAGTGTGCTAGCAGTGGGGATTTGTGTTGGGGGGGGGGGGGATTTGGGGGGTTTATGCTAGAAAAGGTGATATGGTAAAGAGGGAGAGGATATTTGTGCTAGTAGGGAGAATATTTGGGGGGAGGGGATTTGCACTAGTAGGGATGATTGGGAGGGGGGGCTATGAGTGCTAGGAGGGGAACTTGTGTTAGGATGAAGGATTGGGGGGGGGGTTGCACTAGTAGGGATGATGATTGGGGGGGTATGTGTGCTAGGAGGGGAACTTGTGCTAGGATGAAGGACTGGAGGAAGGGGGGGGATTTGTGCCAGGAGGGGGAATTTTTGGGGAAGGGGATTTGCATTAGTAGGAATGATTGGGGGGTATGTGTGCTAGGAGGGGAACTAGTGCTAGGATGAAGGATTGGGGGGGGGGGGTTTGCACTAGTAGGGATGATTGGGAGGTATGTGTGCTAGGAGGGGAACTAGTGCTAGGATGAAGGATTGGAGGAGGGGGGATTTGTGCCAGGAAAGGGAATTTGTGCTAGGATGAAGGATTGGGGTGGGGGAGGGTATTTGCACTAGTAGGGATGATTGGGGGGTATGTGTGCTAGGAGGGGAACTTGTGCTAGGATGAAGGATTGGGAGGGGGGGAGGGTATTTGCACTAGTAGGGATTATTGGGGGGGGGTTATGTGTGCTAGGAGGGGAACTTGTGCTAGGATGAAGGATTGGGGGGGAGGGTATTTGCACTAGTAGGGATGATTGGGGGTATGTGTGCTAAAAAGGGGGAACTTGTGCTAGGATGAAGGATTGTGGGGGGGGGGGGGTATTTGCACTAGTAGGGATTATTGGGGGGGGGGGGGTTTAGGTGTGCTAGGAGGGGAACTTGTGCTAGGATGAAGGATTGGGGTGGGGGAGGGTATTTGCACTAGTAGGGATGATTGGGGGGTATGTGTGCTAGGAGGGGAACTTGTGCTAGGATGAAGGATTGGGGAGGGGGGGGAGGGTATTGGCACTAGTAGGGATGATTGGGGGTATGTGTGCTAGGAGGGGGAACTTGTGCTAGGATGAAGGATTGGAGGGGGGGGGGGGATTTGTGCCAGGAGGGAGAATTTGTTTGGGGGGGGGGAGGTATTTGTGCTGGAGCATTTTGGGAGAGAGAGGATTTGTGCCAGGAGGGAGAGGGGGTATTTGTGCTGGAGCATTTGGGGAGAGAGAGGATTTTGAGCTGGGGGCATGTGGGGGGGGGGGCAACGATTTGCATTTGGAGGGGAGATTTCAGTAGGGGGGGGGCAGATTTGTATTGGGAGGAGGGGAAATTTATGCTTAGGGGGGGTAAGCATGCAGATTAGTGCTTGGTTTTTTTTGATGGGGGAGGGGTTTTTACTGACACATAATGCTCATACATCTTGGGGGGGGGGGGGGGGCAAAATCTGGCATGCGTTCACCCTGGGCTCTAGATGCCCCTGTCCCAGCACTAGTTACAATATAAAAAGGAAACAGTATGGTTACATAAAACTATTTAAAAGAAAAGTATGGGCATAGGAAAAAAAAAATAAATACTCACCTAGGTGTATGTAGCATCGATCCAATGCTGCATCTGTCCCCCCCTGTCTGCAAAGTGAGAACTGAGCGATCACACACCGCTGATCACTCAATTCACCCCCCCCCCCCCCCCCATCAGCATTGTAAAAAAAAAAGAATGGCAAAAAAAAAAAATTGAAAAATGTAAGAAAAGAAATAGGATTTTTTTTTTAAATTGTAATAAATAAATAAAAAATAATAATAATAATAATAATAATAATAATAATAATAATAATAAGAAGAAGAAATGTAAAAACTGGAAAAAATAATTCAAATAATTCAATTTTTTTTCAGTTTTTGTAATTTGGGTGTCTGCTTCCTTGCTTGCTGTGACCACAATGCTACAGGGAGGGGAGGGAAGTGGCGGGATCTCCAAGTATTTGGTAAGAGCGTAGTGGAACAAGAATGAACATTTACAAGCGCCTTTATTAATAAAGAATGCGTTATAAAATGATCGATGTTAGGGATAATATACACTATAAAAAAAGATCGGTGCTGCCAAAGCTTTTCTATCATTCACTCCAACAAACGAATGCAATAATAAACATCCAAATAAAGACAACGAGAATTCTCAGACTGCAGCCATTGCTATAGAAACGGGAAGTATACAGGCGGCTAAGCTTCCTCGAGGACGGATATATACAGGTAGAGATGAGAGAGAACGTGAAATCACTTCAAACGTTATAGAAGAGGATTTTCTGAGAATATATTTTGGAAGCACCGGCACAATTGTGAGTGTGACGTGATTGGACAAAGCACGGTGTGGGATGGATAACGGTGACTATCTAATGCCCTAGGCGTCAAAAGGCGGAGTCTGGTCTGTGATCCTAAGGCTCGGTTCACACTAGGGCGACTTGTAAGGCGACTAAGTCGCCAAAAACAAGTCACGCTCCAATCAATGCAATGGAACCGTTCCAATCAGAGCAACTCAAATAAAAAAGGTTCCTGCACTACTTGGGGGCGACTTTGGAGCGGCTTGCATTGACGTAAATTAAAGAAGTAATTTGCAAGCCGAGCTGAAGTCGCGCTGTATGGGGCGGCTTCAGAGTCGGGCGACTTTAACCAATACTGGACTGGAAGATTTCCCCCCCTAGTGGAGTTCCACCCTATTTTTATACTTACCTCCATCTTCTCGCTCCGGGTTACCTGAAAAAGAAATGGATAATCGCATATTTTTTTTTTTTTTACTTACCTCGTAGCGAAGAAAA
Organism: Pelophylax lessonae; assembly: GCF_965119305.1. Lineage (NCBI taxonomy): Eukaryota > Metazoa > Chordata > Amphibia > Anura > Ranidae > Pelophylax > Pelophylax lessonae. The sequence continues at coordinate 190,053,457 of NC_138780.1, read as the reverse complement.
AATACTTACCTTACTTCCTTCTTCCTCCTTCCTCGGCCGCGGCCCGTCGTCACTTCCTGGCTCTGCAATGATTCCTGGGAGCTGAACGTCATAGCTCCCAGGAATCATTGCGCCTGCACCGGCCCCGACGTCAGTTCCGGGTCGCGCGCGTCATCCCCTTCTAAACAGCTTCTGGGCATGCCCAGAAGCTGTAGAGGGATGACGCGCGCGACCCGGAAGTGACGTCGGGGCCGGCGCAGAGCATCGTGGGACCAAAGAAGGCGGAAGAAGACGCCGAAGGGGATCTCGCTGGCTTCAAGCTGCCCACATCTGAGATGGCAGCGCTGGACAAGACGTTTGCAAGGTAAGTATTTGTCCTAACAGGTAAGTGCAACCCGGGACAGATCAGAGGCTAGCCATTGTGGAATGCACTAGCCCTGACTGTCCCGGGGGTATTAAAAAAAAAAAAAAAATCCAGGGTGGAACTCCGCTTTAATGACGAGGACATTTTATGCGATTTGGCACTGCGTTACTTTAACTGAAAATTGCGCGGTCGTGCAACGCTGTACCCAAATAAAATTGATGTCCTTTTTTCCCCACAAATAGAGCTTTCTTTTGGTGGTAATTGATCACCTCTGCAATTTTTATTTTTTGCGCGATAAACAAAAAAAACAAAGAGCGACAATTCTGAAAAAAAATATATATATTTCACTTTCTGCTATATAATATTACAATAATATTTGAAATATTTGTTGCGCTTGACAAATGAAAACAATAATAAAAAGAAGAAAACACAATAGCAGCTAGCACAATGCTGTCAATCCACAACACATCAAAGATACAAAGAGAAAAGAGCGCAGCGCTAAAGAATAAATCATTAAAAACCAAAAGTCCAAAATATGAAAAATAGTTCATCAGAAACCAAAGTCCATAATTAAAGGAACCATATGAGGTGGATGGAAGTAGATCTGAGAATCTGTGGGGAAAACCTTCACCTGCACTCAATTACACAGCCGCTTACCAGAGGACATAGACTTGGAGATCGACCGATTATTGGCAAAGTCGATATATCGAGGGCCGATATGCACTTTTCCCGATATACTGGAATCTGCCCCAGGGTTGGCCTCATGGTTTTGACTAGGGATCGAGCGATTATCGGCGAAGCCGATATATCGAGGGCTGATATATTGGAATCGGCCCCTGAGGTTACCGATGTTGCCGATATTTCGGGAAAGTGTTTGTACCGGAGTGATGGGGTCCATAGCCAGCGGTCGGCTGTCTTGTAATGACAACTGATGAGGCTGAGAAGCCGCTCAGCTGTCATTACAAGGAGCGGGAGGGGACGTCCCCCCCACTCCAGCCTCCTTCCACGGCTCACCTGGGTCTCCCGTCCCACTGGGAGACCCGGGCAACCAGCCTGCAGGGCCACTGAAGACCCGATCAAAGCTGCATTCAGCTCTGATCGGGTCTCCATGCAAAAACCCGGAAGTGATGTCATGACCTCACTTCCGGGTACTCGGCACCAGATTCAAAAAACATGACAGCATTCAAAACTTCCAAACTTGGCGTTGAATGCTTTTAAGTGCAGAGGAGGGGTTTGGGGTCTTTTAGACCCCCAGATCCCTCCACAAGAGTACCTGTCAAAAAAAACCAAAAACGTTTAAATGTACGAAAATATCAGCCTATACGGATAGGCATTGGCCAAAATATTGGTATCGGCAATAAAAAACCGATATCGGTCGATCACTAATATAGATCCCCATTACAGAGATGTATATTAGCATGACGAATGTAATCCTCTGTCACAAAGGCTCAATGAGGATCCCGGAGAGATATTCTGTATTCCCCTTAGAATAAATCCACTTGCAGATCTTACAGGCACGATTCCACCATTATGCAGATGTATATGTTGGAGATAAAATAATTGCCCCTCATAGAGCACTGCGCCCCGAGCCCACCCAGTTTTATGACAAAAGCAAATGAATATTCGTTATGATCACACTGACTCTCCTCCCAGCCAATCAGGAAGCGGGTCCGGAGACCCCCTTCCTAATTGGCTAAAATGAGACGTGATTTTACAGGCCATTGGCCAGGAAGAGGGCGAGCAGACTCACAGCGGCGCTCAGGGAAGGAGCAGTAAGGATGCTGGCTGTCCAGCTGGGCAGCCAGCCATCCGTCCCAGGAGGGGGGAGGAAGGGAGGGGGTGGTAGAGCAGATTCCTGGCCAGTCGGCTGTCCCGTGGGGGGGTGTTGGTTTTGCCACCGCCCCCTGTAATCTTTATTCACCAGCCGCCACTGCCAGGAGGAGTTACTAGTGATCAACCGATATTGTTTTTTCGTTGCCGATACCGATGGCCAATGCATATTGGTATCGGCCGATATTTTTGTAAATTTTTTGTATTTTTTTTTTTTTTGACAGGTACTTCTGTGGAGGGATCCAGGGGTCTAAAAGACCCCAAACCCCTACTCTGCACTTAAAAGCATTTAAAACGCCAAGTTTGGCTGCTTTGAATGCTGTCATTTTTTTTTAATCTGGCGCCAGACAGTACCCGGAAGTGATGTCACTCATGACATCACTTCCGGGTTTTTGCATGGAGACCCAATCAGAGCAGAATGTGGCTTGGATTGGGTCTTCGGCGGCCATGCAGGCTGGTTGCCCGGGTCTCCCGTTGGGAGGGGAGACCCGGTTGAGCCACGGGAGGGGGGGGCTGAGACGTCCCCTCCAGCTCCTTGTAATGACAGCCGAGCGGCTTCACAGCCGCATCGGTTGTCATTACAAGACAGCCGACCGCTGGCTATGGACGCTGGGAACCGGGGTGATGCCTCTAGCTGCAGGCATCACTCCTGTACAAGCACTTTCCTGAAATATCAGCAATATCGGTAACCTCCGGGGCCGATTCCGATATATCGGGGAAAGTGCAGATCGGCCCTTGAAATATCGGCAATATCGGTAACCTCCGGGGCAGATTCCGATATATCAGGAAAAGTGCAGATCGGCCCACCATATATCAGCTTTGACGATAATCGGTCGATCCCTAGTCAAAACCATGAAGTCATAATAATAGTGAACAGTGTTATCCGCGCTATGGAGAAGGATAATAGTGTATATGTGTATATACTGAAAACCCTGGCCATAAAACTCGCCGCCCGATACCTGGAGCATACTGGCAGACCGCAGAATTAGCAATGAGCAGATTAAATTGTTCCTTCTACAACAAAAGCTCAGCGGGGTCATCAATTGTAATCTTCCGGTACAGGAACTGATTGATGGTTTTTAGTGGGGGGGCTTCATTGTCTCAGTTCTGTTTCATACGTGAAACAAGTAAACAAATCAATTACTTGTCTATAGAAAAGGCGCCATTCAGAGCCTCCGTCAATAAAAACGCGTTCCATATAGACATTATGGATCTCTCATCTAGGCAGTAAAATGCTTTTGTTTGTAGTAAAACTAGGTCACAAGAAAACATTCAGCATCAGAAAACAATGCAACGCACTAAAATCAATCGGCTTTGTTTGTGAGTGACTTAAAAATATACATCAATCCCCTACAAAAAAAAAAACATGTATGGAATTTGCATCCGAAGCGCACCGCAGTGTTCAGAAAACGCACAGGACTCCTTCCAAATTCGCACTGCCGCTGCACCTTGGATATGTGAACCGGCTACATAGAAAGCCGGTTTGGTTCACGTGTCATGTGAATGACATGTGGTTGTGGATGTGGTTCAAAACACATCCAATTCGCATATATGTGAACTGAGCCTTAAAATGTTGCTAGGAGCTTGCAATCACTATATCTGCTCTCCCCAGCAGCCTGCATTCACTATATCTGCTCTCCCCAGCAGCCTGCATTCACTATATCTGGTCTCCCCAGCAGCCTGCAATCACTATATCTGGTCTCCCCAGCAGCCTGCAATCACTATACCTGCTCTCCCCAGCAGCCTGCATTCACTATATCTGGTCTCCCCAGCAGCCTGCAGTCACTATATCTGCTCTCCCCAGCAGCCTGCAGTCACTATATCTGCTCTCCCCAGGAGCCTGCATTCACTATATCTGGTCTCCTCAACAGCCTGCATTCACTATATCTGGTCTCCCCAGCAGCCTGCAATCACTATATCTGCTCTCCCCAGCAGCCTGCATTCACTATATCTGGTCTCCCCAGGAGCCTGCAGTCACTATATCTGCTCTTCCCAGCAGCCTGCAAATCACTATATCTGCTCTCCCACAGTACACAGAACATGGAAATGCAATTATTTTAGTAAATATAAACTGCTAAATACCTTTTCTCATCAGCAGTATATAGCAGTCTTGTGACTTCCTATCAGTGTCTGGTTTTCATTCTCCCCTGACCCTCTATCTGGACAGTGCTGATTGGCCCTGTGCTTATCACATGCACTCTCCCAAGAAAGAGAAAAAAAAAAACTATCTAGAAATACACACCAAACTGAGCATGTGCAGAGTGTCCCCAAGGCTCTGTTTGATCAGGAGATGGAATGGGGAAAGTGGAAGAAGGGGAGGATCAGAGAAGACCAAATCAAACAGCCTTTGCACTCAATGCAGAGGATTAACCCCTTCGGTTCCACAGTGAGTATCACAAGCATGCTTTACTGCACATACACAATGATTTTACGGTTGTGGGTTTAGTAACACTTTAACCAACTGCCGACCATCCGCCGCAGCATATACTGCGGCAGGCTGGCTCAGCTGCGTGAACTGCCAAACCTGTACAGCAGTTCGCGGGAGCACTCCTGGGGGCGCGCGCGCGTGCCCCCCGGAGGCGTGGGAGCACCCGAAATAGCCAGCAGGGGAAGCCGATTGCCGCCAGGCACCCGCGATCACTTCCCGTGGAGAGAGAACGGCGGTCTGCTGTTGTAAACACAGCAGACCGTTCTCTCAGCAATCAGTACAGAGTGCCTGTGATAATTCCATTTAGGAACACAGGTCTCTGTGTTGATTCCACAATCCCATCCCCCTCACAGTTAGAAAACACCCCCTAGGCATACACTTTCATTGCCCCTGAGTTAACCCCTTCCTTGCCAGAGTCATCAGTACAGTAACAGTGCATATTTTTAGCACTGATTGCTGTAGTAATGTCACTGGTCCCCCCAAAAAATTTCAGTTAGGTGTCCGATCTGTGTGCAGCAATGTTGCAGTCCTGCTAAAAATCGCAGATCGCCGCCATTACTAGTAAAAAAAAAAAAATAAAAAAATTAAGAAAAATTACATTAAAATCTATCCTCGAGTTTGTAGACGCGATAACTTTTGCGCAAACCAATCAAAATACGCTTATTGGGATTTTTTTTACCATAAATATGTAGCAGAATACAAATTGGCCTAAAATAAGGAGAAAATTAGATTTTTACACTTTTTTCTTAAATTGGTAATGTTATATAGCAGAATGTGAAAAACATTGTTTTTTTTTTTTCTGAATTATCACACTTTTTTTGTTTATAGCGCAAAAAAAATAAAAAAAAATTGCAGAGGTGATCAAATACCACCAAAAGAAAGCTCTATTTGTGGGAAAAAAAAGGACATCAATTTTATTTGGGTACAGCGTCGCACGACCACGCAATTGTCTGTTAAAGTAACACAGTGCCGAATCGGCCTGGTCATTAAGGGGGTAAAACCTTCCGGTCCAGAAGTGGTTAAAGTGATTGTAAAGTCTGTTTCTTATTTTTTTTTTATAAACTTGTTCTACTTACAGACGAAAATCGACGGTGGGCGGTCCGGAAGTGGTTAAAGGGCAACTCCACTTTCATGGGGGAAAAGTAGCATATAAAGAAAAAATAATATAGCGTATACAATTGAGATATTGGTTGCACATAACCAGGAAATTTGATAGAGAAGAAGTTCTTTATTCGTGCATACACAGGTACAAAGTATAGCAGAATGGATATGGTAGACGCGTTTCACACTAATTCAACGACTTGGTGTACAAGCACGTTGAAATTGTGTGAAACGCGTCGACCATATCCATTCTGCTGTACCTTATACCTGTGTATGCACGAATAAAGAACTTCTTCTCTATCAAATTTCCTGGTGGTGTGCCACCAAATCCTTCATTTATTCTGTTTACGGTGGCGAGCCGGGGTTCAACACCCACCATGGATCGTGGATACAGATCCACCTGAGCGGTGTTACTCCTCTTCACGTATACAATTGTGACACAAATCATATTGTAATTGAATGTTATTAAAAATGACCTTCCCTTTTCAATCTGCAGCTGTTGTAATTTTCTGAAAATGCAATGCAATATGGCCGCCTGGAGCTGTTCTGTACACAGAATGTATACTGACCACACCCCCAGAAACATCATTTCCTGCTTGTGTGATTGGCTCACTGATTTTTCCAGAAGTCTGCACTAAGATACAAGTCAGATTGCTGGCATCCCCTGCAACACAAATGTCATTTTTGGTGAGATACTCCCAATTAGGGACACGTCTAAAGGGATGCAGGCCCAGCAGCTTTCCTCATTAGTGCTCTGCAGCTGCACAGCTGATAGATAATCATGAAACCACTCCCATTAGACTCGCTCAGCACAAACAGGGATTTCTTCAGAATAACAAAAAGACGGGAATCTGCAACAAAGGTTGTCATAATTCTTGCAATGTACAGAGATCACCCAGAGGGGAATGTTTTTTTTCTCAACAAAAATTTTTTTAACAAGCTAGAAGCTGATTGGCTGCATTGCACAGCTGCACAAGATTGACTCTCCAATTTTTAGTAAATCAGCCCAAGTGTATCACATGACAGGTCCACTTTAGGTACAATGGGTAAATCCTATTCCTTCTGTTTTACTGCAGCCCTGAAGAACCTGCAGATGTCTGGGTTCACTCCATGACTTGTTTCCATAGAAGACAATGAGGGGGAAAGTATAAACTTGACATGGGACAGGTGGTAACAAAGGAATAAATACAATGGAACCATATTGTGATTGATTTATTGTCAATTGCCTCATGCAAAGTCCCAAATATCCCCTTTATGTACACTTATGGCGCTTTTCCACTGCATAGAACTGTACCGTTTCGGGAAGCTTTTGTGCTTTTCCACTGCGGTACCGCATGGTATAGGGTCGGAACGGTTCGGTACGGTACGGTATAGGTTTGCTTTTCCACTGCATGGAACCGAACGGTACGGTATGGTACGGCTCTGAAAAAACAGTACCTACTCGATTGTGGTTCCAACAGGTACCAAACTGGTACCATATCCCACAATCCTTTGCATGCAGTCACTACTAGCCACTGATTGGTCAGAGAATCACACCCAACCCGTTGTTATCCCACCCACTTAACTTTAGTACTACTTTAGTGGAAAAGCAAACCTATACCGTACCGTACCGAACCGTTCCGACACTATACCATGCGGTACCGCAGTGGAAAAGCAAACCGGGCCAAGCAGGGCCGAGTAGAGCCGAGCCGGTACTAGCAGTGGAAAAGTGCCATTAGGAACCCAATTACAGTAAACCCCCGCTCCATCGCGGTTCAGTTTTTGCAGTCCCGGTATATTGCGTTTTTTTCCTGTAATGTTATTTTACTAATTAAATCATTAAAAATGAAATATTTTTGTGTTTTCCATAGCTCTTGCTCTGTCTCTCAGTATCTTTTATGTGTTTAAATGAGTTTCTATTGTTTTAAAAGTGTGTTTAAAGACCTTAAAATGCTTTTACACGTACAGTGACAGTAAAAAAATCATGCCTACAATGCATTTTAATAGGGTTTTTCTATTTAGTGGATTTTCACTTTTCGCGGGTGGGTCCGGAACGTAACCCCCGCAATGGAGGGGGGTTTACTGTATCTTATTTTTATATATACATATATGTAGTTGCCATTACCAATGCAACTACGTAATAAACATGGTATAACATATTTTTATATATCATTCCATTGTATTTACTCCTTTGTTACCTGTCCCATGCCAAGTTTATACTTTCCCCCTCATTGTCTAGAATAGGTTGGAGAAGCACCTCATATAAAGTCCCCCCCCTCCTTTGTTTTTTGTTTCGATAAAAGAACAACCAGTAACATCCACCAATAGATGAGGGCGGCCATGATACACCAGCAGTGTGGACAGACCGGTGGATCTATTTATAGCATGTACAGGTGACCTCACTTGTTCACATCAATGACATCATTTGTTCAGTTATAGAAGCTCTACGTTTTGTACCTTGTCACAAGGAACCAGGCCAGCTCCCGGTAGTCTGGTGATAGGCGCATGTAGGTCTTGATGTGAGGCATGGCTCTGCTGCGTCCTGATGTCTCCGCTTTCCACTTGCTGTTAAAAAATAAAATCGGAATATTAACAAGGTCCAAAGTTATAACCCCCCCCCCCCCCCCCCAGTACAAAAAACCTCATAATACCATTTAACCACTTAAGCCCCGGAAGATTTTACCCCCTTCCTGACCAGGGGGTATTTTGCGATTCGGCACTGCGTGACTTTAACGGACAATTGCGCGGTCTTGCAACGCTGTACCTAAACAAATTTGGCGTCCTTTTTTTCCCACAAACAGAGCTTTCTTTTGGTGGTATTTGATCACCTGTGCGATTTTTTGATCACACGCTATAAACAAAAAAAGAGCGTCAATTTTGCAAAAATAGCAATATTTTTCACATTTTTTTATATGAAATTCCCCCCCAAAAAAATGGAAAAATCAAAATTTTGTATCATTTTCGGCCAATTTGTTTTATGCTACCTATGTTTGGTAAAAAAAAAAAAAAAATCGCAAAAAGCGTATTTTGATTGGTTTGCGCAAAAGTTATCGCGTTTACTAACAAAGGGAAAGATTTTTGTCATTTTTGTTGTTTTTTTTTTTAACGCGTAATGGCGTCGATCTGCGATTTTTTTGCGGTACTGCGACATTGGGGCGGACAGATCGGACCCTTGACTGACATTTGTGACACTTTTGGGGTTACCAGTGACATTTCTACAGTAATCAGTGCTATACATATGCACTGTTACTGTAAAAATACACTGGTAGTGAAGGGGTTAACTTTATTTGGGAGGGAGGGGCTGTGTGTATCCCTAGGGGCGTGCTTTCTACTGTGATTGGCTGTGGCTTGAGCTGTAAGGACACTGATCAACGGATCTACATACTAGATCCGAGTGATCAGTGTCTTTACAGCGAGGAGAATGATAGGTGGCTTGTTTACACAAGCTGCCTGACATTCTCCCTCTCCCCCGCCGATCGCCGAGTGACCGGCGGACATCGGGTCCGCTGGTCACACGCGCGGGGGGGGGGGGGGGGGGCTGGGGGGTCCGTGACCACGCGGGAGCGCGTCTCCGGGGGCGCGCGCTCGCTCCCTAGACCCTCACAAGCTAGTGACGTAGCCCTACGTCACTTTGCCTGTGAGGGGCTGACTGCCGACGTAGATCGGCGTTAGGCAGTCGGCAAGTCGTTAACTACAAATGTTGTCATAACCAGTGTTGTTATGCTATTATTGTTATCATGTTATTCACGAGGATCTAAAGGTGGTATTTAAAGACATTTACCTATAGGTAAGCCTATATTAAGGCTTACCTATAGGTGCTATAAATATCTCCTAAACTTGCACCGTTTAGGAGATATTTACAGTGAATGCAGCCGATGACCTCATGGGCGAATGCGCTCTGAAGGAATGGCCACCCGTGCCGTTCCTTCAGAGTCCTATGCCGTGAACGGCGGCTCCCAAGAGCATGCACGGGAGTGATGTAATCGCGGCTCCGGCCAATCAGATGGCCAGAGGGCGCGAACCAGGAAGCAGGAAGGCCGAACATGTCGGCCGTCCTATCGCTGAGGGGGCGGTACTGCAGGGGCTTCGTTTTAAGGTACTTCATAAGGAGCTAGTATGCGATGCTCTTTTTTTTAAAATTTTTGCATACGCTCTGGCGATCGCGGCGATACCTCACATGTGTGGTTTGAACAGCGATTTCATTTGCGGCGTGACTTCCGGGGGCGGCTAAAATTATTTTTTTCCTATTTGTTTTATTATTTTTTTTAATTTTAACACAAAAAAATAAAAAATCTGATCACTATTATTGCTGTCACAAGCAATGTAAACATCCCTTGTGACACCAATATGCAGTGACAGGTACTCTTTATGGAGGGATCGGGGGTCTAAAAGACCCCAAACCCCTCCACTGCACTTGCATGTATTCAAAATGCCGAAAAAAACTAAATTTTTGAATACATTCACTTTGTGAAACTGCTTCTGACTTTGATCGGGACTCCAGCCAGCCCGCGGACGCGCCAGCTGGTTGCTCGGGTCTCCCGGTGGGACGGGAGACCCGGGCAGAGACACGGAAGGCAGCGGGAGGGGGGGGGACACCCCTTCTCGCTTGCCGAGGTAACGATCGAGTGGCTCCCGAGCCGCATTGGTCGTTACCGCCAGAAAGCCAACCGCCGGCTCTAAAAAACGGTTCCAGGATGATGCCACTAGCTAGAGGCATCATCCCGGTACAGCCACTTAAAATCAGCCGACGTAGGTCTACGTCAGTTTGCGTTAAGTGGTTAGATACACTAACAAATTGAAGCAAAACTCCAGCTCACACTTTATAATCAGTTACAGCAACACAGTTTTTTTTCCTTTTGGGATAAATGGCCGTGAGGGTAAAGCCTAGTACACACGCAACGATTATCGGCCGACCGATCGTCCGTCTTTTGTCCAGAGTGGTGTTTTGTTGGTTGGAATGTGCTCTAGACTGCACACGAATTTTCTCGCCCAACAAAAATCTACTTCAGAAGTGATGTCATGTGTTGGATTGCTTTCTTTGAGTTCTTTCTTCTCTGAGCATGCCCAGTCTTGCTCATAAGATTTTTCCCTGTCGCAATCTGTACTGACTGCATGAAAATCGGACGCGTTTTGACAAAAATTTTATAGCCTGCACACCAGAATTTTTTTCGGCCGCCATTGACATTTGGTTACAGCGTCGCATGACCGCACAATTGTCCGTTAAAATAACGCAGTGCCGAATCACAAAATAGGGCCTGGTCAGGAAGGGGGAAAATCCTTCCAGTCTTAAAGTGGTTAAAAACTCATATTATGTGTTTTTTAGATATCCTTGTACACATTTACTCCTGAAGAGTGAGCGATTGACTCACGAAACGCGTCGAGTTAGAAAGATGCATCTAGTTCATCATTGAATGTTATTACTGCTATGCGCAAGCATGTATACCAACCACTATGTCCTTTATCATGTACTGTAATCTGTATTGGCACATGCATTTGCACATATGTTGATGTTTTTTTATGCTTAATAAATTTGCTACTATATCTAATCCCATTACAATTGACCATTTGTGTACACCTCATTTAAAGTCCCATGGCTATATCCTTTTTTCTTTGCATGAGAATTCCAATACCTAATCTGTAGCTTTGTATAAAGTGTAGGAGTGCATGTAATAGAGAAGACTCTACAAGGTCATTGATCCTCAAGGTTTAGCTCATAATCCTCTGCATAGGTTGTGTATTGCCATAAGGCAGACATTGTATAGCGCAGCGGTTCAGTTTAGCTTTTGCAAATCTTTAATCAGATTGTAAGTGCAATCTTTAGGAGTGCTACTTGTGTGGAAAACCATGCACCTACACTAGCAGTCCCGCTTTCATTATAGCTAGATGGCAACAGATGGCTTGCAATGAATAGAACAGTAGTAGTAGTAGTAAATTGCCACTTGATGAAAGCTGGTCTTACCACCTCCTGGTATACAAGAGTCAGTCTGGGCTTAGAAGCAAGTGCACCAGTCACTGGTCATATATACTAGGAGGTGGCAAGACCAGCTTTCATCAAGTGGCAATTTATGGTTATCGCTGTTCCTTTCATTGCAAGCCATCTGCTATTGTCTAGCTATAAGGAAAGCGGAATTATTGGTATAGATGTAGTACTTATACTCAAGTACTACTTATAAAGATAGCACTTTCAACTTGATCAGGATTTGCCAAAGCGAACATGAACTCCTGCGCTGTAGAATTTCTGTCTTATGGCAATGCACATTATTTGCAGTTGATTTTGAATTAAACCTTGAAGATCAATGACCTTGTAGATCAGCCTCTCTCAACCAGGGATCCTGCAGAGGCTGCCATGGGTTACTTGAGCAATGGGCAAATCCTGCCTCTTGTAAGGTATAACAGTGTCAATTTGCTGTCCCCCTCAAAATACCTCAACACACAGCCATTAATGTCTAAACCGCTAGCAACAATAGCGAGTACACCCCTAAGTGGAAATGTCCAAACTGGGCCCAAAGTGTCAATATTTTGTGTGACCACCATTATTTTCCAGCACTGCCTTAACCCTCTTGGGCATGAAGATCACCAGAGCTTCACAGGTTGCCACTGGAGTCCTCTTCCACTCCTCCATGATGACATCACAGAGCTGGTGGATGTTAGAGACCTTGCGCTCCTCCACCTTCCGTTTGAGGATGCCCCACAAATGCTCAATAGGGTTTAGGTCTGGAGACATGCTTGGCCAGTCCATCACCTTTACCCTCAGCTTCTTTAGCAAGGCAGTGGTAATCTTGGAAGTGTGTTTGGGGTCGTTATCTTGGAATACTGCCCTGAGGCCCAGTCTCTGAAGGGAGGGGATCATGCTCTGCTTCAGTATGTCACAGTACATGTTGGCATTCATGGTTCCCTCAATGAACTGTAGCTCCCCAGTGCCAGCAGCACTCATGCAGCCCCAGCCCATGACACTCCACCACCATGCTTGACTGTAGGCAAGACACACTTGTCTTTGTACTCCTCACCTGGTTGCCGCCACACACGCTTGGCACCCTCTGAACCAAATAAGTTTATCTTGGTATCATCAGACCACAGGACATGGTTCCAGTAATCTATGTCCTTAGTCTGCTTGTCTTCAGCAAACTGTTTGCGGACTTTCTTGTGCATCCACTTTAGAAGAGGCTTCCTTCTGGGATGACAGCCATGCAGACCAATGTGATGCAGTGTGCGGCGTATGGTCTGAGCACTGACAGGCAGACCCCCCACCCCTTCAATCTCTGCAGCAATGCTGGCAGCACTCATATGTCTATTTCCCAAAGACAACCTCTGGATTGTACCGCTCCTGCATTTTACGTATGATGTGGATTTTCAGCTGCAGAAATATTCCACTTCAGTAGTCATGTAGAGAAACGCTGAGACACCATTCCCAACTCTCAATGACTCATCATGTGTGGATGATCTCAATTCAGCAAGTAAATACACACACTCAATAAGATGTTTCCTAGAGTGACTTATGTATATAGTAACACAGTCATGATAGGCTGAAGAGACAGGTTGGGTAGAGATGGTAGATGACAGACACTTGAAAGGAAATGTTCTTGAAAGTAAGATAGTAGCAGATGGGATGCAGATAGGTTTAGCAATCATGTATGGTAGCAGATGACAGAGTAGCAGGTAGACATACAAGAGAGATCAACCCAGTGCAAGAACAGGTGGTAGTAGGCTCAAGAGCTAGCAATCTTAGATAATGCAGATGTAGTAATAGTCCTTAGTATGCAGGGCTAGATAGTGTAAGCTTTAGTATAAAGGTTATAGAGGTTTCCCCTGTGGGGTACTTATCACTAATAGCAATGTAGCAGAGGAGAGGTTCGGCAAGAGCGGATGATCCGGTAGCGGGATACAGGGATCAGCGCAGCGTGGTTCCGACAGCGAGGTATGCTTGCAAGCATGAGAGCTTCAAGACAGGTTAGCATCAAGGCACAAAGCAGTTTGAACGAACACATGTGAGTGAGAGCCGGCGATCTAAATAGCCATCCAGTCCGGCGCTCAGTGATGACAGCATCAGTCTTAAAGGTGTATGCGCACCTTACCAAAAGAGAATGGTGGGGCGCATACACTTATGAAAGAGTAATTAGGGTACCCAAAGGTACCAGAACATTACAGTACCCCCCCCTTAAGGCCGGCTCCTGAAGGCCTCTGGAGCTGGTTTGTCTGGGTACTTCGCATGAAAATTGCGGATTAATCTAGAGGCATGTATGTCAGAGGTGTTTAGCCAGGTGTCGTCTTGGGGCCCATAGTTCTTCCATCGAACCAAGTACTGAAGTCTTCCTCTGTGGATACGAGAATCCAGAATCTCTTTTATCTCGTATTCTTCTCCACCTTCAACTTGTACAGGAGGAGGAGTTGGGATAGTAGGCCTTATTCCTTGGTCAGGAACATGGGGCTTCAGTAGCGACACATGGAAAATGGGATGTATTTTGAGGTCTATTGGCAATGTAAGCTGTACTGCAGCTTTTCCAATAAGTTTCTTGATTGGGAAAGGTCCCAAGAACAGAGGTCCAAGCTTTTTGCTAGGGATTTTCAGTCTTAAATTTTTTGTTGAGAGCCAAACGAGGTCCCCGATAGCGTACTGAGGAGAAGGTCTTCTGCGAAGATCATAGTACTTCTTTTGTTGACTATGAGCGTGTGCAATGGTAGTATTAAGCAAACCCAGAGAGTCCTTTATTTGGGTAAGATAGTCTGAAGCTACTGGGTTATTTGAAGGAAGGATGCGTGGTGGAAGAATAGAGGGATGAAACCCATAGTTCAAGTAGAACTGACTCTGCTTGGTCGTACTGTGGGTTGCGTTGTTGTAGGCAAATTCTGCCAGAGGGAGAAGATCTACCCAATCATCCTGTTGGTAAGAAGTGTAACAACGTAAATATTGCTTGATGCATTGGTTGACTCTTTCAGTCTGTCCGTTGGTCTGCGGATGGTAAGGAGAAGTGAGCTTCTGCTCGATCCGTAGTATGTGACATAGTTCTTGCCAGAACTTGGAAATAAATTGTGATCCACGGTCAGACAGAAGAGTTTTTGGGATACCATGTAACTTAAAGACATGTTTCATCAGGAGTTCTGCCGTTTGTTTGGACGAAGGTAGTCTGCGAATAGCAATGAAATGTGCCATTTTTGTCAGATGGTCCACTGACACTAAGATGGTATTAAATCCTTTGGAAGGAGGCAATTCCACTATAAAGTCCAAGGACACAACTTCCCATGGAGTTTGGGGTATTGGTAGACTGCATAGTAGACCGGATGGTCTCGTAGTGTCAATTTTGGACCTGGCACAGACATTGCATGAAGAGACGAATTTTTGTATAGATGTTTTCATGTCAGGCCACCAGAATTGCCTGGTAATCAGATTAAGAGTCTTTGTCATACCCATATGTCCTGCCATAGGCACATCATGCGATAATTCCAAGATCTTGGTCCGTATGGTAGGTGGTATGTAAAGTTTGTCGTTGTAGTAGAGGAAGCCTTCTGCATCAGTATTTAGTTGTGGTGGGGGTGAATCCAAACTTATACCATGCAAAACCTCTTCCTTCAAGGAACGGACAACTCCAATAATGCGTTTGTGAGGTATTATAGGAACGGAAGGGATTTCGAAGTAGTTTTCTTCAGTTAGTCGTGATAGTGCATCCGCCTTTTTGTTCTTATCTGCAGGTGTGTAGGTCACTAGGAAGTTAAACCTTAGAAAGAATAGTGACCATCGTACCTGTCGGTGCGAGAGAGTTTTGTTAGTCTGAAGATATTGGAGATTTTTATGGTCCGTGTATATAAGTATTGGTAATTGGGTGCCTTCGAGTAGATGTCGCCAATTCTCCAGAGCCAATTTTATAGCAAGCAGTTCCTTTTCACCCACGGGGTAATTTATCTCTGGACTGCTTAGGGATTTAGAAAAAAAGGCGACTGGATGAAGTGGTGAAGTGTGAGTTGGTCGTTGGGAGAGTATTGCTCCTACTGCCATGTTTGACGCATCTACTTCCAGAATGTATTGGAGGGATGGGTCTGGATGGCGTAGTATGGGAGCAGAAGTAAACCTTGTCTTTAACAGGTGAAAAGCTTTATTTGCTTCATCTGACCATTTGAATGGTTTTTTAATGCTAGTGAGCTGTGTGAGGGGTCTCACAATGGCAGAGAAGTTTCTAATGAACTTCCTGTAGAAATTCGAAAATCCAAGGAATCGCTGTAGCGCCTTGCGTGTGGTTGGTGTAGGCCAATCCTGAATGCAGGATATCTTACTCATGTCCATCTCGATTCCTGTTTTGGATATGATGTAGCCTAGAAACAGTACCTCTTCTTTATGAAACAAGCATTTTTTCAGTTTCACATAAAGGTTGTGTGCAAGCAATCTCGATAATACAAGTCTTACATGTCTTATGTGTTCAGACAGGGATCGTGAATGTATAAGTATATCGTCCAGATATACCACAACACAGACATCTAGTAAGTCTCTGAAAATATCGTTTATAAATCGTTGAAAAACTGCAGGGGCGTTGCATAGCCCGAATGGCATTACAAGATATTCAAACAATCCGTATCTGGTTCTGAATGCAGTCTTCCACTCGTGTCCATCACGGATTCGAATGAGATTGTATGCTCCTTTCAGGTCCAATTTTGAAAAATAGGTAGCTCCACGCACCTGCTCAATGAGCTCAGGGATAAGCGGTAGAGGATAGCGATCTTTTATTGGAATAGCATTCAATTGCCTATAGTCGATGATAGGCCTGAGACTTGAGTTCTTATTGCGGACAAAAAAAGAGTCCTGCTGCTGTGGAAGAAGTGGAAGGTCTAATAAAACCTTTTTCCAAATTCTCATCCAAATAGTCTTTGAGATGGGAAAGTTCATCCTGTGAAAGAGGATAAACATGACCGAACGGCAATTTGCTATTTGGGAGTAGATCAATGCTACAATCATAGTCTCGATGGGGAGGTAGTGCTTGAGCATTTTTCTCAAGAAAAACCTCAGAGAGATCCTGATAACATAGTGGTGCAATCTCATCTGTCACCACAGACAGGATCTTCCCGAAAGACGGGAGGTTACACGTACCCTCGCAATAGCAAGAGAGGAAGGCCAGGGTCCGTTAATTCCAATCTATGGTTGGTTGATGTGTGTGTAACCAGGGAAGTCCCAAAACAATGGGAAAGTGGGGTGAAGGTATTAGATCGAAGGTAGTGGTCTCCATATGAGACCCGTTAGTAGTGACTAGGAGTGCCTGTGTCTGATCAGTGATCGGACCAGAGGATAAAGGAACACCGTTAATAAGACTCACTGAGACAGGTTTAAGTTTAGAAATAATAGGAACTTTATTTAAAGCAGCAAAACGTATGTCAATATAATTTCCACAAGATCCTGTGTCAATCATGGCCTTAGTAGTAATCCTGTTCTGGTCCCACTGTAATGTTAAGCAAACAGAAAGGTAAGGGTTAGTGATTGAAGTTGTCAATCCCCCTAGGAGGACATGTGAACACTCACCCTTCTTTTTGTAGACTAGGGGACAGACGTTTATCTTGTGATCCGGGGATGCACAGTACAAGCAGAGATTACCAGATCGTCTTCTGGCTCTTTCCATAATTGATAGAGGTGGGCGTATGGTTCCTACCTCCATAGGAACGGGGTCAACGGCCGAGATCCGAGAAGAACTGGATAATGGCATTCCCATTTTCTCAGCCTTTCTTTCTCGTAGTCTTCTATCTATGGTGATACTGAGTTGTATCAATGCATCCAGGGTTTTTGGCAGATCCGCTCGGGCGAGCTCGTCTTTAACGGCCTCTGATAGGCCAAGCCTAAATTGGGTTTTCAGAGATGCATCATTCCATTCTGAATCAAGGGTCCATCTCTTGAATTCTGCGACAAAGTCTTCTACAGGTCTCCCACCTTGTTTCAAGGATCTTAATGGAAGATCGGCAGTACTCTGCCTATTGGGATCATCATATAGGCTAGTGAGTTCTGCTAGGAACAAGGCATAGGAGTTGAGAAGCTGGTCGCTTTTCTCAAAAAGAGAGTCTGCCCAGGCCCGAGGATCGCCTGTTAGGTAAGAAATAATAGTACAAACCTTAATGTGATCAGTAAGGTAGGTACGGGGTTTTAGCAAGAAAAGTAACTCACATGCGTTTTTAAATTCGCGAAATTTTTTGCGATCGCCTGTAAATACCAAAGGAGGATTTATTTTGGGTTCAGGGGACTGAGCAGTGGTAAGTTGTGTCAGTCTAATTACCTGCTGCGACAGAGCCTGATTGTCTTCTTTTAATTCAGCAAGTGCGTGTATTAACGCAGTTACTTGCTGTTTTAATTGTGTCATCTGAGTGGTTATTTCTGCTGAATCCATTTGTGGTTCGTTCAATCTGTACCGCTCCTGCGTTTTACGTATGATGTGGATTTTCAGCTGCAGAAATATTCCACTTCAGTAGTCATGTAGAGAAACGCTGAGACACCAATCCCAACTCCCAATGACTCATCATGTGTGGATGATCTCAATTCAGCAAGTAAATACACACACTCAATAAGATGTTTCCTAGAGTGACTTATGTATATAGTAACACAGTGATGATAGGCTGAAGAGACAGGTTGGGTAGAGATGGTAGATGACAGACACTTGAAAGGAAATGTTCTTGAAAGTAAGATAGTAGCAGATGGGATGCAGATAGGTTTAGCAATCATGTAGCAGATGACAGAGTAGCAGGTGGACATACAAGAGAGAACAAC